>NC_086444.1:573449090-573755161 GCF_028390025.1 Pseudophryne corroboree | reverse complement strand
AAGACACAAACCAAAAAAAAAAAAAAAAAAAGATTATTACCAAGCTGCTTCTTATATAACACAGCACAGTGGTGTGGGGATATATATATATATATATATATATATATATATATATATATATATATATATATATACACACACACACACACACACGATGCTTCACCCTAAATACATGGTAGATGCTAGAATCCCCTATACACGGCACCCCCGAGAGACGGCACATAGACTGATTATATACCGTACTGGCAGGAGTACCGGGGATCAGCGTTGCCACAGTCCGGGGACCCGTGGCTGCGTTCCACGGGCACCCTGTATATAGCCAGGGCACTGTGACGTCAGCAATTTTAGAAGCCCGGGCACCGGCAGCGTACAGCAGTGATACATACCGCGCCATATGCCGCCTCCTCCTTCCGGCCCGCTCTTCGGCGCCTCTTCCACTTTTCCCGCATGCCGGTGAGGCTCGCACCGAGAGTTCCGGCTGTCAGATGGTCATGTCCCCGCAGCATATCTTACACAAGCGGCCTCCTCTCCGCCTCCTCCTCTGACGGACCCGAGGGGATGCCGGGAGTCCGGGATTCTGCCATAGAGCACGGAGCCAGCAAGGCAACAGCACACTGCGCTGCTCATCGCCCTCTGCTGGTCGGAGGTCCGACTTGTAGAGCAGTAAGAAACCATGGGCGGTGCGGGTGCCATTCGTGCCCCGGCCCGCAAGTTCCGCAACATCTGTGTTATATGTAGCAGCCCTGGTATGTGTCAGCGCGGTGGTGTTACATGCTATAGCCATGTATTGGTGTGTAATTGCTCGCCCATATTAAATATGGCCGCAGCGCAGCTCGGCACCCTCCGACCAGTTTTGGTGACGTCAGGTACGGGGAGAGGGGGTAGGAGCGGGGGCGGCGGCTGCTGCCTGAGTTGGTTGCTATAGAACACAGCAGACGCCAACACACTGACTGGCAGCAGCCGGGTCACCGTCCTGCAGATCTTGCGCGTCTCATGATCACCCTCAGCCGGAGAGCCCTCGGGTGGCTCCATTCCCTGGTAAGGGCTAGTATAGGTAATGTCCTCCTTACTATTAGCACAGGAGTTCCCCTAGCTGAGCTGCCAGCACATGCCTGTGCCGGGCCCAGCCTTCCTTTCTCTAACGTCCTAGTGGATGCTGGGAACTCCGAAAGGACCATGGGGAATAGCGGGCTCCGAAGGAGGCTGGGCACTCTAGAAAGATTTATGACTACCTGATGTGCACTGGCTCCTCCCACTATGACCCTCCTCCAAGCCTCAGTTAGATTTCGTGCCCGGCCGAGGTTGGATGCACACTAGGGGCTCTCCTGAGCCCTTAGAAAGAAAGTATAGATTTAGGTTTTTTATTTTCAGTGAGACCTGCTGGCAACAGGCTCACTGCAGCGAGGGACTAAGGGGAGAAGAAGCGAACTCGCCTGCTTGCAGCCGGATTGGGCTTCTTAGGCTACTGGACACCATTAGCTCCAGAGGGATCGACCGCAGGCCCAGTCCTTGGTGTTCGGTCCCGGAGCCGCGCCGCCGTCCCCCTTACAGAGCCAGAAGCAAGAAGAGGTCCGGAAAAACGGCGGCAGAAGACATCAGTCTTCACCAAGGTAGCGCACAGCACTGCAGCTGTGCGCCATTGCTCCTCATACACACTTCATACTCCGGTCACTGAGGGTGCAGGGCGCTGGGGGGGGCGCCCTGAGAAGCAATAATAACACCTTGGCTGGCAAAAACTCCACAATATATAGTCCCAGAGGCTATATATGTGGAAAATACCCCTGCCAGAATATGGAAAAAAGCGGGAGAATAGGCCGCGGAAAAGGGGCGGAGCTATCTCCTGCAGCACACTGGCGCCATTTCTCCTTCACAGATCCGCTGGAAGGAAGCTCCCTGGCTCTCCCCTGCAGTCTACACTACAGAACAGGGTAAAAACAGAGAGGTGGGGGGCACTAAATTTAGGCGCAATATATATATTATATAAAACAGCAGCTATAGGGGACATAACTCAGTTAGTCCCTGCATTATATAGCGCTCTGGTGTGTGCTGGCATACTCTCACTCTGTCCCCCCAAAGGGCTTTTGTGGGTCCTGTCCTCATTCGGAGCATTCCTTGTGTGTGTGCGGTGTGTCGGTACGGCTGTGTCGACATGTTTGATGAGGATAATGATGTGGAGGCGGAGCAGATGCCTTTAGAAGGGATGTCACCCCCTGCGGGGCAGACACCTGAGTGGATGGGCTTATGGAAAGTAATGAGTGCACGTATAGACTCCCTATATAAAAAAATCGACGACATGCCAAATGTGGGACAGCCGACTTCTCAGCTCGTCGCATAGGTCATCAGGGGCTCTAAAACGCCCGCTACCTCAAGCAGACCCAGATGTCGACACTGATACTGACACCAGTGTCGACGACGATGAGTCTAACCTGATGCCCACTAAGGCCATTCACTGCATGATTGAGGCAATGTAAGAGGTGTTACACATTTCTGATATAACTACAGGTACCACTAAAAAGGGTATTATGTTTGGAGAGAAAAAACTACCCGTAGTTTTTCCCCCATCAGATGAATTAAATGAAGTGTGTGAAGAAGCGTGGGCTTTCCCTGATAAAAAATTGGTAATTCCTAAGAAGGTACTAATGGCGTTCCCTTTCCCGCCAGAGGATAGGTCACGTTGGGAAACACCCCCTAGAGTGGATAAAGCGCTCACACGTTTGTCTAAAAAGGTGGCACTACCGTCTCCGGATACGGCCGCCCTCAAGGAACCTGCTGATAGAAAGCAGGAGGCGATCCTGAAGTCTGTATATACACACACACAGGCATTCTACTTAGGCCAGCTATTGCGTCAGCTTGGATGTGCAGTGCTGCCGCTGCGTGGTCAGATAAACTGTCAGAAAATATTGACACATTAGACAGAGACACGATCCTGTTAACCATAGACCATATAAAAGACTCAGTCTTATATATGAGAGATGCACAGAGGGAAATCTGCCGACTGGCATCTAAAGTAAGTGCATTGTCCATTTCTGCTAGGAGAGGCTTATGGACTCGCCAGTGGACAGGAGATGCGGATTCAAAAAAGCACATGGAAGTGTTACCATATAAGGGTGAGGAATTATTTGGGGATGGTCTCTCGGACCTAGTTTCCACAGCAACGTCTGGGAAGTCAGCATTTTTACTCCATGTCCCCTCACAGCCTAAGAAGGCGCCGTTTTATCAGGTTCAGTCCTTTCGGACCCAGAAAAACAGGCGTGGAAAAGGCGGGTCCTTTCTGTCCAGAGGCAGAGGTAGGGAAAAAAGGCTGCAACAAACAGCAGGTTCCCAGGAGCAAAAGTCCTCCCCCGCTTCTTCTTCCAAGTCCGCCGCATGACGGTGGGGCTCCTCAGGCGGAGCCAGGTACGGTGGGGGGTCGCCTCAAAAATTTCAGCGATCAGTGGTTTCGCTCACAGGTGGATCCCTGGATCCTGCAAATAGTATCTCAGGGGTACAAGCTGGAATTCGAGGCGTCCCCACCCCACCGGTTCCTAAAATCTGCCTTGCCGATTGCTCCCTCAGACAGGGAGGCGGTGCTAGCGGCAATTCACAAGCTGTATTCCCAGCAGGTGATAATTAAGGTACCCCTACTTCAACAAGGCCGGGGTTATTATTCCACACTATTTGTGGTACCAAAACCGGACGGTTCGGTGAGACCCATTTTAAATTTGAAATCCTTGAACACGTACATAAAGAAATTCAAGTTCAAGATGGAATCGCTCAGGGCGGTTATTGCAAGCCTGGACGAGGGGGATTACATGGTATCCCTGGACATCAAGGATGCTTACCTACATGTCCCCATTTACCATCCTCACCAGGAGTACCTCAGATTTGTGGTACAGGATTGCCATTACCAATTCCAGACGCTGCCGTTTGGACTGTCCACGGCACCGAGGGTATTTACCAAGGTTATGGCGGAAATGATGATACTCCTTCGAAGAAAGGGAGTTTTAATTATCCCGTACTTGGACGATCTCCTAATAAAAGCGAGGTCCAAGGAACAGTTGTTGGTGGGAGTAGCACTATCTCAGGAGGTGCTGCACCAGCACGGCTGGATTCTGAATATCCCAAAGTCACAGCTGGTTCCGACGACACGGCTACTGTTCCTGGGTATGATTCTGGATACAGTCCAGAAGAAAGTGTTTCTCCCGGAGGAGAAAGCCAGGGAGTTGTCATCTCTAGTCAGAGACCTCCTGAAACCAAAACAGGTATCAGTGCATCGCTGCACACGGGTCCTGGGGAAGATGGTGGCTTCTTACGAAGCAATTCCCTTCGGCAGGTTCCATGCCAGAATCTTTCAGTGGGACCTGTTGGACCAGTGGTCCGGATCGCATCTTCAGATGCATCGCTTAATAACCCTGTCTCCAAGAACCAGGGTGTCTTTACTGTGGTGGCTGCAGAGTGCCCATCTTCTAGAGGGCCGCAGGTTCGGAATACAGGACTGGGTCCTGGTGACCACGGATGCCAGCCTTCGAGGCTGGGGGGCAGTCATACAGGGAAGAAACTTCCAAGGACTATGGTCGAGTCAGGAGACTTCCCTTCACATAAATATTCTGGAACTAAGGGCCATCTACAATGCCCTAAGTCGAGCAAAAGCCCTGCTCCTACACCAGCCGGTGCTGATCCAGTCAGACAACATCACGGCAGTCGCCCATGTAAATCGTCAGGGTGGCACAAGAAGCAGGATGGCGATGGCAGAAGCCACAAGAATTCTCCGATGGGCGGAGAATTATGTACTAGCACTGTCAGCAGTGTTCATTCCGGGAGTGGACAACTGGGAAGCAGACTTCCTCAGCAGACACGACCTCCACCCGGGAGAGTGGGGACTTCACCCAGAAGTCTTCCAGATGCTGGTAAACCGTTGGGAAAGGCCACAGGTGGACATGATGGCGTCCCGTCTCAACAAAAAGTTAAAAAGATATTGCGCCAGGTCAAGGGACCCTCAGGCGATAGCTGTGGACGCTCTAGTGACACCGTGGGTGTACCAGTCGGTTTATGTGTTCCCTCCTCTGCCTCTCATTCCAAAGGTATTGAGAATAATAAGAAATGGAGGAGTAAACACAATTCTCGTGGTTCCGGATTGGCCAAGACGAGCGTGGTACTCGGAACTTCAAGAGATGCTCTCAGAGGACCCGTGGCCTCTACCGCTCAGACAGGACCTGATACAGCAGGGGCCCTGTCTGTTCCAAGACTTACCGCGGCTGCGTTTGACGGCATGGCGGTTGAACACCGGATCCTAAAGGAAAAGGGTATTCCGGAAGAAGTCATTCCTACGCTTATTAAGGCCAGGAAAGATGTTACGGCAATGCAATATCACCGCATATGGCGAAAATATGTTGCATGGTGCGAGGCCAATAAGGCCCCAACAGAGGAATTTCAACTAGGTCGATTTCTGCATTTCCTGCAAGCAGGAGTGGATATGGGCCTAAAACTAGGCTCCATTAAAGTACAGATCTCGGCTCTGTCGATTTTCTTTCAAAAAGAACTAGCTTCAGTACCTGAAGTTCAGACTTTTGTAAAAGGAGTGCTGCATATTCAGCCCCCGTTTGTGCCTCCTGTGGCACCTTGGGATCTCAACGTGATGTTGAGTTTCTTAAAATCACATTGGTTTGAGCCACTTAAAACCGTGGATCTGAAATATCTCACGTGGAAAGTGGTCATGTTATTGGCCTTGGCTTCAGCCAGGCGAGTGTCAGAATTAGCGGCTTTATCATGTAAAAGGCCTTATCTGATTTTCCATATGGATAGGGCAGAGTTGAGGACTCGTCCCCAATTTCTCCCTAAGGTGGTGTCAGCGTTTCACCTGAACCAGCCTATTGTGGTGCCGGCGGCTACTAGTGAATTGGAGGACTCCAAGTTGCTAGACGTTGTCAGGGCCCTGAAAATATATGTTTCCAGGACGGCTGGAGTCAGGAAAACTGACTCGTTGTTTATCCTGTATGCACCCAACAAGCTGGGTGCTCCTGCTTCTAAGCAGTCTATTGCTCGCTGGATTTGTAGTACAATTCAGCTTGCACATTCTGTGGCAGGCATACCACAGCCAAAATCTGTAAATGCCCATTCCACAAGGAAGGTGGGCTCATCTTGGGCGGCTGCCCGAGGGGTCTCTGCTTTACAACTTTGCCGAGCAGCTACTTGGTCAGGGGCAAACACGTTTGCAAAATTCTACAAATTTGATACCCTGGCTGAGGAGGACCTGGAGTTCTCTCATTCGGTGCTACAGAGTCATCCGCACTCTCCCGCCCGTTTGGGAGCTTTGGTATAATCCCCATGGTCCTTTCGGAGTTCCCAGCATCCACTAGGACGTTAGAGAAAATAAGAATTTACTCACCGGTAATTCTATTTCTCGTAGTCCGTAGTGGATGCTGGGCGCCCATCCCAAGTGCGGATTGTCTGCAATACTTGTACATAGTTACTGTTAACTAAAGGGTTATTGTTGAGCCATCTGTTGAGAGGCTCAGTTGTTTTCATACTGTCAAACTGGATATAGTATCACGAGTTGTACGGTGTGATTGGTGTGGCTGGTAAGAGTCTTACCCGGGATTCTAAATCCTTTCTTATTATGTCTGCTCGTCCGGGCACGGTGTCCTAACTGAGGCTTGGAGGAGGGTCATAGTGGGAGGAGCCAGTGCACACCAGGTAGTCATAAATCTTTCTAGAGTGCCCAGCCTCCTTCGGAGCCCGCTATTCCCCATGGTCCTTTCGGAGTTCCCAGCATCCACTACGGACTACGAGAAATAGAATTACCGGTGAGTAAATTCTTATTATAACGCAGCTGGACTCTGCGCCACGCCCCATTTCTCTTACGTCCTAGAGGATGCTGGGGTCCACATTAGTACCATGGGGTATACACGGGTCCACTAGGAGCCATTGGCACTTTGAGTTTGAGAGTGTGGGCTGGCTCCTCCCTCTATGCCCCTCCTACCAGACTCAGTTTAGAAAATGTGCCCAGAGGAGCCGCTCACAGCAAGGGGAGCTCTCCAGAGTTTCTCTAGTAAAGTTTTTTTTTTTTGAGTTTATCATTTTACTGGGAGGCTGCTGGCAACAGCCTCCCTGCTTCGTGGGACTAAGGAGGGGAGTAGTGTCCGCCCTGCGGGGTCTGAGCCACTATCTCCGCTGACAGGACACTGAACTCCTGAGGGGATCGAACGTTCCCCGCCACAGTGGATTGCTCACCCCGGCAGCATGCCGCCACCCTCTTACAAAGCCAGAAGATCAGTGGTGAGTCAGTCACTGGCCCCCCAAGCAAGCGGGGAGCCGGTGTGAAGATGGCGGCAACCGGGTATGGAGCGCAGTACTAACTGCGCTCCGGGGCTCAGCGGTACATAGTATGGCGCTGTGAGGGGCGCCCTGAGCCAGCGCTACACCCTACACTGACCTCCAAGCCGGTCAAGGTCCCAGGATCGCTGCCAGCATAATTTCTCAGGCCAGTATAATCTCCAGAAGAGCGGGAAGACAGCGCCATTAAGGGGGCGGAGCTTCTCAGAGCGGACCCAGCAGCGTTCAGCAGAAGCGTTGTGAGTGAGAGCTGTCCCTCCAATTCAGCTCCAGCTATCTCTTACGGTACCAGGGGGTTGTAGTATGGGAGGGGGGGCTGTGTACAGACTGTGTGTCCTATTAAGGTGCACAGTCAGCACTGGTTGGGGGTCTCCCTAAACCTTGAAAGCGCTGTGTGTGGGTTGGCTCCAATCTCTGTGTCTCTCTTGCCATTCTTGGGGGAGAAACTCTGTCCTCCCCTATGTGTGTGTGGAGTGTCTGTGGTCTCCATTTAGCTATGTCTGGGGACTCTGTGTCATATGCTGCAGAGGATATGTCCTCTCAGGATGATCCCATTCCATGTAATCAGGATTGCACTGTTTTAGCACAGATACCAGCAAGGGAGCCTGAGTGGTTATCCTCTATCAAATCTATGATGTCTCAGATTTCTACTAGCGTTGCACAGAATGAATCAAACTCGGGTTTTACAGAACTCTATGGCAGTTTGGTCCGGTTCTGTTACCTCAAGGCCCCCCACTGTAGGTTCCCACAAACATGCTCTTGCCCAGATTATGCAAGATGACATGGATACCGATTCTGACGTGGCAGACGGTGATGGGCATGTGCTGAGGTGGGACGCATCTCTTGCTGAAGGGGGTGCAGTTGATGATATAGGCTATTAGAGATGTGTTGAATATTGCTGATGCAACACCTGAGCAGGTTGAGGAGGCTTACTTCACTGACAGTAAGAAAGCCTCGCTAATCTTCCCTGCGTCCAAAGAATTAAATGCTATATTTGAAAAAGCATGGGAAAACCCGGATAAAAAATTCCATATCCATAGAAGGGTTCTGGTTGCTTTCCCCTTCCATGAGGAGGATAGGAAAAAATGGGAAAACCCACCCACAGTGGACACGTCTGTATCCAGACTCTCAAAAAAGGTGGTTTTACCTGTTCCAGGATCTACCGCCTTAAAGGAGCCGGCTGATAGCAAAATTGATACTACGCTCAAATCCATATACATGGCTTCAGGGGCGATACTACATCCCACTATTGCCTGTACATGGATTTCCAAAGCTATAGTAAAGTGGTCAGGCATGTTACTTGAGGATTTGGATACAATGGATAAACGTGATGTTGAATTGTTTTTACGTAACATTCAGGATTCGGCAGGATTTATGGTAGAATCCATGAAAGACCTGGGACGGCTGCAGGGATATCTTCCATGTCTGTCTCAGCTCGTAGGGAACTTTGGCTGCGCCAGTGGTCTGCCGACGCGGAATCCAGGAGAGGTGTGGAGACCATACCATACACAGGTCAGGCTCTTTTTGGGGAAGCGTTGGATGCGTGGATTTCCATGGCTACAGCAGGTAAGTCTCCTTTTCTTCCCTCAGCTGCACCTGCTACAAAGAAACCCTTTTCTTCAGCTGCATCACAGCCCTTTCGGACTGCCAAAGCAAGAAAGACTAAGCCGTCCCAACACCTTCTTTCGGGGAGGTCGGCCAAAATCCAAGAAACCTGCTGCTGCGGGTTCCCAGGAACAGAAACCTACTTCAGGTACGCCAAAGTCCTCAGCATTACGGTGGACAGCGCAGCCTGGAGGTGGGGCCGGTGGGGGCGAGACTCAGGCATTTCAGTCACATCTGGGTGTCGTCCGGCCTGGATCCCTGGGTGCAAGATATTGTGTCCCAGGGGTACAGGCTGGAATTTCAAGATCTCCCACCTCAACGATTCTTCAAATCAGGCTTGCCAACTTCGCTGGCAGACAGGGCTATCCTGCAGGGGGCCATTCACAAGTTGATGGAGGCACAGGTTATTGTACCAGTCCCACCCCATATGCAAATCAAAGGTTGCTATTCGAACCTTTTCGTGGTACCGAAACCGGATGGTTCGGTCAGACCCATTCTGAACTTAAAATCGCTAAACCCCTTCCTGAGGGAGTTCAAGTTCAAAATGGAGTCTCTAAGGGCGGTGATATCAGGTCTGGAGGAGGGGGAATTCCTGGTATCCCTGGATATCAAAGATGCGTACCTCCACATTCCGATTTGGCCCCCGCATCAGGCTTATCTCCGATTCGCACTGTTGGACTGTCATTTTCAATTCCAGGCCCTGCCATTCGACCTCTCCACAGCACCGAGGGTATTCACCAAGGTGATGGCGGAAATTATGGTTCTCCTCCGCAGACAGGGGGTGAACATAATTCCATATCTGGACGATCTGCTGATAAAGGCATCGTCCAAGGCGAAGCTGTTACAGTCCATTGTTCTCACGACCCGTCTACTCAAGGAACAGGGTTGGATCCTGAATCTTCCAAAATCACATTTGGAACCAACCAGGAGGTTGTCCTTTCTGGGAATGCTCCTCGACACGGAAGTACAGAGGGTGTTTCTTCCAGAGGAAAAAGCGTTGGTGATACAAACAATGGTCCGGGATGTCCTGAAGCCAGCCCGGGTGTCGGTTCATCAGTGCATTCGCCTTCTGGGGAAGATGGTGGCCTCTTACGAGGCTCTGCAGTACGGGAGGTTTCATGCTCGGTCTTTCCAACTGGATCTCCTGGACAAGTGGTTGGAATCCCATCTCCACATGCACCAGAGAATACATCTGTCGCCAAAGGCCAGGATTTCACTCCTCTGGTGGCTACAATTACCTCACCTTCTGGAGGCCCGCAGGTTCGGGATTCAGGACTGGATCCTTCTAACCACGGATGGGGCTGGGGCGCAGTCACTCAAGGGGAAACCTTCCAAGGAAGGTGGTCAAGTCAGGAAGCCGGCCTACCGATAAACATTCTGGAACTAAGAGCTGTCTACAACGGTCTTCTCCAAGCGGCCTATCTTCTGAGAAATCGGGCCATTCAAGTGCAGTCGGACAATGTAACGACAGTGGCTTACATAAACCGACAGGGCGGAACGAAAAGCAGAGCTGCAATGTCAGAGGTAACAAGAATCATCCTCTGGGCAGAAAAACACGCGTTGGCGCTGTCAGCAATCTTCATTCCGGGAGTAGACAACTGGGAAGTGGACTTCCTCAGTATACCCGATCTCCATCCAGGGGAGTGGGGTCTCCATCCGGAGGTGTTCAAGGAGGTAACAGATCTTTGGGGCGTACCCCAAATTGACATGATGGCCTCTCGTCTCAACAAGAAGCTTTGGCGTTATTGTTCCAGGTCGAGGGACCCGCAAGCAGTGGCGGTGGACGCCCTAGTGACTCCATGGGTGTTCCAGTTGGTGTACGTGTTTCCTCCACTTCCACTCATTCCAAGAGTTCTCAAACTCATAAGGAGAAGAAGAGTTCAGGCAATCCTCATTGCTCCGGACTGGCCAAGAAGGTCTTGGTACGCGGATCTTCTGGATCTCCTGCTAGAAGAGCCGAGGCCTTTTCCTCTTCGTGAGGACCTGCTGCAGCAGGGGCCATTCTCCTATCAAGACTTACCACGGCTACGTTTGACGGCATGGAGGTTGAACGCCAGATACTAGCTCGGAAGGGCATTCCGAACAAGGTTATTCCTACCCTGATACAGGCTAGGAAAGGAGTAACGTCTAAACATTACCATCGTATTTGGAAAAAATATGTATCTTGGTGTGAGTCCAAGAAGTTTCCTACGGTGGAGTTTCAACTGGGACTGTTTCTCATCTTCCAGCAAGCAGGTGTGGATATGGGCCTGAGGTTAGGATCCGTAAAGGTCCAGATTTCGGCCCTATCCATTTTCTTCCAGAAACAGTTGGCTGCCCTCCCTGAGGTTCAGACTTTTTTGAAGGGAGTTCTGCACATCCAACCTCCCTTTGTACCGCCTACGGCGCTCTGGGATCTTAATGTGGTGTTGCAGTTCCTCCAGTTGGACTGGTTTGAGCCTCTACAGGAGGCTGAGATCAAGTTTCTCACGTGGAAGGCTGTTACTTTGTTGGCCTTAGATTCTGCTAGACGTGTGTCGGAGTTAGGGGCTTTGTCATGTAAAAGCCCATACTTTATCTTCCATGAAGATAGAACGGAGCTCCGGTCACGTCAGCAGTTTCTTCCGAAGGTAGTGTCGGCATTTCATATCAACCAACCTATTGTGGTGCCAGTTACGACTGACTCTTCAATTTCATCAAAGTCCTTAGATGTAGTAAGGCTCTAAAAATCTATGTGAGGAGGACTGCTCGTCACAGAAAATCGGACTCTCTGTTTGTCCTGTATGATCCCGAGAAAATTGGGTGTCCTGCTTCTAAGCAGACGATTTCTCGCTGGATCAGGTTCACTATCCAGCATGCGTATTCTACGGCAGGCTTGCCGTGTCCTACGTCTGTTAAGGCCCACTCTACTCGTAAGGTGGGTTCTTCCTGGGCGGCTGCCCGGGGTGTCTCGGCTTTACAACTCTGCCGAGCGGCTACTTGGTCGGGGTTGAACACGTTTGCAAAGTTCTACAAGTTCGATACTTTGGCCTCTGAGGACCTTAAGTTTGGTCAATCAGTCCTGCAGGAGCCTCCGTGCTCTCCCTTCCGTTCTGGGAGCTTTGGTACATCCCCATGGTAGCAATGTGGACCCCAGCATCCTCTAGGACGTAAGAGAAAATAGGATTTTAATTACCTACTGGTAAATCCTTTTCTCGTAGTCTGTAGAGGATGCTGGGCGCCCGCCCAGCGCTTCGTTTTCCTGCAGTGGTTATCTGGTTCAGTACAACTTTGGTTTTTAGTTACGTACTGCATTGTTACTTGGTAAGTAATGTTTCAGCGGTTGCTGAGTTTCAAGCTGGTTAGCTTGATGTGCCTTGTATGTGTGAGCTGGTGTGAATCTCGCCACTATCTGTTTTAAATCCTTCTCTCGAAGATGTCTGTCTCCTCGGGCACAGTTTCTAGACTGAGTCTGGTAGGAGAGGCATAGAGGGAGGAGGTAGCCCACACTCTCAAACTCTTAAAGTGCCAATGGCTCCTAGTGGACCAGTCGATACTCTATGGTACTAATGTGGACCCCAGCATCCTCTACGGACTACGAGAAAAGGATTTACTGATAGGTAATTAAAATCCAATTTATTCATGCTACATCATGCCCAGGCCCTCCCTTTTATTTATAAAGGGTTCACCTGGCAGATCAGATAGCAATAAGGTAATAATCACTGCAGTCCCTCTGTCATACATTCATGGGATACTTAATATTTGCAGTTAACCCCTGAAAATGGGTGTTTCTGCAGCGGGTTACACTGGTATTTGACAGGGAATAACATCGGGGTGTAGAGTTGGATCTTGATCCGAGGCACCAAAAGGCTAAAGCTTTCACTGTTCCCAGGATGCCTTGCACCGCCTCCTCTATATCCCCGCCTCCAGGCACTGGAGCTCAGTTTGTAAATTGGTGCCTGCAGTGCAGGCAGCTTACAGGGAGGGCTGCGCTAGGCAGCCCTGAAAAGAGCTTTTCTGAAGAAAGAAGACTTCAAGGGCCACAGCACAGGCACTTAAAAGTGCTATATGTCAGTTTGACATATTGTGCTGCGGCTCCTTTACCGCCCCAAGCGGCGCTGTATACTCCCGCGCCCTGGTTGCCGGGTACTTACAGCGGAGGCGCTCCGGTCCCTTCAGGCACACATCACCGCTGCTGCTCTCTCTCGTGGCCGCATCATCGGGAGGAGGTAAGAGGGCCCCCTATGCGGGACCCGCCAAAATCTCGATCCGGTGCGGCCTCCAGAGACGGACCGCGCCGCTGACGTGGACACTGTGGCCGTGCAGGGACCCCACTATATCCACCAGGGCAAGGGGCACGGGTCGGATTTACTAAAATCCATTTAGTATAGGCTCTGACCTGTAGCCCCTCCCCCACGTGCCATCTACAGAAGATGTTTCCACCGTGGAGCTGCATCTCTCTCTCTCCCTCACTCCCTGTCAGCGTTTGGGCGCCATTACACAGAGCTGCGCTGATTCTGGGACTGCTGGGCACTGTCTCCTCTGTAAAGCCGCCTGCCTCATCAGCGCTGTGCATTTACAGGACACTTAAGTATTCTACATGTCGTTTAGACAGTGTTAGTTAAGAACAAGTGCATAACTACAGGGATATTTAGTACAAGTATCTGTGATATACATCCAGTATTTACTATGCATTGTTATATCTGTGTATATATACATAGATTTACTTAGTATTGCTAGTCCAGCGCAGTTTTATTGTTGTTTGCATTGTACTGTACATGTGACTGTGTGTGCCAATAGCTGCTGTGTGGTTCCTATTCCGTGTGTCTCACACACATTGCTATCCCTATATTCTGTACCCTGACGGGGGCTAAGTGCATCAGGGTCTTTTTATTTATTTATTTATTTATTTTTATATATATATATATATATATATATATATATATATATATATATATATATATATATAGTGTTTCACAGGATATACTGTCTAGTATTTTTCTCCGTATTTCAGTCATTATGGGCCTAATTCAGCAAGGATCGCAAATCAGCAAAAAAATGCGTAAAAACGCAAATTCTGCAACTTAAATAGCAAAAACTGAGAAAAAAAAACCAATTTGTGAGACTTAGCAAAAACTGCGTCTGTACTACGAAAAGTAGGCATGTAGGGGGTGTACTAAAGGGCTGGACTCGCAAAAACTACGATCAGGGGCATGTTGTGGGCGTATGCTGGTGGGCGGTGCATTCGCAATTTTTACAACAGATCGCACATTTCTGATGTCTAGTTTCTGAGTGACTACAGGTCTATCTTAAAAATTGCACAAGCCCACCTCAGTTGTAGACTGCATGTATATTGCAATCATTGCTTCATTACACCCAGCTGAATAAGCTCACACCTCAGACCACAATTCACTTCATTCAGCTGTATTGGAACTTAGAAACATGTAAGGTATTGTTTAACTCTGTAACATACAGTTGTGCTCATAAGTTTACATACCCTAGCAGAATTTGTGATTTTCTGGCCATTTGTCAGAGAATATGAATGATAACTCACAAACTTTTCTTTTACTCATGGTTAGTGGTTGGGTGTAGCCATTTATTGTCAAACAACTGTGTTTACTCTTTTTAAATCATAATGACAACAGAAACTACCCAAATTACCCTGATCAAAAGTTTACATACCCCAGTTCTTAATACCGTGTATTGCCCCCTTTAACATCAATGACAGCTTGAAGTCTTTTGTGGTAGTTGCGGATGAGGCTCTTTATTTTCTCAGATGGTAAAGCTGCCCATTCTTCTTGGCAAAAAGCCTCCAGTTCCTGTAAATTCTTGGGCTGTCTTGCATGAACTGCACGTTTGAGGACTCCCCAGAGTGGCTCAATGATATTGAGGTCAGGAGACTGAGATGGCCACTCCAGAACCTTCACTTTATTCTGCTGTAGCCAATGACAGGTCGACTTGGCCTTGTGTTTTGAATCATTGTCATGTTGGAACGTCCAAGTAAGTCCCATGTGCAGCTTCCGGGCTGATGAGTGCAAATTTTCCTCCAGTATTTTCTGATAACATGCTGCATTCATCTTGCCATCAATTTTGACTAAGTTTCCAGTGCCTTTGTAGCTCACACCAGTGGCGCACCCAGGGGGGGTTTCCGAGTACCCAGAAACCCCCCTCCACTTAAATTTTTTTTTTTTTTTTTTTTTTTTTTTTAAGCTGCATGAGTATTATTAATGACTGTCTAGAGTCCTCTGCAGCCTGCTGTCTTCCTGGTGGCACTTGCAAGTGCAATAAAAGTTTACTTTATTTTAATTATAGTACATATATATCCATGTGCCTACATATATGCATACATACATACATACATATAAACACACAGACACACACACACACACACACACACACACACACACACACACACGATATATATATACATGTGTGTGTATATATATGTGTACTGTGTGTGTGTGTGTGTGTGTATGTGTATATATATATATATATATATATATGTTTAATATGCTATGTATATGTGTATATGGGTTCACTACGATCTCCCGGCGGCCGGCCTCCCGGCGACCAGCATACCGGCGCCGGGAGGCCGGCCGCCGGCTTACCAACAGTGTGGCGAGCGCAAATGAGCCCCTTGCGGGCTTGCTGCGCTCGCCACGCTACGCGCGCCACACTATTCTATTCTCCCTCCAGGGGGGTCGTGGACCCCCACGAGGGAGAATAAGTGTCGGTATGCCGGCGGTCAGGCTCCCGGCGCCGGTATGCTGGTCGCCGGGAGCCCGACCGCCGGCATACTGAAGACCACCCGTGTATATGTATGTGTGTGTATATATATGTATGTATTTGTGTGTGTGTGTAGATATATATATATATATATATATATATATATATATAGAGAGAGAGAAAAAACAGCAGGTGCCGGCTCTCCCGTCAGCTCTCAATCATGCACCGGGTGTCCGCTTATAACTAGCAGTATGTACACAACAATGAGCGGCACTCACGGCGTCTTTGTCAAATGATGCAATCGGAGACAGTCTCCGATTGCATCATTTGACAAAGACGCCGTGAGTGCCGCTCATTGTTGTGTGTATGTATATATATATATACACACACACACACACACTAGTTTTACGGACCCAGCATATACTGGGTCACCTCAGTCCCCACCCCCGTGATTGGCTCCGCCCAGTTCTGGAACCCCCCCCATGCAAATCCTGCGTTTGCCACTGCACACATCCCCAAAACATCAGCGATCCACCTCCGTGTTTCACAGTAGGAATGGTGTACCTTTCATCATAGGCCTTGTTGACTCCTCTCCAAATGTAACGTTTATGGTTGTGGCCAAAAAGTTACATTTCTCTAACGTCCTAGTGGATGCTGGGAACTCCGTAAGGACCATGGGGAATAGCGGGCTCCGAAGGAGGCTGGGCACTCTAGAAAGATCTTAGACTACCTGGTGTGCACTGGCTCCTCCCACCATGACCCTCCTCCAAGCCTCAGTTAGATTTCGTGCCCGGCCGAGGTTGGATGCACACTAGGGGCTCTCCTGAGCTCTTAGAAAGTTATAGTCTTAGAATTTGTTATTTTCAGTGAGACCTGCTGGCAACAGGCTCACTGCAGCGAGGGACTAAGGGGAGAAGAAGCGAACTCGCCTGCTTGCAGCCGGATTGGGCTTCTTAGGCTACTGGACACCATTGGCTCCAGAGGGATCGACCGCAGGCCCAGCCTTGATGTTCGGTCCCGGAGCCGCGCCGCCGTCCCCCTTACAGAGCCAGAAGCAGGAAGATGGTCCGGAAAATCGGCGGCATGAAGACATCCTGTCTTCACCAAGGTAGCGCACAGCACTGCAGCTGTGCGCCATTGCTCCTCATACACACTTCACACTCCGGTCACTGAGGGTGCAGGGCGCTGGGGGGGGGCGCCCTGAGGCAGCAATAAAAACACCTTGGCTGGCTAAAATACCTCAATATATAGCCCCTGGGGCTATATATGAGGTAAATACCCCTGCCAGAATCCCAAAAAAAGCGGGAGAATAGGCCGCGAAAAAGGGGCGGAGCCTATCTCCTCAGCACACTGGCGCCATTTTTCCCTCACAGCTCGGCTGGAAGGAAGCTCCCTGGCTCTTCCCTGCATTTCTACAGTACAGTAAGAGGGAAAAGAGAGGGGGGGCACTAAATTGGCACTGTATACAGTATAAGCAGCTATTAGGGACATAACTCAGTTAGTCCCTGTATATATATAGCGCTCTGGTGTGTGCTGGCATACTCTTACTCTGTCCCCCCAAAGGGCTTTTGTGGGTCCTGTTCTCTATTTGAGCATTCCCTGTGTGTGTGGAGTGTGTCGGTACGGCTGTGTCGACATGTTTGAGGAGGATAATGATGTGGAGGGGGAGCAGATGCCTTTAGCAGAGATGTCACCCCCTGCGGGGCAGACACCTGAGTGGATGGTATTATGGCAAGAAATGAGTGCACGTATAGACTCCTTACATAAAAAATTTGATGACATGCCGACTGTGGGACAGCCGAGTCTTCAGCTCGTGCCTGTCCAAGGGTCTCAAAAGTCATCAGGGGCTCTAAAACGCCCGTTATCTCAGGTGGCACAAGTAGATGTCGACACGGATACTGATGCCAGTGTCGACGACGATGAGTCAAATTTAATGCCCGTTAAGGCCATTCGCTGCATGATTGAGGCAATGAAAGAGGTGTTAAATATTTCTGATTCACATCCAGGTACCACAAAAAAGGGTATTATGTTTGGGGAGAAAAAACTACCTGTAGTTTTTCCCCCGTCAGATGAATTAAATGAAGTGTGTGAAGAAGCGTGGGCTTCCCCTGATAAGAAATTGGTGATTCCTAAGAAATTACTAATGGCGTTCCCTTTCCCGCCAGAGGATAGGTTACGTTGGGAAACACCCCCGAGGGAGGATAAAGCGCTTACACGTTTGTCAAAAAAGGTGGCACTACCGTCCCAGGATACGGCCGCCCTTAAGGAACCTGCTGATAGAAGGCAGGAGGCGATCCTGAAGTCTGTATATACACACTCAGGCATTATACTCAGACCAGCGATTGCGTCAGCTTGGATGTGCAGTGCTGCCGCTGCATGGTCAGATAACCTGTCAGAAAATATTGACACACTAGACAGAGACACGATCCTGTTAACAATTGACCATATCAAAGACTCAGTCTTATACATGAGAGATGCACAGAGGGAAAT
The DNA here is from genome assembly GCF_028390025.1 of Pseudophryne corroboree. Taxonomy (NCBI): domain Eukaryota; kingdom Metazoa; phylum Chordata; class Amphibia; order Anura; family Myobatrachidae; genus Pseudophryne; species Pseudophryne corroboree. The sequence goes on along the minus strand of NC_086444.1, from coordinate 573,737,071 downwards.
CTGCCGGCTGGCATCTAAAGTAAGTGCACTATCTATCTCTGCTAGGAGATGCTTATGGACTCGCCAGTGGACTGGAGATGCAGATTCCAAAAGGCACATGGAAGTTTTGCCTTATAAAGGGGAGGAATTATTTGGGGATGGTCTCTCCGACCTAGTTTCCACAGCAACGTCTGGGAAGTCAGCATTTTTACCCCATGTCCCCTCACAGCCTAAGAAGGCGCCATTTTATCAGGTTCAGTCCTTTCGATCCCAGAAAAACAAGCGGGGAAAAGGAGGGTCTTTTCTGTCAAGAGGCAGAGGCAGGGGAAAAAGGCTGCAGCAAACAGCAGGTTCCCAGGAACAAAAGTCCTCCCCCGCTTCCTCTTCCAAGTCCGCCGCATGACGGTGGGGCTTCACAGGCGGAGCCAGGTACGGTGGGGGCTCGCCTCAGGAATTTCAGCGATCAGTGGGTTCGCTCACAGGTGGATCCCTGGATCCTTCAAATAGTATCTCAGGGATACAGGCTGGAATTCGAGGCGATTCCACCCCGCCGTTTCCTAAAATCCGCCTTGCCGATTGCTCCCTCAGACAGGGAGGCGGTACTAGCGGCAATTCACAAGCTGTATTCCCAGCAGGTGATAATCAAGGTACCCCTACTTCAACAAGGCCGGGGTTACTATTCCACACTATTTGTGGTACCGAAACCGGACGGTTCGGTGAGACCCATTTTAAATTTGAAGTCCTTGAACACATACATAAAAAAATTCAAGTTCAAGATGGAATCGCTCAGGGCGGTTATTGCAAGCCTGGACGAGGGGGATTACATGGTATCCCTGGACATCAAGGATGCTTACCTGCATGTCCCCATTTACAATTCTCACCAGGAGTACCTCAGATTTGTGGTACAGGATTGCCATTACCAATTCCAGACGCTGCCGTTTGGACTCTCCACGGCACCGAGGGTATTTACCAAGGTTATGGCGGAAATGATGATACTCCTTTGAAAAAAGGGAGTTTTAATTATCCCATACTTGGACGATCTCCTAATAAAGGCACGATCCAAGGAACAGTTGTTAGTGGGAGTAGCACTATCTCAGGAAGTGCTGAGCCAGCACGGTTGGATTCTGAATATCCCAAAGTCGCAGCTGGTCCCCACGACACGTCTAATGTTCCTGGGAATGATTCTGGACACGGCCCAGAAAAAAGTGTTTCTCCCGGAGGAGAAAGCCAGGGAGTTGTCTTCTCTAGTCAGAGACCTCCTAAAACCAAAACAGGTATCGGTGCATCACTGCACGCGGGTCCTGGGAAAGATGGTAGCTTCTTACGAAGCAATTCCATTCGGCAGGTTCCATGCCAGAATCTTTCAGTGGGACCTGTTGGACAAGTTGTCCGGATCGCATCTTCAGATGCATCGTTTAATAACCCTGTCTCCACGAACCAGGGTGTCTCTTCTGTGGTGGCTGCACAGTGCTCATCTTCTGGAGGGCCGCAGATTCGGCATACAGGACTGGGTCCTGGTGACCACGGATGCCAGCCTACGAGGCTGGGGGGCAGTCACAAAGGGAAGAAATTTCCAAGGACTATGGTCAAGTCAGGAGACTGCCCTTCACATAAATATTCTGGAACTAAGGGCCATTTACAATGCCCTAAGTCAAGCAAAATCCCTGCTCCTACACCAGCCGGTGCTGATCCAGTCAGACAACATCACGGCAGTCGCCCATGTGAATCGACAGGGCGGCACAAGAAGCAGGACGGCGATTTCAGAAGCCACAAAAATTCTCCGATGGGCGGAGAATCATGTACTAGCACTGTCAGCAGTGTTCATCCCGGGAGTGGACAACTGGGAAGCAGACTTTCTCAGCAGGCACGACCTCCACCCGGGAGAGTGGGGACTTCATCCAGAAGTCTTCCAAATGATTGTAAATCAATGGGGTCGTCCACAGGTGGACATGATGGCGTCCCGCATAAACAAAAAACTAGAGAAGTATTGCGACCCTCAGGCGATAGCGGTGGACGCCCTAGTGACACCGTGGGTGTACCGGTCAGTGTATGTGTTCCCTCCTCTACCTCTCATACCAAAGGTACTGAGAATAATAAGAAAGCGAGGAGTAAACACAATTCTCGTGGTTCCGGATTGGCCAAGAAGAGCGTGGTACCCGGAACTTCAAGAGATGATCTCAGAGGACCCTTGGTCCCTGCCGCTCAGACAGGACCTGCTACAGCAGGGCCCCTGTCTGTTCCAAGACTTACCGCGGCTGCGTTTGACGGCATGGCGGTTGAACGCCGGATCCTGAAGGAAAAGGGCATTCCGGAGGAAGTCATTCCTACGCTTATTAAAGCCAGGAAAGATGTTACGGCAAAACATTATCACCGCATAGGGCGGAAATATGTTGCATGGTGCGAGGCCAAAAAGGCCCCAACAGAGGAATTTCAACTGGGTCGATTTCTGCATTTCCTGCAAGCAGGAGTGAATATGGGCCTAAAACTAGGCTCCATTAAAGTACAGATCTCGGCTCTGTCGATTTTCTTTCAAAAGGAACTAGCTTCAGTACCTGAAGTTCAGACATTTGTGAAAGGAGTGCTGCATATTCAGCCCCCATTTGTGCCTCCTGTGGCACCTTGGGATCTCAACGTGATGTTGAATTTCTTGAAATCACATTGGTTTGAGCCACTAAAAACCGTGGATCTGAAATATCTCACGTGGAAAGTGGTCATGTTATTGGCCCTGGCATCAGCCAGGCGAGTGTCAGAATTGGCGGCTTTATCATGTAAAAGCCCTTATCTGATTTTTCATATGGATAGGGCAGAATTGAGGACTCGTCCCCAGTTTCTCCCTAAGGTGGTGTCAGCGTTTCACCTGAACCAGCCTATTGTGGTGCCTGCGGCTACTAAGGATTTGGAGGACTCCAAGTTGCTAGACGTTGTCAGGGCCCTGAAAATATATGTTTCCAGGACGGCTGGAGTCAGAAAATCTGACTCGCTGTTTATCCTATATGCACCCAACAAGCTGGGTGCTCCTGCTTTTAAGCAGACTATTGCTCGTTGGATTTGTAGTACAATTCAGCTTGCACATACTGTGGCAGGCCTGCCACAGCCAAAATCTGTCAATGCCCATTCCACAAGGAAGGTGGGCTCATCTTGGGCGGCTGCCCGAGGGGTCTCGGCTTTACAACTTTGCCGAGCAGCTACTTGGTCAGGGGCAAACACGTTTGCAAAATTCTATAAATTTGATACCCTGGCTGAGGAGGACCTGGAGTTCTCTCATTCGGTGCTGCAGAGTCATCCGCACTCTCCCGCCCGTTTGGGAGCTTTGGTATAATCCCCATGGTCCTTACGGAGTTCCCAGCATCCACTAGGACGTTAGAGAAAATAAGAATTTACTCACCGGTAATTCTGTTTCTCGTAGTCCGTAGTGGATGCTGGGCGCCCATCCCAAGTGCGGTCTATCTGCAATACTTGTACATAGTTATTGTTAACTAAATCGGGTTATTGTTGAGCCATCTGTTGAGAGGCTCTATCGTTTCATACTGTTAACTGTGTTTCATATCACGAGTTGTTCGGTGTGATTGGTGTGGCTGGTATGAGTCTTACCCGGGATTCAAAATCCTTCCTTATTGTGTACGCTCGTCCGGGCACAGTACCTAACTGAGGCTTGGAGGAGGGTCATGGTGGGAGGAGCCAGTGCACACCAGGTAGTCTAAGATCTTTCTAGAGTGCCCAGCCTCCTTCGGAGCCCGCTATTCCCCATGGTCCTTACGGAGTTCCCAGCATCCACTACGGACTACGAGAAACAGAATTACCGGTGAGTAAATTCTTATTTTTGGTCTCATCACTCCAAATTACTTTGTTCCAGAAGTTTTGAGGCTTGTCTCTGTGCTGTTTGGAGTATTCTAAGCAGGATGCTTTGTGGCATTTGCGTAGTAATGGCTTTCTTCTGGCGACTCGACCATGCAGCCCATTTTTCTTCAAATGCCTCCTTATTGTGCATCTTGAAACAACCACACCACTTTTTTTCAGAGTCCTGTATTTCAGCTGAAGTTATTTGTGGATTTTTCTTTGCATCCTGAACAATTTTCCTGGCAGTTGTGGCTGAAATTTTTGTTGGCCTACCTGACCGTGATTTGGTTTCCACAGAATCCCTCATTTTCCACTTCTTAATTAGAGTTTTAACACTGCTGATTTGCATTCTCAATTTCTTGGATATCTTTTTATATCCCTTTCCTGTTTTATACAGTTCAATTACCTTTTCCCGCAGATCCTTTGACAATTCTTTTGCTTTCCCCATGACTCAGAATCCAGACACGTCAGTGCAGCACTGGATGAAAGATGCAAGGGTCTTTCAGGAGTCCAGAAACTCACTGACCTTTTATACACACACACTGATTACAAGCAAACAGATCACAGGTGAGGATGGTTACCTTTAGTAGCCATTCAAACCCGTTTGTGTCAACTTGTGTGCATGTTATCAGGCCAAAATCTCCAGGGTATGTAAACTTTTGATCAGGGTCATTTGGGTAGTTTCTGTTGTCATTATGATTTAAAAAGAGTAAACACAGTTGTTTGACAATAAATGGCTACACCCAACCACTAACCATGAGTGAAAGAAAAGTTTGTGAGTTATCATTCATATTCTCTGACAAATGGCCAGAAAATCACAAATTCTGCTAGGGTATGTAAACTTATGAGCACAACTGTATGTTGATTGTGAAAATATATGTTACTAACCGATTTGTGTTTACACTTACTAACAATCGAGGTTTGACAACCACACTATTTGAAAGAAGCAAATGTAAAATAACCTTTACAAGCATTTTGCTTAGTAGTATCTGTTGAATGACATTTAGCTTCCTAACATTTTTTTTTTTTTTTAAACAACCAACATTTTTTTGTTAAACAAAACATACCCACATACATTTTATTTTATTTTTTAAATTTTATTTGTACGCTACACACATAAACATATGTTGAAGAACAGCAACACCATCTTTTTATTTTCAAGTTTTGCAAATTCTGCTCCATGTGTATATTTATTGAAACAAATATTTCTCTAACGTCCTAAGTGGATGCTGGGGACTCCGTAAGGACCATGGGGAATAGCGGCTCCGCAGGAGACTGGGCACAAAAGTAAAGCTTTAGAACTACCTGGTGTGCACTGGCTCCTCCCCCTATGACCTTCCTCCAAGCCTCAGTTAGATTTTTGTGCCCGAACGAGAAGGGTGCACACTAGGTGGCTCTCCTGAGCTGCTTAGTGAAAAGTTTAGTTTTAGGTTTTTTATTTTCAGTGAGACCTGCTGGCAACAGGCTCACTGCATCGAGGGACTAAGGGGAGAAGAAGCGAACTCACCTGCGTGCAGAGTGGATTGGGCTTCTTAGGCTACTGGACATTAGCTCCAGAGGGACGATCACAGGCCCAGCCATGGATGGGTCCCAGAGCCGCGCCGCCGGCCCCCTTACAGAGCCAGAAGACAGAAGAGGTCCGGAAAATCGGCGGCAGAAGACGTCCTGTCTTCAACAAGGTAGCGCACAGCACTGCAGCTGTGCGCCATTGCTCTCAGCACACTTCACACTCCGGTCACTGAGGGTGCAGGGCGCTGGGGGGGGGGGGCGCCCTGAGACGCAATAAAAACACCTTGGATGGCAAAAAATGCATCACATATAGCTCCTGGGCTATATGGACGAATTTAACCCCTGCCAGAATACATAGAAAAACGGGAGATAAGGCCGCCGATAAGGGGGCGGAGCCTATCTCCTCAGCACACTGGCGCCATTTTCCCTCACAGCTCCGTTGGAGGGAAGCTCCCTGGCTCTCCCCTGCAGTCACTACACTACAGAAAGGGTTAAAAAAGAGAAGGGGGGCACTAATTACGCGCAGTATTAAAGATACAGCAGCTATAAGGGGAAAAACACTTTTATATAAGGTTATCCCTGTATATATATAGCGCTCTGGTGTGTGCTGGCAAACTCTCCCTCTGTCTCCCCAAAGGGCTAGTGGGGTCCTGTCCTCTATCAGAGCATTCCCTGTGTGTGTGCTGTATGTCGGTACGTTTGTGTCGACATGTATGAGGAGAAAAATGATGTGGAGACGGAGCAGATTGCCTGTAATAGTGATGTCACCCCCTAGGGGGTCGACACCGGAGTGGATGAACTGTTGGAAGGAATTACGTAACAGTGTCAGCTCTGTATAAAAGACAGTGGTTGACATGAGACAGCCGGCTACTCAGCTTGTGCCTGTCCAGACGTCTCATAGGCCGTCAGGGGCTCTAAAGCGCCCGTTACCTCAGATGGCAGATATAGACGCCGACACGGATACTGACTCCAGTGTCGACGGTGAAGAGACAAATGTGACTTCCAGTAGGGCCACACGTTACATGATTGAGGCAATGAAAAATGTTTTACACATTTCTGATAATACGAGTACCACCAAAAAGGGGTATTATGTTCGGTGAGGAAAAACTACCTGTAGTTTTCCTGAATCTGAGAAATTAAATGAGGTGTGTGATGATGCGTGGTTTTCCCCCGATAACAACTGATAATTTCAAAAATGTTATTGGCATTATATCCTTTCCCGCCAGAGGTTAGGGTGCGTTGGGAAACACCCCCTAGGGTGGATAAAGCGCTCACACGCTTGTAAGAACAAGGGCTCTACCCTCTCCTGAGATGGCCGCCCTTAAGGATCCTGCTGATAGAAAGCAGGAGGGCATCCTAAAATGTATTTACACACATACTGGTGTTCTACTGCGACCAGCAATCGCCTCAGCCTGGATGTGCAGTGCTGGGTTGGCATGGTCGGATTCCCTGACTGAAAATATTGATACCCTAGATAGGGACAGTATATTATTGCCTATAGAGCATTTAAAAGATGCATTTCTATATATGCGTGATGCACAGCGGAATATTTGCCGACTGGCATCAAGTCTAAGTGCGTTGTCCATTTCTACCAGTAGAGGGTTATGGACACGACAGTGGTCAGGTGATGCGGATTCCAAACGGCATTTGGAAGTATTGCCTTATTAACGGGAGGAGTTATTTGGGGTCGGTCTTTCAGACCTGGTGGCCACGGCAACAGCTGGGAAATCCACGTTTGTACCCCAGGTCGCCTCTCAACATGAGAAGACGCCGTATTATCAGGCGCAGTCTTTTCGTGGGCAAGCGGGCAAAAGGTTCCTCATTTCTGCCCGTGACAGAGGGAGAGGAAAAAGGCTGCAGAAATCAGCCAGTTCCCAGGAACAGAAACCCTCTCCCGCCTCTGCCAAGCCCTCAGTATGACGCTGGGGCTTTACAAGCAGAATCAGGCACGGTGGGGGCCCGTCTCAATGAATTTCAGCGCGCAGTGGGCTCACTCGCAAGTAGACCCCTGGATCCTTCAGGTGATATCTCAGGGGTACAAATTGGAATTCGAGACGTCTCCCCCTCGCCGTTTCCTAAAGTCGGCTTTACCGATGTCTCCTTCTGACAGGGAGACAGGTTTGGAAGCCATTCACAAGCTGTATTCCCAGCAGGTGATAATCAAGGTACCCCTCCTGCAACAGGGAACGGGGTATTATTCCACACTGTTGTGGTACCGAAGCCGGACGGCTCGGTGAGACCGATTCTAAATCTAAAATCTTTGAACACTTACATACAGAGGTTCAAATTCAAGATTGAGTCACTCAGAGCAGTGATTGCGAACCTGGAAGAAGAGGACTACATGATGTCTCGGGACATCAAGGATGCTTACCTTCATGTCCCAATTTACCCTTCTCACCAAGGGTACCTCAGGTTTATGGTACAGAACTGTCACTATCAGTTTCAGACGCTGCCGTATGGATGGTCCACGGCACACCGGGTCTTTACCAAGGTAGTGGCCGAAATGATGATACTCCTTCGAAGGAAGGGAATTTTAGTTATCCCTTACTTGGACGATTCCCTGATAAGGGTAAGATCCAGGGAACAGTTGGAGGTCGGTGTAGCACTATCTCAGGTAGTGTTGCGGCAGCACGATTGGATTCTCAATATTCCAAAATCGCAGCTGATTCCGACGACTCGTCTTCTGTTCTTAGGGATGATCCTGGACACAGTTCAGAAAAAGGTGTTTCTCCCGGAGGAGAAAGTCAGGGAGTTATCCGAGCTAGTCGGGAACCTCCTATAACCGAGCCAAGTCTCAGTACATCAATGAGATGGTTCTGGGAAAAATGGTGGCTTCCTATGAAGCAATCCCATGCGGCAGATTCCACGCAAGAACTTTCCAGTGGGATCTGCTGGACAAATGGTCTGGGTCGCATCTTCAGATGCATCAGCAGATAACCCTGTCACCAAGCACAAGGGTGTCTCTCTCCTGTGGTGGTTGCAGAGTGCTCATCTTCTAGAGGGCCGCACATTCAGGACTGGGTCCTGGTGACCACGGATGCCAGCCTGCGAGGCTGGGGAGCAGTCACACAGGGAAGAAATTTCCAGAGCTTATGGTCAAGCCTGGAGACATCACTTCACATAAATATCCTGAAGCTAAGGGCCATTTACAATGCTCTAAGCTCAGCAAGACCTCTGCTTCAAGGTCACCCGGAGTTGATCCATTCGGACAACATCACGGCAGTCACCCACGTAAACAGACAGGGTGACACAAGACGCAGAAGGGCAATGGCAGAAGCTGCAAGGATTCTTCGCTGGGCGGAAAATCATGTGATAGCACTGTCAGCAGTATTTATTCCGGGAGTGGACAACTGGGAAGCAGACTTCCTCAGCATACACGACCTCCACCCGGGAGAGTGGGGACTTCACCCAGAAGTCTTCCACATGTTTATAAAACTCTACAAGTATTGCGCCAGGTCAAGGGACCCTCAGGCAATAGCTGTAGACGCTCTGGTAACACAGTGGGTGTACCAGTCAGTGTATGTGTTCCCTCCTCTGCCTCTCATAACCAAGGTACTGAGAATTATAAGATGGAGAGGAGTAAGCACTATATTCGTGGCTCCGGATTGGCCAAGAAGGACTTGGTAACCGGAACTTTAAGAGATGCTCACGGAGGATCCGTGGCCTCTACCTCTAAGAAGGGACCTGCTCCAGCAAGGACCCTGTCTGTTCCAAGACTTACCGCGACTGCGTTTAACGGCAGGGCGGTTGAACGCCGGATCCTGAAGGAAAAAGGCATTCCGGATGAAGTCATCCCTATCCTGATCAAAGCCAGGAAAGATATAACCGCAAAACATTATCACCGCATTTGGCAAAAATATGTTGCGTGGTGCGAGGCCAGTAAGGCCCCGACGGAGGAATTTTCAACTAGGTCGATTCCTACATTTCCTGCAAACAGGAGTGTCTATGGGCCTGAAATGGGGGTCCATTAAGGTTCAAATTTCGGCCCTGTCAATTTTCTTCCAAAAAGAACTAGCTTCAGTCCCTAAAGTTCAGACGTTTGTGAAAGGGGTACTGTATATACTGCCTCCTTTTGTGCCTCCAGTGGCACCTTGGGATCTAAATGTAGTTTTTGGGTTCCAAAAGTCACATTGGTTTGAACCACTTAAATATGTGGAGTTAAAATATCTGACATGGAAAGTGGTCATGCTGTTGGCCCTGGCCTGGGCCAGGTGCGTGTCAGAATTGGCGGCTTTATCCTGTAAAAGCCCTCATCTGATTTTCCATTCGGACAGGGCGGAATTGAGGACTTGTCCTCAGTTTCTCCCTAAGGTGGTTTTCAGCGTTTCACCTGAATCAACCTATTGTGGTGCCTGCGGCTACTAGGGACTTGGAGGACTCCAAGTTGCTAGACGTTGTCAGAGCCCTGGAAATATAGGTTTCCAGGACGGCTGGAGTCAGAAAATCTGACTCGTTGTTTATTCTGTATGCACCCAACAAGCTGGGTGCTCCTGCGGGTTCACTACGGCTGGCCGGCGGTCGGGCTCCCGGCGCCCAGCATACCGGCGCCGGGAGCCCGACCGCCGGCTGACCGACAGTGTGGCGAGCGCAAATGAGCCCCTTGCGGGCTCGCTGCGCTCGCCACGCTACGGGCACGGTGGCGCGCTACGCGCGCCACACTATTTTATTCTCCCTCTATGGGGGTCGTGGACCCCCACGAGGGAAAATAAGTGTCGGTATGCCGGCGGTCGGGCTCCCGGCGCCGGTATACTGAGCGCCGGGAGCCCGACCGCCGGTATACAGAAGACCACCCGCTCCTGCTTCTAAGCAGACTATTGCTCGTTGGATTTGTAGTACAATTCAGCTTGCACATTCTGTGACAGGCCTGCCACAGCCAAAATCTGTAAAAGCCCATTCCACAAGGAAGGTGGGCTCATCTTGGGCGGCTGCCCGAGGGGTCTCGGCTTTACAACTTTGCCGAGCAGCTACTTGGTCAGGAGCAAATACGTTTGTAAAATTCTACAAATTTGATACCCTGGCTGAGGAGGACCTGGAGTTCTCTCATTTGGTGCTGCAGAGTCATCCGCACTCTCCCGCCCGTTTGGGAGCTTTGGTATAATCCCCATGGTCCTTACGGAGTCCCCAGCATCCACTTAGGACGTTAGAGAAAATAAGAATTTACTTACCGATAATTCTATTTCTCGTAGTCCGTAGTGGATGCTGGGCGCCCATCCCAAGTGCGGATTGTCTGCAATACTGGTACATAGTTATTGTTACCAAAAAATCGGGTTATTGCTGTAGTGAGACATCTTTTCTAGAGGCTCCTCTGTTATCATGCTGTTAACTGGGTTTAGATCACAAGTTATATGGTGTGATTGGTGTGGCTGGTATGAGTCTTACCCGGGATTCAAAATCCTTCTTATTGTGTACGCTCGTCCGGGCACAGTATCCTAACTGAGGCTTGGAGGAGGGTCATAGGGGGAGGAGCCAGTGCACACCAGGTAGTTCTAAAGCTTTACTTTTGTGCCCAGTCTCCTGCGGAGCCGCTATTCCCCATGGTCCTTACGGAGTCCCCAGCATCCACTACGGACTACGAGAAATAGAATTATCGGTAAGTAAATTCTTATTTTACACATAATTCCTAAAGGGGGGTACTCACGGAGCGATCGCTGCTTAAAATCTAAGCAATCTGACTAGATTGCTTAGATTTTAAACATGATCGCTCCGTGTTTACCCCCCTCATCGCCGGTGCTAGATTGGCCAATCTAGCAGGTCGCTCACTTCACCCGCTGGGTGAAATGAGCGGCCCCCCCTTCTCCCCCTGCACGCTCAGCACACATCGCGCTGTGCTGAGTGGGGGGAGAGATGTGTGCTGAGCAGTTCGCTCAGCACACATCTCTCCCTACATCTGCCGGTGAGTACTGACCTTTAAAGTAAGGTATGTAAATAAAAGCAAAGAAACAATAATATGTAATGTTTGACCACTTCACAATCAAAAAAAACACTATTTTCTCTGACGTCCTAGTGGATGCTGGGAACTCCGAAAGGACCATGGGGAATAGCGGCTCCGCAGGAGACTGGGCACAACTAAAGAAAGCTTTTAGGTCACCTGGTGTGCACTGGCTCCTCCCACCATGACCCTCCTCCAAGCCTCAGTTAGATTTTGTGCCCGGCCGAGGTTGGATGCACACTAGGGGCTCTCCTGAGCTTCTAGAAAGAAAGTATATAATTAGGTTTTTTATTTTACAGTGAGACCTGCTGGCAACAGGCTCACTGCAGCGAGGGACTAAGGGGAGAAGAAGCGAACCTACCTGCTTGCAGCTAGCTTGGGCTTCTTAGGCTACTGGACACCATTAGCTCCAGAGGGATCGACCGCATGGAACTGGCCTTGGTGTTCGGTCCCGGAGCCGCGCCGCCGTCCCCCTTACAGAGCCAGAAGCAAGAAGAGGTCCGGAAAATCGGCGGCAGAAGACATCAGTCTTCACCAAGGTAGCGCACAGCACTGCAGCTGTGCGCCATTGCTCCTCATGCACACTTCACACTCCGGTCACTGAGGGTGCAGGGCGCTGGGGGGGGGCGCCCTGAGCAGCAATAAAAACACCTTGGCTGGCATATATATCACAATATATAGCCCCAGAGGCTATATATGTGATAAATACCCCTGCCAGAATCCATAAAAAAGCGGGAGAAAAGTCAGCGAAAAAGGGGCGGAGCTATCTCTCTCAGCACACTGGCGCCATTTTCTCTTCACAGTGCAACTGGAAGACAGCTCCCCAGGTTCTCCCCTGTAGTTTTCAGGCTCAAAGGGTTAAAAAGAGAGGGGGGGCACTAAATTTAGGCGCAATATTGTATATACAAGCAGCTATTGGGAAAAATTCACTCAATATAGTGTTAATCCCTAAATTATATAGCGCTCTGGTGTGTGCTGGCATACTCTCTCTCTGTCTCCCCAAAGGGCTGTGTGGGGTCCTGTCCTCAGTCAGAGCATTCCCTGTGTGTGTGCGGTGTGTCGGTACGGCTGTGTCGACACGTTTGATGAGGAGGCTTATGTGATGGCAGAGCAGATGCCGATAAATGTGATGTCGCCCCCTGGGGGCCGACACCAGAGTGGATGGATAGGTGGATGGTATAAACCGACAGTGTCAACTCCTTACATAAAAGGCTGGATGACGTAACAGCTATGGGACAGCCGGCTTCTCAGCCCGCGCCTGCCCAGGCGTCTCAAAGGCCATCAGGGGCTCAAAAACGCCCGCTCCCTCAGATGGCAGACACAGATGTCGACACGGAGTCTGACTCCAGTGTCGACGAAGTTGAGACATATACACAATCCACTAGGAACATCCGTTACATGATCCCGGCAATAAAAAATGTGTTACACATTTCTGACATTAACCCAAGTACCACTAAAAAAGGGTTTTATGTTTGGGGAGAAAAAGCAGGCAGTGTTTTGTTCCCCCATCAAATGAGTGAATGAAGTGTGAAAATGCGTGGGTTCCCCCGATAATAAACTGGTAATTTCTAAAAAGTTACTGATGGCGTACCCTTTCCCGCCAGAGGATAAGTTACGCTGGGAGATATCCCCAAGGGTGGATAAGGCGCTCACACGTTTGTCAAAAAAGGTGGCACTGCCGTCTTAGGATACGGCCACTTCGAAGGTACCTGCTGATAAAAAGCAGGAGGCTATCCTGAAGTCTGTATTTACACACTCAGGTACTAGACTGAGACCTGCAGATAGTGCTGCTGCAGCGTGGTCTGTAACCCTGTCAAACAGGGATACTAGTTTGCGAACATAAGACGTCGTCTTATATATGAGGGATGCACAGAGGGATATTTTGCCGGCTGGCATCCAGAATTAATGCAATGTCCATTCGGTCAGGAGGTTATTAGAGACCCGACACTGGACAGGTGATGCTGACTTTAAAAGGCACATAGAGCCTTATAAGGGTGAGGAATTGTTTGGGGATGGTCTCTGGGACCTCGTATCCACAGCAACAGCTGGGAAGAATTTTTTTTTACCTCAGGTTTCCTCACAGCCTCAGAAAGCACTGTATTATCAGGTACAGTCCTTTCGGCTTCAGAAATGCAAGCGTGTAAAACGAGGGATGAGGGAAAAAGCTGCACCAGTCAGCTAGTTCCCAGAATCAAAATTCTTCCCCCGCTTCCTCTGAGTCCACCGCATGACGGGGGGGCTCCACAGGCGTAGCCAGGTACGGTGGGGGGCCGCCTCAATAATTTCAGCGATCAGTGGGCTCGCTCACAGGTGGATTCCTAGATCCTTCAAGTAGTATTTCAGGGGTACAAGCTGGAATTCGAGGCGTCTCCTCCCCGCCGTTTCCTCAAATCTGCCTTGCCGACAACTCCCTCAGGCAGGGAGACTGTGCTAGAGGCAATTCACAAGCTGTATTCCCAGCAGGTGATAGTCAAGGTGCCCCTACTTCAACAAGGACGGGGTTACTATTCCACACTGTTTGTGGTACCGAAACCGGACGGTTCGGTGAGACCCATTTTATATTTGAAATCCTTGAACACATACATAAAAAAATTCAAGTTCAAGATGGAATCGCTCAGGGCGATTATTGCAAGCCTGGAGGAGAGGGATTACATGGTATCCCTGGACATCAAGGAGGCTTACCTACATGTCCCCATTTACCATCCTCACCAGGAGTACCTCAGATTTGTGGTACAGGATTGCCATTACCAATTCCAAACACTGCCGTTTGGACTGTCCACGGCACCGAGGGTCTTTACCAAGGTAATGGCAGAAATGATTATACTCCTTCGAGAAAGGAAGTTTTAATTATCCCGTACTTGGACGATCTTATAAAGGCGAGGTCCAAGGAGCAGTTGTTGGTCGGAGTAGCACTATCTCGGGAAGTGCTACAACAGCACGGATGGATTCTATACATTCCAAAGTCACAGCTGGTTCCTACCACACGCCTACTGTTCCTGGGGATGGTTCTGGATGCAGAACAGAAAAAAGTGTTTCTCCCGCAGGAGAAAGCCAAGGAGCTGTCATCTCTAGTCAGAAACCTCCTGAAACCAAAACAGGTATCGGTGCATCACTGCACACGAGTCCTGGGAAAAATGGTAGCTTCTTACGAAGCAAAATTCCATTAGGCAGATGCATCGGCTGATATCCCTGTCTCCAAGGACCAGGGTATCTCTACTGTGGTGGCTGCAGAGTGCTCATCTTCAAGAGGGCCGCAGATTCGGCATACAGGACTGGGTCCTGGTAACCACGGATGCCAGCCTTCGAGGCTGGGGGGCAGTCACACAGGGAAGAAATTTCCAAGGACTTTGGTCAAGTCAGGAGTCGTCCCTACACATAAATATTCTGGAACTGAGGGCCATTTACAATGGCCCTCAGTCTGGCAAGGCCTCTGCTTCAACACCAGCCGGTCCTGATCCAATCAGACAACATCACGGCAGTCGCCCATGTAAACCGACAGGGCGGCACAAGAAGCAGGATGGCGATGGAGAAGCCACAAGGATTCTCCGATGGGCGAAAAATCACGTCTTAGCACTGTCAGCAGTGTTCATTCCGGGAGTGGACAACTGGGAAGCAGACTTCCTCAGCGGACATGACCTACACCCGGGAGAGTGGGGACTTCATCCAGAAGTCTTCCAACTGTTGGTAAACCGTTGGGAAAGGCCACAGGTGGACATGATGGCGTCCCGCCTAAACAAAAAACTAGAGAGATATTGCGCCAGGTCAAGGGACCCTCAGGCGATAGCTGTGGACGCTCTAGTGACACCGTGGGTGTACCAGTCAGTTTGTGTTCCCTCCTCTGCCTCTCATACCAAGGGTACTGAGAATAATAAGAAAACGAGGAGTAAGAACAATACTCGTGGTTCCGGATTGGCCAAGACGAGCGTGGTACCCGGAACTTCAAGAGATGATCTCAGAGGACCCATGGCCTCTGCCGCTCAGACAGGACCTGCTGCAGCAGGGGCCCTGTCTGTTCCAAGACTTACCGGGGCTGCGTTTGACGGCATGGCGGTTGAACGCCGGATCCTGAAGGAAAAGGGCATTCCGGAGGAAGTCATTTCTACGCTGATTAAAGCCAGGAAAGATGTAACTGCAAAGCATTATCACCGCATATGGCGGATGTATGTTGCTTGGTGTGAGGCCAAAAAGGCCCCAACAGAGGAATTTCAACTGGGTCGATTTCTGCATTCCTACAAGCAGGAGTGACTATGGGCCTGAAATTAGGCTCCATTAAGGTACAGGTCTCGGCTCTGTCGATTTTCTTCCAGAAAGAACTAGCTTCACTACCTGAAGTTCAGACGTTTGTTAAGGGAGTGCTGCATATTCAGCCCCTTTTGTGCCTCCAGTGGCACCTTGGGATCTCAACGTGGTGTTGAGTTTCTTAAAATCACATTGGTTTGAGCCACTTAAAACCGTGGATCTAAAATATCTCACGTGGAAAGTGGTCATGTTATTGGCCTTGGCTTCAGCCAGGCGTGTGTCAGAATTGGCGGCTTTGTCATGTAAAAGCCCTTATCTGATTTTCCATATGGATAGGGCAGAATTGAGGACTCGTCCCCAGTTTCTCCCTAAGGTGGTATCAGCTTTTCACTTGAACCAACCTATTGTGGTGCCTGCGGCTACTAGGGACTTGGAGGATTCCAAGTTGCTGGACGTAGTCAGGGCCTTGAAAATTTATGTTTCCAGGACGGCTAGAGTCAGGAAAACTGACTCGCTTATTTATCCTGTATGCACCCAACAAGCTGGGTGCTCCTGCTTCTAAGCAGACTATTGCTCGCTGGATTTGTAGCACAATTCAGCTGGCGCATTCTGCGGCTGGACTGCCGCATCCTAAATCAGTAAAAGCCCATTCCACAAGGAAGGTGGGCTCATCTTGGGCGGCTGCCTGAGGGATCTCGGCTTTACAACTTTGCCGAGCTGCTACTTGGTCAGGGGCAAACACGTTTGCAAAATTCTACAAATTTGATACCCTGGCTGAGGAGGACCTTGAGTTCTCTCATTCGGTGCTGCAGAGTCATCCGCACTCTCCCGCCCGTTTGGGAGCTTTGGTATAATCCCCATGGTCCTTTCGGAGTTCCCAGCATCCACTAGGACGTCAGAGAAAATAAGATTTTACTCACCGGTAAATCTATTTCTCGTAGTCCGTAGTGGATGCTGGGCGCCCGTCCCAAGTGCGGATTGTCTGCAATACTTGTACATAGTTATTGTTAACTAAAGGGTTATTGTTGAGCCAACTGTTGAGAGGCTCAGTTGTTTTCATACTGTTAAACTGGGTATGGTATCACGAGTTATACGGTGTGATTGGTGTGGCTGGTAAAAGTCTTACCCGGGATTCAAAATCCTTCCTTATTATGTCAGCTCGTCCGGGCACAGTGTCCTAACTGAGGCTTGGAGGAGGGTCATGGTGGGAGGAGCCAGTGCACACCAGGTGACCTAAAAGCTTTCTTTAGTTGTGCCCAGTCTCCTGCGGAGCCGCTATTCCCCATGGTCCTTTCGGAGTTCCCAGCATGCACTACGGACTACGAGAAATAGATTTGCTGTTGTGTAGGGTTTAGAGGCTAGAATTCACACTCTCTCTAGTTGAATATATTTGAACACAGTTATGGGTATTAGTCCGTGTTTGAAGAAAAACACTATGGTGTCTTTAAGATAATAATTGCTAAATTACCACAAGATCATTTGACCAATTAAGTGATGATTGAATTGATTTACAATTGTTGAGTAGTTTCTTTTATTTGGGTGCAGAAAAGTAGGTTCTGCAATTTTCAAGGGAAAAACACTGCTGTTAGCAAAAAATGCAACATCAGAAACATGTACGCAAAAATTGTGTACATTTGTAATTTGTACGCAAAAATTGTGATTATTAGGATGGTTTTTTGCAATATTTGCACATTTCACAAGGCCACCTTCTTTTTGTTAAATTAGTGTTGCAGTTTTTCCGTTTGGGCGTGCTTTCGCAATTTTGCTTTTGTTCGCAATTTTTGCAAATTTGTAATTTTTGCAATCCTTACTGAATTTGCCCCTATATACCACTTAAATCCTCTGTTTGTGATATGCATTTGCAATCACACTCCACAGGGTTTTTTTTGTTGTCAGGTACTGTGTCTGGCTATATTGTACTGTTACGCCCTAGGGCTACATTTTCCAATAATGTCTGCATCACAGGGCAGGAGATCCATGGCTGATCCTGTATCATGCAGTGC
Organism: Pseudophryne corroboree; assembly: GCF_028390025.1. Lineage (NCBI taxonomy): Eukaryota > Metazoa > Chordata > Amphibia > Anura > Myobatrachidae > Pseudophryne > Pseudophryne corroboree. Next base: position 573,719,575 of record NC_086444.1, on the reverse strand, counting down.
TGACGCCGCGGATTTATCTGAAGAAAATATTCCAGTTGAGGGTCCAGGTATTGGGGGTTCTGTACCTCTCGGTCAGCTGGCAGCACCGATGGCACACCAAGACCCACCTTGGGCTGCTTTTTCTAATTTACTGACTATGCTAGTAACGAGGCTTGCGCCCCCCCTGTGGGACCTCCTGTGCCTGTACAATCACATTTCTCTAACATCCTAGAGGATGCTGGGGTCCATATTAGTACAATGGGGTATAGACGGGTCCACCAGGAGCCATTGGCGCTTTAAGCGTTTAATAGTGTGGGCTGACTCCTCCATCTATGCCCCTCCTACCGGACTCAGTTTAGAAAATGTGCCTGGAGGAGCCGGTCACAGCTAGGGGAGCTCTACAGAGTTCACTTAGTTAAAGAGTATAAAATAAAAAATTAAAATTTTCAGTTTTTAATTTATTTTACAGGGAGGCTGTTGGCGACAGCCTCCCTGCAGCATGCGACTGAGGGGGGGAGCAGTGTCCGCCCTGCGGGGTCTTGAGCCACTGCTCCCGCTGACTGGGCACTAGCTCGAGAGGGGTCCAATCGCGCCCCGCTGCAGGGGAACGCTCGCCCCGACAGCCGGCCTTTCACCCCCTCAGGAGCTGAAGATGGCGAGTGAGTCACTGACTCCCCTTGCAAGCGGGGGGACAGTGTGAAGAGGGCGGCCAGAGGGTTAGGAGCGCGGTCTTAACCGCGCTCCTGGAAGGCTCAGCGGTACCTTGGTGCGGCGCTGGGGGGGACCGCCCTGGGCCAGCTCCGGACCCTGCACTGGTTGTTTCCTGCATGTCGGGGTCTGCGGATCCAGGTCAGACAAATCCTCAAGGCCAGTATAATCTTCTTGAGAGCGGGAAGTCGGCGCCATTCTCAGAGCGGACCCAGCAGTGTTCAGCGCCATTTTTCCTGCCTGCAGTCGCTATCCACTGGATCCAGGTCCCTCCAGAGCTTTCTCCAGCAGTCTGTATGGTATCAGGGGGCTGTAGAAGGGAGGGGAGGCTGCATAATAGGCTGTGTCACCTATTGAGGGACACAGTCAGCGCTGGGAAGGGACTCCCTTTGCCTAATAAGCGCTGGGTGGTGGGTTGGCTCCAATCTCTGTGCGTCTCTCTGCCTTTCTTGGAGGGGGGGGGAGACTCTGCCTACATAATACCCTGTGTGTTTGTGGGGTGTTGTGTGTGTGTGTGTGTGTGTGTGTGTGTGTAACATGTCTAGGGACAATGTCATATGCTGCAGGGGATTTGTCCTCCCAGGAGGACTCCATACCATGTAATCAGTATTGCACAGTTTTAGCGCAGATCCCAGCTAGAGAGCCAGAATGGTTAGTGTCTCTGAGGGAAACTATTTCCCAGATTTCTGATAGTCGCTAGGACTGAGCACGCCACTCAGGTCCTCCAGTCCTCTATGGTGGTATGGTCTGATTGTGCCTCCTCGGGGTCCCCGGCGGTACATTCTCATAAACGAGCGCTTGCAATTATGCAGGATGACACGGACACGACTTTGACACTGCAGACGGTGATAAGGATGTATTGTGGGGGACGGCATCACTTGCCAAGGGGGTGCAGTTGATGATTGAGGCTGTTAGGGATGTGTTACACATTTCAGACGCAGCTCCGGAACAGGTGGAGGAGGCCTTCTTCACAGATAATAAGACCCCCCCCCCCCCCTCAATTTCCCGGCATCCAAAGAATTGAGTGCTATCTTTGAAAAGGCATGGGAAACTCCGGAAAAGAAATTCCAGATTCCCAGGAGGGTGTTGGTGGCTTTTCCCTTCCCAGAGGAAGATAGGAAGAGGTGGGAGTCCCCGCCGATAGTCGACGCCTCTGTGTCCAGGCTGTCCAAACAGGTAGTTTTACCGGTCCCGGGATCTACCGCATTAAAGGACCCGGCAGATCGCAAGGTGGATGCTACGCTGAAATCCATTTACACGGCTTCGGGGGCTATATTGCGGCCTACTATAGCCTGTGCTTGGATTGCTAAAGCTATTGCCAGATGGTCGATCACTCTGCAGGAGGAATCGTCTACGCTGTACAAAGGTGATGGTGATTTGTTTTTGCGTAATATTCAGGATTCTGCAGGTTTCCTGGTGGATTCCATGAAGCACCTGGGTTCCATGGCCGCGGGGATCTCCTCCATGTCAGTCTCGGCTCGCAGAGGTCTCTGGCTGCGCAACTGGTCTGCGGACGCGGAATCCAGGAAGTGTGTGGAGGTCAGGCTCTATTTGGGGAGGCACTGGATGCGTGGATTGCCACGGCTACCGTGCGTAAGTCTCCTTTTCTCCCCTCAGCTGCGCCGGCTATGAAGAAGCTCTTTTCATCTAACACGTCACAGTCCTTTCAGGCCGTGAGGCTTAGAAAGAATAAGCCTTCGAACACCTTCTTCAGAGGTGGTCGTGCCAAAGGAAAGAAACCCGCTCCCGCAGGTTCCCAGACCCAGAAGCACGCTTCTGATACCCCTAATTCCTCCGCATGACGATGAACAGCTAGGCCTGGAGGAAGGTCAGGTAGGGGCGAGACTCAGTTCAGGCAGTTAAGCCACATCTGAGTGTCGTCAGGTCTGGACCCCTGGGTTCTGGATATAGTGTCCAGGGGGTACAGACTGGAGTTTTAAGAGCCCCCGCCTCACCGTTTCTTCAAGTCAGGCTTACCAGCTCTGCTGGTGGACAGGACAGTTCTTCTGGAGGCCATCAGGAAATTGGTGGTGTCAGAGGTCATTGTTCAGGTCCCTCTTCAGCAATGGAACAAGGGTTATTATTCAAACCTTCTTGTGGTACAGAAACCGGATGGTTCGGTATGGCCTATTCTAAATTTAAAATCTTTGAACCCTTATCTCAAGGAGTTCAAATTCAAGATGGAATCTCTGAGAGCTGTCATTTCAGGGCTGTCGGAGAGGGAGTTCCTGGTGTCCGTGGACATCAAGGATGCTTACCTCCACATTCCAATTTGGGCGCCGCATCATGCTTATCTCAGGTTTGCGCTGTTGGACGATCACTATCAGTTCCAGGCGCTGCCATTTGGCCTCAACAGCACCAAGGATCTTCACCAAGGTGATGGCGGAGATGATGGTTCTCCTCCGCAAACAGGGGGTCAACATAATTCCATATCTGGACGATCTCCTGATCAAGGCATCATCCAGGGAGAGGTTGTTGCGGTCCATCGCACTCACGACACAGCTGCTCAGGAAGCACGGTTGGATCCTGAATCTTCCGAAGTCTCATCTGGAGCCGACAATGCGGCTGTCTTTCCTGGGAATGATCCTCGACACGGAAGTGCAGAGGGTATTTCTCCCGGCAGAGAAAGCGTTGGTGATTCAAACAATGGTCCGGGATGTCCTACGGCCTGCCTGGGTATCGGTTCGTCAATGCATACGCCTTCTAGGGAAGATGGTTGCCGCCTATGAGGCTCTGCAGTACGGCAGGTTTCATGCTCGACCTTTTCAATTGGACCTCTTGGACCAGTGGTCGGGCTCTCACCTACACATGCACAAGAGGATACGCCTGTCTCCGAAAGCCAGGATTTCACTTCTCTGGTGGCTGCAACTTCCACACCTTCTGGAAGGGCGAAGGTTCGGAATTCAAGACTGGATCCTCTTGACCACAGATGCAAGTCTAAGAGGTTGGGGAGCGGTCGCTCTGGGGGAAACCTTTCAAGGACGATGGTCGGATCAAGAATCACTTCTCCCAATAAGCATCCTGGAACTCAGGGCCATTTACAACGCCCTTCTGCAAGCAGCACACCTTCTACAGGATCGCGCTGTTCAGGTGCAGTCGGACAACGTGACCACAGTGGCCTACATAAACCGACAAGGCGGAACGAAGAACAGAGCTGCCATGGCAGAGGTGTCAAAGATCCTCATCTGGGCAGAAAGGCACGCGGTGGCAATGTCGGCAATCTTCATTCCGGGCGTAGATAACTGGGCAAAAGACTTCCTCAGCAGACACAATCTCCATCCAGGGGAGTGGGGCCTCCATCCGGAGGTGTTCTAGGAGGAAACCGGTTGGTGGGGGGTTCCTCACATAGACATGATGGCCTCCCGCCTCAATAAAAAGCTACGGAGGTACTGTTCCAGGTCAAGAGACCCACAAGCAGTGGCGGTGGACGCACTGGTAACACCTTGGGTGTTCAAGTCAGTGTATGTGTTCCCTCCACTTCCTCTGATACCAAGGGTTCTTCAACTCGTGAGAAGAACAAAGGTTCTGGAAATCTTCATTGCTCCGGACTGGCCAAGGAGGGCTTGGTACGCGGATCTGCTGGATCTTCTGCTGGAAGATCCACGGCCTTTATCTCTTTGGGAGGACCTGCTTCTGCAGGGGCTGTTCGCTTATCAAGACTTACCGCGGCTTCATTTGACGGCATGGCGGTTGAACGCCAGATCTTAGCTCGGAAGGGTATCCCGAGTGAGGTCATTCCTACCCTGATACAGGCCAGGAAGGGGGTAACGTCTAAGCTTTACCATCGCATTTGGAAGAAATATGTTTCTTGGTGTGAGGCCAAGAAGTTTTCGGCAGTGGAGTTTCAACTTGGTCGTTTTCTCCTTTTTCTGCAGGCAGGGGTGGATATGGGGCTGAGACTGGGCTCCATCAAGGTCCAGATCTCTGCTTTTGTCCATCTTCTTCCAAAAACAATTGGCTGTTCTTTACTGAGGTTCAGACCTTTTTGAAAGGGGTTCTGCACATCCAGCCTCCCTTTGTTGCGCCTACGGCTCCATAGGATCTTGAGGTGGTGTTGCAGTTCCTGTAATCCGCTTGGTTTGAGCCTCTACAGGAGGCTGATCTCAAGTTTCTCACATGGAAGGCGGTCACCTTGTTGGCCTTGGCTTCTGCACGACGCGTGTCGGAATTGGGGGATTTATCTTGTAAAAGCCCCCACCTGATATTCCATGAGGACAGGGCAGAACTTAGGACTCGTCCACAGTTCCTACCTAAGGTTGTGTCGGCTTTCCACATCAACCAACCTATTGTGGTGCCAGTGGCTACTGACTCCTCAATTACTTCAAAGGCCTTGGATGTAGTGAGGACCTTGAAGATTTGCGTGAAGAGGACGGCTCGTCATAGGAAGAGTGACTCTCTGTTTGTCCTCTATGATCCAAAGAAAATTGAATGTCCTGCTTCTAAGCAGTCGATTTCACGCTGGATCAGGTTCACTATCCAGCATGCTTATTTCACGTCAGGTTTGCCGTGTCCGAAATCTGTAAAGGCCCACTCTACTCGTAAAGTGGGTTCTTCCTGGCCGGCTGCCCGGGGTCTCTCGGCGTTACAACTCTGCCGAGCAGTTACTTGGTCTGGGTCGAACACGTTTGCCAAGTTTTACAAGTTCGATACTCTGGCCTCTGATGACCTCAAGTTTGGTCAGGCAGTGTTGCAGGAGCCTCCGCGCTCTCCCTACCGTACTGGCTCATCACCTGGAAGAAATCCTCACTGGTCCCTGCTCAGAGCATGGTGCACCTGGGGGCGTTAATGGACACACAAAACCAATGGTTGTTCTCGTCTCCGGAGAAGGTCCTGAAACTTCAGAACAAGATAAGATGCTTCCTATCTCGCCCCCGTGTGTTGATACACTTGGCGATGCAAGTACTAGGCCTCATGGTGTCGGCTTTCGACATGGTAGAGTACGCTCAATTTAATTCCCGCCCTCTGCAGAGGTTAATCCTTTCCAAGTGGGACGGCCTGCCTCACCGAATCAGGACTCGCATGATCTCCTTGACCTCGGAGGTTCGCCTGTAACTGTCCTGGTGGCTCCAGGACCAACGATTGAGCAGGGGTCATCCCTTCTGGGTCCTCCTAATAACAGATGCCAGTCTGCGGGGTTGGGGCGCGGTGTTGGAGCAGCACTCTCTTCAGGGTCGGTGGACCAGGGAGGAATCTCTCCTTCCAATAAACATTCTGGAGTTGCGGGCAGTTTTCATTGCATTGACACTAGCCCTGCCTCTGGTACGGAACAGGCCTGCTCAAATACAGTCAGACAACGCCACAACGGTGGCGTACATAAATCATCAAGGCGGCACTCGAAGCCGCGTAGCAATGTTCGAAGTGTCAAAGATTCTTCGCTGGGCGGAACGCCATCTGCCAGCCATATCGGCAGTGTTCTTTCCGGGAGTCCTCAACTGGGAAGCGGACTTCCTCAGTCGTCAGGACATACACGCCGGAGAGTGGAGCCTTCATCCGGAAGCATTTCAACTCCTAGTGGACAAGTGGGGCCTACTAGATGTAGACCTGATGGCGTCTCAGCACAATCACAAGGTTCCGGTCTTTGGAGCAAGGACAAGGGATCCTCAAGCAGCGTTCGTGGACGCGCTGGCAATTCCATGGAACTTTCGGCTGCCGTATGTGTTCCCTCCATTGTCACTCCTGCCCAGGGTAATAAGGAAGTTCAAGCAGGAAGGAGGATTACTACTTCTAATTGCTCCAGCGTGGCCCAGATGGCATTGGTTCTCAGACCTGCAGGGTCTCTCGATAGAGCGTCCTCTTCTACTTCCGCAACGCCCAGACCTCCTCGTTCAGGGCCCTTGTGTCTACCAGGATCTGGCCCGACTGGCTTTGACGCATGGGTCTTGAAGCTTCAGTTCTGAGAGCAAAAGGGTTTTCTGAGGCGGTCATTCAAACTATGTTGAAAGCCCGTAAACCGGCTTCGGCTCGGATTTATTATAGGGTCTGGAATTCTTACTTCACCTGGTGTGCGGCTAAGAATTATGAGGCATACAAATTCAGTACGGGCAGACTTTTGGCTTTTCTGCAACAGGGCCTGGACTTAGGCCTCCGTCTGGCCTCCCTCAAGGTTCATATTTCAGCCTTGTCGGTATGGTTTCAGAGAAAAATTGCGACTCTGCCTGACGTTCATACTTTCACTCGATGTTTTACAGATTCAACCTCCCTATGTTCCTCCTGTGGCTCCTTGGGATTTGTCGGTCGTTCTGGATGCCCTACAAGAGTCCTTTGAACCTCTTGAGTCTGTGGACCTTAAATGGCTTACGCTTAAGGTCTTATTTTTGCTGGCTATTGCCTCTGCTAGAAGGGTTTCAGACTCGGGTGCCTTATCCTGTCTGTCACCCTTTCTGATTTTTCACAATGACCGTGTGGTTCTTAGAACTCGGTTTGGTTATCTGCCTAAGGTGGTGTCATCGTTCCACCTTAACCAAGAGATTGTGGTTCCGGCCTTGGGTGGTCATTCCGAGTTGTTCGCTCAGTAATTTTCTTCGCATCGCAGCGATTTTCCGCTATTTGCGCATGCGCAATGTTCACACTGCGACTGCGCCAAGTAAATTTGCTATGAAGATTGGTATTTTACTCACGGCATTACAAGGTTTTTTCTTCGTTCTGGAGATCGGACTGTGATTGACAGGAAGTGGGTGTTTCTGGGCGGAAACTGGCCGTTTTATGGGAGTGTTTCTGGGAAAAACGCGGGAGTGGCTGGAGAAACGGAGGAGTGTCTGGGCGAACGCTGGGTGTGTTTGTGACGTCAAACCAGGAACGACAAGCACTGAACTGATCGCACTGGAAGAGTAAGTCTCGAGCTACTCAGAAACTGCACAGAGAAGTCTTTTCGCAATATTGCGAATCTTTCGTTCGCAATTTTGATAAGCTAAGATTCACTCCCAGTAGGCGGCGGCTTAGCGTGTGCAAAGCTGCTAAAAGCAGCTTGCGAGCGAACAGCTCGGAATTACCACCTTTATCTCTCCTGGTTTGTCCTCCAAAGAAAGATCTTTGGATTTGGTACGGGCTTTCCGTATATATGTGTAAAGAGAACCGCCTCTCTTAGGAGATCTGATTCTCTATTTGTCCTTCTTGGTTTTCACAAACGTGGCTGGCCTGCGAATAAGCAGATCTTGGCCAGATGGATTAGAATGGTGATTGCTCAAGCTTATGTACAGGCTGGTCTTCCAGCTCCTGCTACTATTAAGGCCCATTCTACTTGGTCTGTTGGACCTTCTTGGGCGGCCCGCCATGGTGCGTCCCTAGAACAATTGTGCAAGGCGGCTACGTGGTCCTTGGTGAACACGTTCATCAGGTTCAATGCCTTTGATACTTCCGCCTCCCAGGATGCTTCCTTTGGATGCCGGGTTCTTGTGCCTGCTACAGTGTGTCCTTCTTTAGGACATCCCCGATGTTATTCCCTGTGGAATACCAGTGTATCCCGCTGCAGGAAAGGAGATTTATGGTAAGAACTTACCATTGTTAAATCTCTTTCTGCGAGGTACACTGGATTTGGGTTTGTATGGCATTTGCTGCAGGTACCTTCCTTCTCCTGTCGTGAGAATATGGTTGTCTGTGGCTACTTATTATTGTCGTCTTTTACCTGCTACTGCATTGGACTGGCTAACAAAACTGAGCTCCAGTACCTGGAGGCGGGGATATAGAGGAGGCGGTGCAAGGCATCCTCGGAACAGTCAAAGCTTTAGCATGTTGGTGCCTCGGATCAAGATCCAACTTTACACCCCGATGTTATTCCCTGTGGAATCCAGTGTACCTCGCAGAAAAAGATTCAACAACGGTAAATTCTTACCATAAATCTCCTTTTTTTGGGATTAAGCTGCAAATATGCAATGATAAATGTGCCCCATAGATTGGTACCTGTGACTGCGGTTTGTTAGATGAAGGCATACATTCCTGCATACAGACATTAAAAAGACGCTCTGTTTTTCATCACTCGACCTAAGTACCTGTACAAAACACTTACTGGGAGGTTTTTTTTTTGTTTTTTTTCAGTGGGCTTGTGTGTTGTATTTGGAACAACATAACCGTTTGTTTTGAGTTTAAATAACCTACAATATGAACAGTTCAAACAGCCTTGAATGGAGTATTGTGACTGCAAAACATTGTCCTCCTGTATAGTAGAACGTTCCCCGTGAAATAACCCCACATTGGTTGTCAAATTCAGGTAAACAGTTCCAGGTTTAACACTTGTATACTGAACATAATAATACATGTATAAATACATTGTGCTGGATGTACTAACATACATCGCCGTTCACCGCAGTGATGCTAATCGCATATGTACTAACCCCCTGCAATACCTGTGAGAGGGTTGGCAGGGGATCTCTCTCTGGTACATCACCTCCCAGCCCCACGAGATGATGTGTGCAGGGACTCCCTGGGCTCCTCCTCCCCCCTCCCTGCAGCTAGAAGGACAAATGGCTGTGATGCAGGGAAGGAGAAGTTTGAGGGATCGTGGAGCGCAACTGGAGGCTTACAGGATGCAGGTGAGGGTAGTTCGGTGTGAGCGGCGTGGTGATGCGTCAGGATGAGGTAAGAAGCCCATAGGCTTCTATAGGGTATCGCCATAAAAAGTTGGCAATACGCGGGTGGCCAGGGGTTAGTATGTTTGAAAATGCAGTAAAACCCCCGAAAAATGGGGGTTTTACTGCATTTTTCCTTTAGTACGTCCCATATTATATGTAATGATCTAGAAAATACTATATTTCAGTATATATGTGATTATCCTAGTACGGTTTCACTTTCAGTAATCAAGAATTCCTAAAAAATAAAATCAACAGTTAGTAGGATCAACTCGCTAAAGGGCCCCATACACTAGAACGATAATGCTGGATTTCATCCGATTTCAGCCATTCGGGCCGATATATTGGATGAAATCGGCATTTCGGATGTATTTTACATCCGATCCTATGCGCGGTCCCGTGAGCATCGGATCGGATCTCCTAGATTGACTGTGCTGCACTTGTGATATGTCAGACCCCGCAGGCATGGCTGGGATCGCACAAGATACATCGTAAGCAAAAGGACTGCATACGATGTATCTTATGCAATCCCGCCGCCTGGGAGGCTGCCGGGGTGATCACCTGCAACATGAGGGTCCGACATGTCGCATTAGTGTATGGGGCCCTTAAGATCTACATTGATGCACAAAGCTGGTTGAGGTATTTTATTGAGTGGAGGCCAAAGGCTCGAAGTAAGATCCATAGGAATCAGACTCCTTGGGGGAATTCAAATGTTTGAAAAGTCAGTTGGGTGTCTGTTTTTTCTGCAGTGGAGTACACTGGTATTCCACAGGGAATAACATTGGGGTGTAGAGTAGTATCTTGATCCGAGGCACCGACAGACTTAAAGCTTTGACTGTTCCCAGGATGCATAGCGCCGCCTCCTCTGTATCCCCGCCTCCAGGCACTGGAGCACAGTTTTGTAAGTTGGTGCTCTGCAGGCAGGATCACTAACAGGTGGGCTGCTCCAAGCAGCTCTGAAAAGAGCTTTTTTTCTGAAGATTGAAGACTTCAAGGTCCCGAGCATAGCACTGACGAGTGCTGGATGTCAGTCTGACATTTAATGCTGCGGCTCCATCACCTCCCCTGGTGGCGCTGTATACTCCCGTGTCCCTGGTTGCCGGGTACTTACAGCGGAGGGCTCCAGTTCCCGGCGCATAGCACACACATCCACCGCTGCTCTCCAGGATCACGTGGCCACATCAGGGAGGAGATAGGAGGTTCCCCTAGGCAGGACCCGCCGCAAACCGCGATCCGCGCCCCCCCCCCCCCCCCCCCTAGACCACCAGGGCAAGGGCACAGATCGGGTTTTAACCCATTTTACAAGGGCCCGCAGTACCCGATGAGGAAGTCCAGCTAGGGGATATGGCTCCGGCCTTTAGCCTCCTCTCCCAGCCCCAGGCGCCATTTTATATAACTGTTCCCGTCCTGAACCTGCATATATCTTCTCCCTCATTCCCTGTGGCAATGTTTGGCGCCATCACACTGCTCTGGGACTGCATGGGCAAAACCTCCCCTGCAAAGCCGCCTCTGTAGTCAGCGCTGTGCATTTGCAGGACACTTAAGTATTCTACATGTTTTTTGGCAGTGTTGGTTAAGAAATAGTGCATTGTGACAGGGTAATATGGTACAAGTTCCCTGTGATATACATCCAGTCTTTACTGTGCATTGTTATATCTAGTGACATATATAGCTTTACTCAGTATTACTTAGTATTGCTAGTCCAGTGCAGTTTTATTGTTTGTCATAACTTCTGCATTGTATATGTGACTGTGTGTGTGCATATAGCTGCTGTGTGATATCTACTCCATGTATCTATCTCGACAGCGCTTTTGGTTAATATTGGTGTTTTTCACAGGATATACTTGTATAGTATTTTTCCCTGTGCTTTTCAGTCACCATTTGCCACTTGAATCCTCTGTTTGTGCATTACACTGTACAGGGGGTTCTTGTTTGGGTAAATTTTCTGCATTAATTGCACTGTGTTGCCCTTGGATTAGCCTTCCTATCATGTCGGCTACAAGGGGTGACGTTTCCGTGGCTGAGGGCTCAAGTGTTGCATTGCAGCTGAGGGCTCAAGTGTTGGGGGCTTTTTACATCCCAGTCAGGTTGTAGCTACAGGGGCACATTCATACCCACCTTGGGCTACTTTCTCTACATTGCTGAATACGCTTGTAACTAGACTCACGCCCCCCTATGGGACCACCTGTGCCATTACAGCCACAATTTGTCCCTGCGGTTAATCCGCCATGGGCAGATACTCTGTCCACTCAGTTACAGCAATTCCATCACAAAATGGCTAAGCAGATACCTGGCCCTCACCCGCCTAGGGCCAAGGGGCCCTCTAAGCGGGCCCTTACTTCCGCGCAATCCACTCATGTTCTGGATACCTCTTCTGATAAAGATGGTGCGTATACTGACCCCTCAGACACTGATGCAGATACTTCTGATGGGGAATCTGTTTTACAGGTGGATGTTCCTGATCTCTGGGAGACTATCAGGCTGATTCTCCAAATCGATCATGACACAGAACCTCAAGAGGCCTCTAAGAAACCTGATAGGTTCAAACGTCAAAAGGTCGCTAAACTTGTCTTAACTCATTCTGTCTTACCTCATTCTGACCATTTGTTGACATACATCAGGAATCCTGGGAGTGTCCAGGGAAAAGGTTTACATCTCATAAGAAGATGCTAGCTCGTTATCCTCTTGCCGTAGAGCGAAGTAAAAATTGGGAAACCGCCTCCAGTGGACTCACAAGTCGCACGGCTGGTGGTTTCTTCTGCTCTGCCTGTCACTACCGTCACTACTCTGAAAGAACCGACGGATAAGCGTGTGGGGGGTTGCTTGAAGCCTATTTATACTCTCGCTGGAACTGTGCATAGACCTACTATTGCGGCCTCTTGGGCTGCTGAAGCCATCACTGCTTGGGTTCAGGAGGTGGAAGCGGAACTGCCGTCTAACTTTCCTGATAATGCTAAACAATGTCTCTCGTATATTGTTAATGCTTCTCGATACATTCAGGAGGCGGCTTATGATACTGGTGTTCTGGCGGTCAAAGCGGCTACTACATCCATTCTGGCTCGCCAGATCCCGTGGTTACGGTCCTGGTCTGTGGATCTGAACTCTAAGAAAACTCTGGAAGTTCTCCCTTTTAAGGGGAATATTCTTTTTGGGGAAGACCTCAACAAAATTGTTGCTGATCTTGCCTCTGCTAAGACTGCATGTCTGCTCCTTCAGCTCCGAACGCTAAGAGTACTTCCTTTCGTTCCTTTCGACCTCCAAGTAAAGCAAAGGGTCAGGCGTACCAGAAACAGTCACGCACTTCCAAGTCCAGTAAGCCCAAGCCTAAAAGAGCCGGGGCCACCCCTTTCAGCCTGCTTCCAAATCTGACAAGCCTGCTGCATGACGGGGTGAGCCTCCCTCTGGGGGATCCCAGGGTGGAAGGCTGACTTCTATGGTTTGCTCAGGCATGGTGTCAAAGTCGAAAAATATTGCAGTACACACATCACGTACAAACTACACACAGATGGCCTCTGCGCGTGTACTTGTTCTGTCGTGCGTGCACATATTCGCAATTTGCGTATGGTCGCTCCCGCGGTCCTGCGCATCAGCGCGTGGTATGGGTATTTACGGTAGAGTTTGTGAACGCATGGAGAGCTATCAACACACATTACATATTTAATCCAAATAGTGCACAATGTACACATAGTCCGCCTGCACCACATCAGAAAGTAACAGCAATTTAAATGGTTTCAGAGCAAAGGGATTCACCTTTACAATATAGGAGGGGACAGAATAAGGTCATAAGGTGGTGTTTGGTATCCAGCTGTAGGGTATTTTAAGGGTAACATTCCGGTGTTGGTTTGAGGAAGATCGCATGTTCCTGCGGATAGTTATGTGCAGAATATAGATATAAACTGTATTTACTGTACATTATGTATGCGGCGGGAAGCCAGAGGAGACCACCCACAAGAGCAGTTGGAATGGACATCGCCCACCTATTCAAACCGACCTGTGACCTCTCCTGTACTGTAAAAGTGCATCCCTGTGTCCAGTGGACAAAGGGATTACAGTATCCATTGTATTGAGTTTTGGAGGAATTGTATAAAGAGAGCTTGCTGCAGGCCTGGTGAGACACAAGACTCACAAAGTTATCTATTAGATGACCGAGGACCGGGCCGGGAAGCGCAAGCGAATCTACTCACGTATGTACCATTGAATGTAGCCATTTACTCTGTTATATTGTATTGTATTATTTGTATTGTAACCCCCTTTCAGCAATAATACGCTGTGGTTTCGGAACCCAGCGGTTTAATCACAATCTGGTGTCGTGTCTTCGTTGCCCTGCTAAGGTTTAAAGTGTTTTATCATTGCATTGCATTACTGTAAAGGTTTAAAGTGTATCTCTGGGTGTGTGCGCGCTGTGTGTACTTTGTACCCCCAGCGCGGCGTTTGTACGCAAAGTCCGTACAGTGATACAGGACTCCGTACGCAAACAGTGTATAAAGTACGTAGCGTGTGTACTAAGTTTAGCGGCCGCAGTGGCTCCATGGTAGAGTGTATTCTAAGTGTGTATAAGGTATAGCTTTCATTCCTGTAAGATAATCAGCATTATCAATTGGGGGCTCTTCGGTTTTCCACATACTTACTACCTAACCGGTCACAGCAGACTTAATCTATCAGCAAAAGGGTGGATAGAAAGTATCCTACGTATCCTTTTCTTGGTCGATGGATGCACTGAAAACCCTGCTTGATTGCTGATTAGATGACGTCTGCTCTGTATGGTTTGTAGAGATGCTGGTAGAACCCGTAAGGAAAACAGAAAAAAAAGCTATTTAAAATCTGTGGAAAAAAATTTTGGCGCCAAAACCGTACACAGCACCCATACTCTTTGCATACTCTCTCACATTGTTGCCATAACATTCAGATTGCTAGATTCATTTAAACCTATGTGAAACCGGAGATATTTTTGTTGCTGTATAGTTAAAACTAAAATAAATGTTAAGGAAGTAAGTGTAAGACACACACGCAGCCTGGCCTAGTTGTAAAGGTTTATACAGAAAGAAACTGTGTGTTGTGTTAAGTGAGCGATTATAGTTAATATTGCTCACATTTATAGAATTGTGTGATTTGTGCTATTGCGGACGTACGGTTTTGTACACGTGTCTCGGACAAAGTACAGGACTGCGTACGCAGCGTAAGAGACACGCACGATCGCGTGTTTACGCAAATTGCGTAAGAAGTACGGTCGCTAAGTACAAATTACACAATAGTTCGTTTAGTTTAAAGGTGGGACAGTAGCCACGCTACAATAGCACCAAGCCACCCGGTTTCTAAAGAAATTTAGTATAAAAACAAAATTTTGTATAAATATATATATTTTTTTTAAATTGCCTTTGGGGGTAAAGCTGCCAACTTGAATGAATCCTAATTTTCTGTACAGAAAAATAAAGTGTATTTGAGTGAGCGAATGCAGGAGTGAGTGGATACTGAACTTAAGAACTGAAGTGGTCTAGGTGGTCTAAGCTAGGTGGTCTAGGTGGACACACTGGGTTAGTAGAGGCCCGGTGGCGTAGGGTTCGCAACCCTGCATTATTAACTAGGTGGTCTTAGTGGACTGAGTGGTATCCCATACAACTCTTAGTGGTCTGAAGTGGTCTAGGCTAGGTGGTCTACAGCATTCGTAGAGCATATAGATAACTAGTATCTATAGGCTGTGCTATTGCATCACATGTCCGTTTGTTCTGCACAGCGCAACGTGATATTATTGTGTCATATGCGCTGTGGAAGAGCATACGCAGACGTGATTGTATAGACAAAGGGGTTTTTTTTTTTAATAACTTTGGGAAATCTCCCTGGTGGGCTTCACTGGAAAGGGTGAAAGATAGTTATCTAATTTCTCTGTTTTTCACCCTACAAACAATTCCAGTTGAAAGATACCGAAAAGGAAATTTTCACTGCCTCTCTCAGGAAAATATTCCAAACAGAACTTCCACCGAAATAAATTACGGTGTAAGGTCTGATAGGAGCCCTAAGTTGGGTACATTGCGATCCGCTACCAACAGTGTATCGTTGTACTGGCCAGCGTGGGCGAGAGCGAGTGGAAGGCGCTCAGGTATACTTCCACCGTCTACTTATATTGAGTATTTTGGTGTTTGTGGGAATTTTTTTAAAGATATTAGAAGAGACCCACAAATATGGGAGCCAGTTGCTCAAGTAAGAGACGTTTAGACAGGGTTCAGGCAGAATTGTGGCCAAAAGGCTCAGCAAGGTTTATCATGTGTGAAAAATATGGTTCACACACAGAAGTTTTATGCAATGAGTGGATATGTATGAATAACAATGATAGGGTACCATTCCCTAGGGTGGGCAGCTTTGAACCAGAGGTATTACAGAACTTAAGGTTAAGGATTTGTCTGATAAAATCCAAGAAACGAAGGATTAAACATACAGATTGTTTACATTTGTGGCAACAGGAGGGGGATATGCAAAGGGAATTAGCTCGCGCAGCAGGTTCCAAACCTAGCGGGAAAACAATGGCGACACCACCACCACCACCACCATATATTGTTGGGGAGAAAATGGCTACAGGCAATGATACATTGGTACAGAATAGGAGTGTAATTGCAAAATGTACTAACGCTAACCCTTGCCAGTTGTACCCTGTTTTAAATTTTCCCCAGGACTGCGAACAAGAAGATGAGCCCAGCACGATATCGGCACTCTCTCTAGCAGCCACCATACAAGACACTCAGGTGGGCACGGCCCAACCAACAAGAGCAGTAATCAGGCCCCCTAGCGGAGGGATAAGTGAGGTCGTGTCCACAGGTAAGTACGGTACCATACATTATGCAGAGACAATAGCACCTCACATTGTAGAGTCAAATCAAAATGATGTAATTGAATTAAATCCTGTCAGGGTGATCGCAGTCCCCAATGGGAAGACTGACGCTCAGGGAGTAACTCCCGTCAGGAACATTGCCATGCATTGTCCCTGGTCCCGGACAGAATTAAGGTCAATTATGTCAGAATTTCCCGATCCCAGAAAAGATCTAGTCGCATGCCAGAGGTTCATTAAATAGTTAGGTAACGCCACCGAACCCACAAACAAAGATTGGCGAACAGTGCTACGGTTATGTTTACCCTCCAATATTGACCCCGCAAAATTTATAACTGATTGCAACTTAGACGCAGAAGTACCTCTCACTGATGAGTACACTCAGGAGAATGTACGACAAATCAATCTGCAATTAGGAATATATTTCCCTACTGTTGTCAAATGGAATAAAATCTTTTCCATAAGACAAAAGGAAGGTGAAACGGCATCTGAATATTTCCATCGAGCACGGCAGGAAATGGCTAGATACACTGGGATCGAGGACATTAGAGACAATGTACATCATAGGGAGGTAGCTGTTTCAGTATTAATGGATGGGTTGAAGGAGGCACTGAGAACAAGGGTACAGACCTCTCTACCAAACTGGAGAGGTATCTCGGTGGCTGTATTGAGAGAGTCCGCTATCGAGCATGATAGGAACATCATTAAACACAGGGAGTCACAGGGGTGAAAACTGATGACGGTAAGTATACAGGCCCTTACGGCAAAACCCCATCAGCCGAAAACCCGGACCCCTGTTGTTTGGGACAGACCTAGAACATGTTACATTTGTAGGAAGGAAGGGCATTTTGCCAAAGACTGTAAGAGTAGTAGAGCGCATAGCCAAGATAGACCCCTAGACAGAGAATACGAACCACACTACTACTCACATAATTGGGATCAGGGACCACATAGGAGAAGTTACGAGCCACATGCAGGGGAAACAAGGAGGTACCCACCAAGGAGAGATGGGCAGACCTCCGGAAATTCTCAGCTACCTCCCCCACATATCGTAGCTGCCAATGCGCTGCGGGAGGGTCTCACCAGACAATAGGGGTTGGGCCACACCTGTAGTCTGCAGCCAGTGAAGTTGATTGCTAGCCTTGGTAGTGAACCTGAGGTCACGGTTGATGTAGCTGGTGTACCATTACCTTTTCTTGTAGATACAGGGGCGGCCAGGTCAGTGCTAAATTCGACTGTAGGTATAAAAACCACGGGTAAAACAATTTCGGCAATGGGAGTAACAGGAACGGTGCAACACTACCCTTTGAGTAGACCGGCAGAGATTACGATAGGGCCCCTGCAGACCAAACACTCTTTTCTGCTGGCTGCATCGGCTCCGACTAATCTGCTCGGCAGAGATTTATTGTGTAAAATGCGGTGTGTCATATATTGTACTCCTGAGGGTGTCTTCTTGGATATACCCGAGAATCACGTTCAAGAAGTGCAAGATATATTAGACACCCCTCAAAGGCTGATGTTGCACTCTGCTGTTATAGACAAGTGTCTATCAAAGGTAGAGGAAATGATCTCACAAATACCGGTTTCCCTTTGGACCAAAGATGGACAAGACACTGGATTGATGGCGAATGTATCTCCAGTAGTAGTGCAAGTAAAAGATGGTAGGATAGCTCCAAAAATCCCACAGTATCCTCTGAAGCCAGAGGTAGAATTAGGAGTGTACCCCGTCATAGAGCGGTTGCTACAACAGGGCATCCTAGTCAGGACGTTCAGCACTGCCAATAGTCCCATCTTCCCTGTGAAAAAGAGTGGGGGGAGGGGTTACAGGCTAGTGCAGGATCTAAGGGGGATAAACAAGATAGTTGAGAGCCAATTCCCCGTAGTGCCCAATCCAGCTGTCATCCTCATGCAAATTCCCCCTACTGCGAAATTTTTCACTGTTATTGACCTCTGTTCTGCTTTCTTTTCTGTCCCTCTGCACCGACAGCCAATACCTCTTTGCATTTACATACAGAGGAGTACAGTACACCTGGACTCGTCTCCCCCAAGGCTTCATTGACAGCCCAAGTATTTTCTCCCAGGCCTTGCATGACTGTTTACAATCCTTTCAACCTGAGAGTGGATCAGTATTAATACAGTATGTCGATGACTTATTGTTGTGTTCTGATTCACTCGAATCGTCCTTGAAAGACACGAAACAGCTTCTGTTTCATCTTTCCCAAACGGGACACAAGGTTTCAAAGGATAAGTTGCAGTTGTGCCAGACCAGGGTAAAATATTTGGGACATTGCTTGACGCAAGGACTTAGACACCTCACCGCTGATAGAATACAGGTGATTCGCAACATGACTCTGCCACAAACCCAGCAACAGATCCGCACTTTCCTTGGAATGTGTGGGTACTGCCGAAACTGGATCCCAGGGTTCTCCATACTGGCTTTACCTTTGCAAGAGATGGTCTCTTCTAACAAACCAGATCGGATCTCGCACACAGATGAGTCCGAACTGGCATTTGAGAGACTCAAACAGTGCCTATCACAGGCACCTGCATTAGGTGTGCCAGATTATGGGAAACCCTTTGAATTGTACGGTACGGAAAGTGCTGGGTGTGCGGCAGGTGTCCTAACCCAGAGACATGGTGATGCCAGCAGGCCGGTAGCTTACTACAGTGCACAGTTGGACACTGTAGCGCGGTCTCTCCCCACATGCTTGCGAAGTGTTGCAGTGATAGCTTTGCTAGTAAGTAAAAGCGAAGACGTAGTGTTAGGACACAACCTGACCATCCATACACCTCATGCTATATCAGCCTTACTGAACTCCGCCTAAACCAGACATGTCTCATCCGCGCGGTTTACAAGGTGGGAATTATCACTGATGGCCCCTGTAAACATCACCATTAAGAGATGCAGCGCACTAAATCCTGCAACTTACGTGCCAGGTGTGCCTGGACAGGCACAAAGGGTGGAGGATGAGAATAATGGTGAAGGAGGATTTAGTGCAGATACTGATACGCATGATTGTATGGAATACCTGAATCAGACTTTCACAGCGAGACCTGACATCAGTGACAACCCACTGGAAGGAGTAGACTTTACCTTCTACACTGACGGTAGTTGCCACAGACAGACAGAATCGGGAGACTTGTGTACTGGATATGCAGTTGTAGACGACAGAGGTATCATAGAAGCTGAACCCCTGGGCCCACCGCACTCAGCACAAGTTGCTGAGTTGGTCGCCCTAACCAGAGCGTGTGAATTGGCCAAGGGTAAGTCGGCTAATATATACACAGATTCTAGGTATGCCTTTGGAGTGGTGCATGATTTTGGGGCCCTATGGCGCCTCAGAAATTTCATGACGGCAGCTGGCACACCTGTAGCGCATGCGTCCCACATAAAAAGACTTCTAACAGCGATACAGGAACCAGACAGAGTGGCTGTTATCAAGTGCAAAGCACATACTTACAACCAAGACCCAATTTCACTTGGTAACAGCCGGGCAGACGAAGCTGCTAAATCAGCAGCCAGCACAAACGAACATCACATCACTGATGACATTTAACACGATCAAAACACAACAATTAATTGAAATGCAAGATTTGTGTTCTTTACAGGAAAAGGCAGCCTGGAGGTCAAAGGGATATGGCTAGGAATCCTCAGGACTGTAGACAGGTGGACAAGGTAAGCCAGTAGCCCCCAGAGCATATCTTCCAAGCTTAGCTGAGGCGGCACATGGTCTGACTCATCTGGGTAAAGAGGGTATGTGTAAGCTGGTGAGAGCCTACTGGTGTGCGCCAGGATTCTCTTCTCATGCAGGTAAGAGAGCAATGACATGTTTTACTTGCTTGAAGAATATTGGAAAGTCAATACCAACAGAAGCATCCCATATCCCTCTGACAGACGGACCTTTTCAGGTAATACAAATCGATTTCATACAGTTACCACCCTGTAGGAATTTAAAATATGTGTTAGTTTGTATTGACGTATTTTCAAATTGGGTAGAAGCGTTCCCTGCTGCCACAAATACTGCTACGTTCACTGCAAAGAAAATTGTGCAGGAATTTGTGTGTAGCTATGGTATCCCTAGAATAATTGAAAGTGATAGGGGTACCCATTTTACAGGTGAAGTCTTTCAGGTCATGTGCAAACTGATGGGAATTAATAGCAAGCTGCATACTCCGTACCGTCCACAGGCGAGTGCAAAGGTGGAGAGAGTGAATAGCACTATTAAGAACAAGCTCAGCAAATTAATGGTTGAAACTGGATTGTCATGGCCAGAAGCTTTGCCACTAGTGTTGTACAGCATCAGAACCACTCCCAGGTCTCCCCTTAACCTATCACCCTTTGAAATTCTTTTTGGTCGACAACCTCATGTAATGATAGACCCCCAGGATGATTTGAAATGTAATAATGAAGTGACTGTGAAATATTTGGTTGGGATGAGCCAGCAGCTGAGAAATCAACAGAGAAATTTAAAGCTGGTGATTCCTGACCTACCGAACAGTATTTGTCATGACATTGAACCTGGGGATTATGTGATGATTCCAAATTTCTTACGCTCAGGTTGCCTCATAGATAGGTGGGAAGGACCATATCAAGTCTTGTTAACCAGCACAACAGCATTGAAAGTCGCCGAAAGAGAGGCGTGGATCCACTCGTCCCACTGCAAGAAGGTCGCTGACCCGGAGAGAACTCGTGACAAAGAGCAGAGTGTAGAGAATCTCGTATCACTGGAGTGTCTGTTCCGGGAAACTTGAGAGGCAGGACTGTTGAAGGGCATCTGAGCACAGAGAGTAACAAGAGCTAGAACGGTTGTCTTACCACTTTCTTTTTTTCACCTCCCCCTACATTTTTCCTTTCTTTTCTCTTTCTTATTTTCCTCCTTTCCCTTAACGAAATGGATCGATCACAAGAGACTGCGTTTCGGGTTCTGTTAGTAATTCTGGTTTTGATAAGGTCAGTTTGTTTTGGTGAGGGTCCCAGAGAGGTCGAGCAGGGATCTGGAATGGGTTCTGATGGCAAGTATGAATTTGTAGGATCTCAGGATCAGCACATCATTTTGGTAAAGGCTGGCATCAGTAAGCGCTCTGGTAGTCAAGGAGCTCGGAGGCACTGTGAGGGGTTATTGTCTGATGAATATTGCATTTGTAGGAATTGTGAGAATATAGTTGAGGATGGGTGCATCCAGAGATGTCAGTCCAACCTTAATATTGACATGGACCGTCATCAGTTGAGTGATTACCACTCACTAGTGGGTAAGGTCTTAAACCAGACAGAATGTTGGGTGTGCTCACAGGTACCTCAAGGTCAGAGCAAGTCAGGATTAGTACCATACCCTTTAGCAATAGATGAGGTACTCGAATTACGGGGTGGGAGACCGGTGGACAAGTAATTTAATATTTCTAAGCCCCCTAGTTTGAAGCTCCACCAGTATCATGTAGATAGATCCTTACTATGTTTCAATATTTCCAATTACCGAAAACTGGGAAATTGGGAAGTGACGTGGAATAACCAGACAATGATCTTTTCACACAGAGCTGATAGGATACCCATAGACTCTGAACTTGTACGCCAAATAGCCAACAGTGGGAGGTATTTTCGGTATAGGTATACTCGTGGAAGCAAGACCATGTGGGTTGGAAAAGTATCGCCAGGGTATTGTGCTCATATCATCCAGCCCGATACTTGTACTGAGCAGATGGGAGAGCTAGGGATTGGGTTCTTCACTTGGAAAGTTTGTAATATGGTGATGTTATATTTTGTCCCCTATGTTCTCCCAGATGATGCCTATTTCATATGTGGGAGGAAGGCGTACAAGTGGCTTGCCCCGAGCTCAGAGGGATTGTGTTACATTGGGAGAGTACTGCCAGAGGTCATGACCATAACCATGATAAGATGAAAGACGTTCACCGCAGTGCTCAGGCTCCTTATACTCATACTCACTATGAACACATCGTCAAGAGGCACCTCATAGATAGGACAGAGCACGCAGCCTCTGATTTGATCCACGAATCCTCCGGGATTCAATTCCTTCTCGCATTAGACATCACCCGTACTGCCAGAGGAATTATAAATTATAGGTATATCCATGCGCTAGCGAACTTGATAGATAATATCACTGAGATGTATGACGACACCTTCAGGTATACGGGAAGGGAGTTACAAGCTTACAAGAAGGAACTGATTCAGCACAGGATGGTCCTAAATTATATCACAGCCGTGACAGGTGGGTACTGTGTTACTCTGGCAACGCAATATGGGGTGAAGTGCTGTATGTATATTACGAACAGTACTGACGACCCAACGGAGATTATCGATCAAAAGATGGACTATATCTTGCAGTTGAAGTGGGAGTTCAGGAGGAAACACAACCTTACCTTGGCGACTGTGAGTAATGAACTGACCAGCTGGGTCTCATGGTTGAACCCACGAAATTGGTTCTCAGGTTTAGGAGAGTGGGCTCAAAATGTTATGAGTGTAGGGAAGTTTCTCCTTTGTATCCTGGGAGTCGTCATAATTATTGGTTTGATATTTAGGTGTGTTCGAATTCTGACGCGGCGCAAGCACGGCACAAAGTTAATGAGTCTAAGGAGCAAGGGCGCTGTTATAGCAGCAGATTTAATTTATGACCCATCCATAGAGACAGTGTTATGATAAGGATTGTAAATGAATTTCATGGCCTGTTTCTTTCACCCGTTTTTCTTTTGTTTCCCCCTCTGCCCAGATACATCCAACCGGAAAAAGGCATCTGCCCTACCCAAAATGTTTATGTGAATGTATTTTAGATATGTGTCTTATCTTCATCTCTGCAACCTACAGTTAATAGCACACATAGTCTACAGGTGATATCCACATATACTAGCACTCACATATGTCTCCCCTCCGTGTATCATCAACTAAATGTGCACCCCATTTGTTGGAACAATCCGACAAGAGCTCGGTAGTGTTTGTTGGCCCATTTACAGACCCTTAGTACGGGATGAGAAGGATTTAATGTATACTTCGCAATACCTCGAAGCTTACTTAGAACATATATGGCACGATGATACATGCCCCTCAGACATGGATTCATACATACATGCTTTTTACTATCCCACTAGGTCATACATTTCCTACCTACCACTCTCTCCCGACCATCCAAACTTCTGTAGATATTGTATAGATATTTTTCTGTTTAGTGATTAGATAGTGGCAGTTATCGGTGACTGTCGAAAAATATTGCAGTACACACATCACGTACAAACTACACACAGATGGCCTCTGCGCATGTACTTGTTCTGTCGTGCGTGCACATATTCGCAATTTGCGTATGGTCGCTCCCGCGGTCCTGCGCATCAGCGCGTGGTATGGGTATTTACGGTAGAGTTTGTGAACGCATGGAGAGCTATCAAAACACATTACATATTTAATCCAAATAGTGCACAATGTACACATAGTCCCCCTGCACCACATCAGAAAGTAACAGCAATTTAAATGGTTTCAGAACAAAGGGATTCACCTTTACAGAGTAGGAGGGGACAGAACAAGGTCATAAGGTGGTGTTCTGTAGGGTATTTTAAGGGTAGGAGGAAGATCGCATGTTTCTGCGGATAGATATGTGCAGAAACAGAATATAGATATAAACTGTATTTACTGTACATTATGTATGCAGTGGGAAGCCAGAGGACACCCACAAGAGCAGTTGGAATGGACATCGCCCACCTATTCAAACCGACCTATGACCTCTCCTGTACTGTAAAAGTGCATCCCTGTGTCCAATGGACAAAGGGATTACAGTATCCATTGTATTGAGTTTTGGAGGAATTGTATAAAGAGAGCTTGCTGCAGGCCTGGTGAGACACAAGACTCACAAAGTTATCTATTAGATGACCGAGGACCGGGCCGGGAAGCGCAAGCGAATCTACTCACGTATGTATCATTGAATGTAGCCATTTACTCTGTTATATTGTATTGTATTATTTGTATTGTAACCCCCTTTCAGCAATAATACGCTGTGGTTTCGGAACCCAGCGGTTTAATCACAATCTGGTGTCGTGTCTTCGTTGCCCTGCTAAGGTTAAAAGTGTTTTATCATTGCATTGCATTACTGTAAAGGTTTAAAGTGTATCTCTGGGTGTGTGTGCGCGCTGTGTGTACTTTGTACCCCCAGCGCAGCGTTTGTACGCAAAGTCCGTACAGTGATACGGGACTCCGTACACAAACAGTGTATAAAGTACGTAGCGTGTGTACTAAGTTTAGCGGCCGCATCGGCTCCATGGTAGAGTGTATTCTAAGTGTGTATAAGGTATAGCTTTCATTCCTGTAAGATAATCAGCATTATCAATGGTTACCGACCACTTCGGACGCCTGGGTACGGGAAGTCATCACTCACGGATATGCCATCTCCTTCCAGAAGCGTCCCCCTCGTCAGTTTTGCTCAACAAACATCCCTTCGGATCAGGTGAGAGCAAA
The DNA here is from genome assembly GCF_028390025.1 of Pseudophryne corroboree. Classification (NCBI taxonomy): domain Eukaryota; kingdom Metazoa; phylum Chordata; class Amphibia; order Anura; family Myobatrachidae; genus Pseudophryne; species Pseudophryne corroboree. The sequence continues at coordinate 573,695,064 of NC_086444.1, read as the reverse complement.
CGCTCTACAGGTGGTGGTACGATCCCTCCTGGACACAGGAATGGTAGTGCCGGTGTCTCTGACTCAGAGAGGCAGGGGGTACTATTAATCGCTGTTCCTAGTTCCGAAACCGAATGGGTCCTCACGGCCCATTCTCAACCTCAAGTCTTTGAACAAATTTGTGCAAGTATCCAAGTTCCGTATGGAGACTCTTCGCTCGATTGTTCTAACTTTGGAGCCCGTGGACTATATGGTATCCCTGGACATACAGGATGCTTACCTACATATTCCTATTGCCATGTCGCACCAGCAGTATCTGCGGTTTGTTATTGGCAACCTAAATTATCAATTCCGGGCTTTGCCTTTTGGACTGACAACAGCTCCGCGAATCTTCACCAAAGTCATGGCGGTGATGATGGCTCTACTCCGCCGTCGGGGTTTCAGGATCCTGCCGTATCTGGACGACTTGCTGATCCTGGCCAATTCACCAGAAGTTTTCCGTCATCTGGATCTGACGGTCCAGTTTCTGCAAGTCCACGGGTGGCTCATCAACTGGAAGAAATCATCTCTGGTCCCTGCTCAGAGCATGGTGCACCTGGGGGCACTGTTGGACACTCACAACCAGCGGTTGTTCTTGTCCCAGGAGAAGGTCCTGAACCTTCAGGACAGAATAAGATGCTTTCTGTCTCGTCCGGGTATGTCGATACACTCGGCAATGCAAGTACTAGGCCTCATGGTGTCGGCTTTAGACATGGTAGAGTACGCTCAATTTCATTCCCGCCCTCTCCAGAAACTGATTGTGGCCAAGTGGGACAGCCTGCCTCTCTGGATCAGGTCTCACATGATCTCCTTGTCTCCAGAGGTCCGTCTTTCGCTAACGTGGTGGCTACAGGGCCAGCAGTTGAGCAGGGGCCATCCCTTCTGGATCTCCTACTGGGTCCTTCTGACGACGGATGCCAGTCTGCGGTGTTGGGGAGCGGTGTTAGAGCAACACTCTCTTCATGGTCGGTGGACCATGGAGGAATCTCACCTTCCGATAAACGTTCTGAAATCATGGGCAGTTTTCAATGCATTGACGCTAGCCCTGCCTCTGGTACATAACAGGCCTGTTCAAATACAGTCAGACAACACCACCATGGTGGTGTACATAAATCATCAAGGCGGCACTTGAAGCCGCATGACAGTGTTCGAAGTGTCAAAGATTCTTCGCTGGGCGGAACGCCATCTGCCAGCCATATTGGCAGTGTTCTTTCCAGGAGTCCTCAACTGGGAAGCGGACTTCCTCAGTCGTCAGGACGTACACGCTGGAGAGTGGAGCCTTCATCCAGAAGCATTTCAACTCCTGGTGGACAAGTGGGGCCTACCAGATGTAGACCTGATGGCGCCTCGACACAATCACAAGGTTTCGGTCTTCGGAGCAAGGACCAGGGATCCTCAAGCAGCGTTCTTGGACGCACTGGCAATTCCATGAAACTTTCGGCTGCCGTACGTGTTCCCTCCGGTGTCACTCCTGCCCAGAGTAGTAAGGAAGTTAAAGCAAGAAGGAGGAATCCTACTTCTGATCGCTCGAGCGTGGCCCAGACGGCATTGGTTCTCAGACCTACAGGGTCTCTCGTTAGAGCGTCCTCTTCTGCTTCCGAAACGACCAGGCCTCCTTGTTCAGGGCTCTGTGTCTACCAGGATTTGTCCCGGCTGGCTTTGACGGCGTGGCTCTTGAAGCTTCAGTCCTGAGAGCCAAAAGGTTTTTTTTGAGGCGGTGATTCAGACTATGTTGAAGGCCTGTAAGCTGGCATCTGCCCGGATTTATCATAGGGTCTGGAATTCTTACTTCACCTGGTGTGCCGCTAAGAATTTTGATGCTTTCAAGTTCAGTACTGCCAATCTTTTGGGTTTTCTGCAACAGGACCTGGACTTAGGCCTTCATCTGGCCTCCCTCAAGGTTCATATTTCTGCCATGTCGGTTTGGTTTCAGAGAAAACTTGCGACTCTTCCTGATGTTCACAAATTCACTCAGGGTGTTCTTCGGATTCAACCTCCCTATGTTCCTCTGGGGGCTCCTTGGGATTTGTCGGTTGTTCTGAGTCTCCGTTTGAACCTCTTGAGTCTGTGGACCTCAAATAGCTTACGCTTAAGGTCTTGTTTTCACTGGCTATTGCCTCTGCTAGACGGGTTTCAGACTTGGGTGCCTTATCCTGTAGGTCTAACCTTTCTGATTTTTCACCGTGACTGGGCAGTTCTTAGAACGCGCCCTGATTATCTTCCTAAGGTGGTGTCTTCTTTCCACCTTAACCAAGAGATTGTGGTTCCGATTCTCTCCTGATTTGTCCTCAAAAGAGCTGTCTTTGGATGTGGTATGGGGTCTCCGTATCTATGTGAAGAAGACAGCCTCCATTAGGAAGTGTGATCCTCTTTGTACTTTTTTAGTTTTCACAAACGTGGCTGGCCTGCGAATAAGCAGACCCTGGCCAGATGGATTAGAATGGTGATTGCACATTCTTATGTACAGGCTTGTCTTCCAGCTCCTGCTACCATCAAAGCCCATTCTACTGTCTGTTGGACCTTCTTGGGCTTTTCAAACAATTGAATATTTCCCCTTGAATCTCAGTCACCTATACTACTACAAAGCCTGATGTCATCTATCCATCTCATCCACTCCTATTGTCCATGCCTTATGCCCCGTCTAAACTGATGGTGTGATATTCAGTTACTGAGTTTTTTTCACATCATGTCCAATTATACCGGGTTTAGTCGACATGAAGCAGCTGAACCTGTTCCAAGTCTTGGTTAGCACACCCAAACAACAGTTTAGGCACCCAAAACCAGGACTTTTCACCAACTTACACTACTTCTCGCTTTAGGAAATTTGTGCTAAAGGTACTCCAGGAGGAGCCATTGATCCTGTTTCTTTAATAAAGTCAGCAGGGAATCTAAAGACAGTGAGGAACCAGATAATCTGAGAGGAGAGAGTCCATGGTGGAAAAACTGTTTTGTTCCAAGTACAACTCATGGATGAGGAAAATGATACATTTGCATTTAATGTAAATGCATAAAATGTAAGTGCATATCGATTGCAGATTTTGAGATTAAATTTAACTGTCGGGAACATGAGAAGACACCGATATATGTAATTTGTTTGGACTCCAAAATTAACCTCAAGGAGGTCAATCCAGGAGATTGTACCAGGGAAGGATTAAGGCTACAATTTGTGTAAAAGTTATTTGACAAGAAACAACTTGCGTATTAGTGGGATTCTTAATGAAGTCAACTTGCCTCATTTTGATCTCTATACTAAGACACAGTTCATGCATATACTGTATCATGTAAGACCTACAAACACCACCTGCTTACATAGAACTCAACGAGCGTTCTGGCCACAGTCAATTAAGTCCTCCCAACTTTGGGTTGTTATTCAAAATTACATTATTATATTGTCAAAGTAGCAATTCTGAGGCTCGGAAATGATCGGTTTTTAAGTAACGCCTCAGTGTATCAGCTGTGATTTTTTTTTTATTTTTTTAAAGAAAACTAAAATCTGAAAATTAAATTTTTATCCATGACTGTTAGTCGAGTAACAGTGTTAGACCATGTGCCAACCTTGATGATATATCAGTTTAAACTTAAAAAAAGTGTTTATGAAGCACTTTGACACTCCTAAAATACCTTTAGAATTCCAACTTAAATGGAATTCTAAAAACAAAAAAAAACAAAAAAGTCAGAAAGTGTTTTTAGAATGTATTGGATAGAGTGGCAAATCAGGATTGATTAATTTAAAAGAAAAAGAAAATGTCCATATGGGGTTGCTGGGAGGGATCCCTCTCAGAAGGAAACACGAAAGGAAGCCCACATGCTTCTATTGGGTAACTCCACATAAAGATGGCATTACCCACCAGAACCAAGCTCTGGAATGTATCGCATTCCGGAGCTTGGTACATGTGGGAAATTCGGCCAAATTCAGATAATAGCAGTTTTTGGTGACAATTTCCCTTTAGTATATCCCACCCAAAGTAATTAATTGTATGTTATTCAGATGAAGGAATTTCTGTAATTGGACCACTGCTTATAATATAATTTATTACATTGAAATATCTCATTTGTAAATTGTTTTTCCATTCTTATGGGTTTTTTTGTTTTGTTTTTTAGATCCTCTTCTGTATTGTGGCAATCTCCTGGGGCTATGTCCTGTATGCAGCAAGAGTTGCAGCACTATGGCATCTGCAGGAAAAATATCCAAATCAGATTATAAACTGACAATATTGGCACTCTTTATTAAAGAGAAGCAAAACTGTTTTTATGCTAAACATAGACTGGGAATTTCCACTTCATGGACTGTTGGTTTTTTTTAGTGCACTAAATTTCACTTTGCTTTTCTATTTAAAAACAACATAAAATGTCCTGGGTTTTTTAGATTGTTTGAATCACTATAAAATGCTACAATGTTTGCTAGTCCTGGGTTTATTAGATTGTTTGAATCACTATAAAATGCTACAATGTTCGCAAGTATATACAATTGTTATATAGTGCATATATGTGTGTATACTATATATATATATATATATATATATATATATATATATATATATATACTATATATATATATATATATATATATAATGTGTGTAAAGAGGGAGATAGGGGTGTCAGCGACCGACAATGTCTGATAAAAAGTGATATAAATATGAAGAAACTTGCTGGATACGTACTAAAAAATAAGATTTTACTTACCGGTAAATCGAATTCTCGTAGTCCGTAGTGGATGCTGGGGACTCCGTAAGGACCATGGGGAATAGACGGGCTCCGCAGGAGACAGGGCACTTTAAGAAAGAATTTGGATACTGGTGTGCTCTGGCTCCTCCCTCTATGTCCCTCCTCCAGACCTCAGTTAGAGAAACTGTGCCCGGAAGAGCTGACAGTACAAGGAAAGGATTTTGGAATTCAGGGCAAGACTCATACCAGTCACACCAATCACACCGTATAACTCGTGATAAACTTACCCAGTTAACAGTATGAACAACAACGGAGCATCAGATCAACCCTTATGCAACCAACATAACCCTTATTTAAGCAATAACTATATACAAGACTTGCAGAAGAAGTCCGCACTTGGGACGGGCGCCCAGCATCCACTACGGACTACGAGAAATAGATTTACCGGTAAGTAAAATCTTATTTTCTCTAATGTCCTAGTGGATGCTGGGGACTCCGTAAGGACCATGGGGATTATACCAAAGCTCCCAAACGGGCGGGAGAGTGCGGATGACTCTGCAGCACCGAATGAGCAAACACAAGGTCCTCCTCAGCCAGGGTATCAAACTTGTAGAACTTTGCAAAGGTGTTTGAACCTGACCAAGTAGCCGCTCGGCAAAGCTGTAATGCCGAGACTCCTCCGGCAGCCGCCCAAGAAGAGCCCACCTTCCTTGTGGAATGGGCCGTAACTGATCTAGGCAGCGGCAACCCAGCCGCAGAATGAGCCTGCTGAATCGTGCTACAGATCCAGCGAGCAATAGTTTGCTTTGAAGCAGGCGCCCCAAGCTTGTTGGAAGCATACAGGATAAACAAAGATTCTGTTTTCCTGACCCTAGCCGTTCTGGCTACATTAACCTTCAAAGCCCTGACCACATCTAGTAACTCGGAATCCTCCAAGTCACGAGTAGCCACAGGCACCACAATAGGTTGGTTCATATGAAAGGATGACACCACTTTTTTCAGAAATTGTGGACGGGTCCGCAATTCTGCCCTGTCCATATGGAAAACCAGATAGGGGCTTTTATGTGACAAAGCCGCTAATTTTGACACACGCCTAGCTGAAGCCAAGGCTAATAGCATGACCACCTTCCACGTGAGAAATTTTAACTCCACGGTTTTGAGTGGCTCAAACCAGTGTGACTTCAGGAAACTCAACACCACGTTAAGATCCCAAGGTGCCACTGGAGGCACAAAAGGGGGCTGAATATGCAGCACTCCCTTTACAAACATCTGGACTTCAGGAAGAGAAGCCAGTTCTTTTTGAAAGAAAATGGATAGAGCTGAAATCTGGACCTTAATGGAACCCAATTTCAGGCCCAAAGTCACTCCCGACTGTAGGAAGTGAAGGAAACGGCCCAGCTGGAATTCCTCCGTAGGGGCATTCCTGGCCTCACACCAAGCAACATATTTTCGCCATATACGGTGATAATGTTTAGCCGTTACGTCCTTCCTAGCCTTTATCAGCGAAGGAATAACCTCATCCAGAATGCCTTTTTCTGCTAGGATCCGGCGTTCAACCGCCATGCCGTCAAACGCAGCCGCGGTAAGTCTTGGAACAGACAGGGCCCCTGTTGCAACAAGTCCTGTCTTAGAGGCAGAGGCCATTGGTCCTCTGTGAGCATTTCTTGCAGATCCGGATACCAAGTCCTTCTTGGCCAATCCGGAACAATGAGTATTGTTCTCACTCTTCTTTTTCTTATGATTCTCCGCACCTTTGGTATGAGAGGAAGAGGAGGAAATACATAAATCGACTGGAACACCCACGGTGTCACTAGTGCGTCTACAGCTATCGCCTGAGGGTCTCTTGACCTGGCGCAATATCTCTGTAGCTTTTTGTTGAGGCGGGATGCCATCATGTCCACCTGTGGCAGTTCCCACCGCCTTGCAATCTGCGTGAAGACTTCTTGATGAAGTCCCCACTCTCCCGGGTGGAGGTCGTGCCTGCTGAGGAAGTCTGCTTCCCAGTTGTCCACTCCCGGAATGAACACTGCTGACAGTGCTCTTACGTGATTCTCCGCCCAGCGAAGAATTCTGGTGGCTTCTACCATCGCCACCCTGCTCCTTGTGCCGCCTTGGCGGTTTACATGAGCCACTGTGGTGATGTTGTCTGACTGAATCAGAACCGGTTGGTCGCAAAGCAGGGACTCCGCTTGACGTAGGGCGTTGTATATGGCCCTTAGTTCCAGGATGTTGATGTGAAGGCAAGTCTCCTGACTTGACCACAGGCCTTGGAAATTTCTTCCCTATGTGACTGCCCCCACCCTCGGAAGCTTGCATTCGTGGTCACCAGGACCCAGTCCTGAATGCCGAATCAACGACCTTCGAGAAGGTGAGTACTCTGCAGCCACCACAGGAGAGACACCCTGGCCTTGGGGGATAGGGTGATTAACCGATGCATCTGAAGATGTGATCCGGACCACTTGTCCAGTAAGTCCCATTGGAAGGTCCTCGCATGGAACCTGCCGAAGGGAATGGCCTCGTATGATGCCACCATCCTTCCCAGGACTCGAGTGCAGTGATGCACTGACACCTGTCTTGGTTTAAGTAGATTCCTGACCAGTGTCACGAGCTCCTGAGCTCTCTGTATCGGGAGATGAACCCTTTTCTGGTCTGTGTCTAGGATCATGCCTAGGAGAGGCAGATGAGCTGTAGGAACCAACTGCGACTTTGGAATATATAGAATCCAGCCGTGTTGCCGTTACACTTCCAGAGAAAGTGATACGCTGTTCAGCCACTGCTCTCTTGATCTCGCTTTTATGAGATCGTCCAAGTACGTGATAATAGTGACACCTTGCTTCCGCAGGAGCACCATCATTTCCGCCATTACCTTGGTGAACATTCTCAGGGCCGTGGAGAGACCAAACGGCAACGTCTGAAATTGGTAATGACAATCCCGTACCGCAATTCTGAGGTACGCCTGATGAGGTGGATAAATGGGGACATGAAGGTACGCATCCTTTATGTCCCGAGTCACCATAAAATCTCCCCCTTTCAGGCTTGCAATGACCGCTCTTAGCGATTCCATCTTGAACTTGAACCTTTTCAGGTATATGTTCAGGGATTTTAAATTCAATATGGGTCTGACCGAACCGTCCGGTTTCGGGACTACCACATGGTCGAATAATAACCCCCTCCTTGTTGAAGGAGGGGAACCTTGACCACCACCTGTTGAAGATACAATTTGTGAATTGCAGTTAACACTGTTTCCCTCTCGTGGGGGGAAGCCGGCAGAGCCGTCGGTGAGGGGGCATCTTCTCAAAGTCCAGCTTGTATCCCTGAGACACAATATCTATTGACCAGGGATCTAACAGGGAGTGAACCCACTTGTGGCTGAACTTACGAAGGCGTGCCCCCACCGGGCCTAGCTCCGCCTGTGGAGCCCCAGCGACATGCGGTGGATTTTTGTAGAGGCCCGGGAGGACTTCTGTTCCTGGGAACTAGCTTTGTTGTGCAGCTTCTTTCCTCTGCCCCCGCCTCTGGCAAGAAAGGACGCACCTCGGACTTTCTTGTTTCATTGTTCGAAAGGCTGCATTTGATAATGTCGTGCTTTCCTAGGCTGTGCAGGAATATAAGGCAAAATATCAGAATTACCAGCTATAGCTGTGGAGACCAGGTCCGAGAACCCTTCTCCACACAATCCTCAGCCTTCCATATGCCTCCTAAGTCGGCATCATCTGTCCATTGCATATTCTACAGGACACGTCAAGCAGAAATCGACATAGCTTTGACTCTAGGACCCAGTATACTCATGTCTCTTTGGGCATGTTTTATATATATATATATATATATATATATATATATATATATATATATAAATCTCTTAAGACAGCATATTTAATATATATATATCTCTATATATACATATATATATATATCTACATACTAGGGTCTCAATCTCTGCTGATAAGGTACCTGTCCACGCTGCCACAGCGCTATAAACCCATGCCGACACAATCGCCGGTCTGAGTAGTGTACCAGAATGTGCACGCTATCTGCAGGATCCCTGAGAATAGCTGTTACGTCATGGCTACCTTTTTGGCAAACGTGACACCTTAGGGGAAGATTCCCATCCTATCCTGGCCCTAGTGGGGAAAGGATACTGCCTGAGAATTCTTTGTGGAAAACTGCAGTCTCTTGTCTGGAGATTCCCGCTCTTTTTCATCATGAGAGGAGGGAAATTTACCTCTGCTTTCTTCCCCTTAAACATGTGTACCCTTGTGTCAGGGACAGATGAGTCATCAGTGATATGCAAATCATCTTTTATTACAATAATCATATATTGAATACTTTTCTGCCATTTTGGCTGTAAGTTTGCATTATCGTAGTCGACACTGGAGTCAACCTCCGTGTCGATATCAGTGTTTATTATTTTGGATAGTGAGCATTGAGAGACTCTGAAGGTCTCTGCGACATAGGGACAGACATGGGTAGATTTCCTGTCTGTTCTCTAATCTTTTGTACAGTAAATTCACCTTAGCACTTAATTACACATATCCAAACAGGTGTCGGCGTTGTCGACGGAGACACCCTCACACACACATATTTGCTCTATCTCCTCCTTAGGGGAGCCTTTTACCTCAGACATGTCGACACACACGTACCGACACACCACACACTCAGGGAATGCTCATCTGAAGACAATTCCCCCATAAGGCCCTTTGGAGAGACAGAGAGAGAGTATGCCAGCACACACCCCAGCTCTATTAACCCAGGAATAACACAGTAACTTAATGTTAACCCAGTAGCTGCTGTTTATATTGATTTTTGCGCCTAATTATGTGCCCCCCCCTCTCTTTTTACCCTCTTCTGCCGTGTTACTGCAGGGGAGAGACTGGGGAGCTTCCTCTCAGCGGTGCTGTGGAGAAAAAACATGGCGCTGGTGAGTGCTGAGGAAGAAGCCCAGCCCACGCGACGGCAGGCTTCTGTCCCGCTTTCATGTACAATTTTGGCGGGGGCTCATACATATATACAGTGCCCAACTGTATATTATGCAAACTTTTCCCAAAGAGGTCTCTAATTGCTGCCCAGGGCGCCCCCCCCCCCCCAGCGCCCTGCACCCTACAGTGACCGGAGTATGTGGGTTTAATGTGGGAGCAATGGCGCACAGCTGCAGTGCTGTGCGCTACCTCAGTGAAGACTGGAGTCTTCTGCCGCCGATTTCGAAGTCTTCTTGCTTCTTTCACCGGCTTCTGTCTTCCGGCTCTGCGAGGGGGACGGTGGCGCGGCTCCGGGATCGGACAACAAAGGGTGAGATCCTGTATACGATCCCTCTGGAGCTAATGGTGTCCAGTAGCCTAAGAAGCAGGACCTATCTTCAGTGAGTAGGGCTGCTTCTCTCCCCTCAGTCCCATGCTGCAGAGAGTCTGTTGCCAGCAGATCTCTCTGAAAATAAAAAAAAACTAACAAAATACTTTCTTATAGCAAGCTCAGGAGAGCTCACTAAGTAGCACCCAGCTCTTCCGGGCACAGATTCAAACTGAGGTCTGGAGGAGGGACATAGAGGGAGGAGCCAGACCACACCAGTATCCAAATTCTTTCTTAAAGTGCCCTGTCTCCTGCGGAGCCCGTCTATTCCCCATGGTCCTTGCGGAGTCCCCAGCAGAGAAATAACAGTATATTTATTTATAAAATGTAAAAAATATTAGGGTGGGTTAAAAAGCGGAGAATGTATAATGCTAAATGATACTGGGTAAAATATAGCTGGAAAACTAGATTAAATACATTCAATAAAAACAATAAAAAATTAAATATAGGATAAGAGAGTACTGCTTATCTTAAAAATGGAGAGTCAATTGAGGTACATCCAACGCGTTTCATCCATCAGACTTCATCAAGGGGCAAGGGACCACTGAGCAAGCACTCTTATTTATAGCAGATACAATTAGGAATAGATGATTGTGACATCACTTCCTGTGAGAACTGATATTACTGTTCTGGCCACAATCTTTGATATAAACACATGTAAAAGGTAGTAACATAAATGACAACCTCAGAAAGCTGGATATAATATAAAAACGAGTTTTAAAACATGAGATATAGTGAAAACTAGTCCGGGGACGGGTCCATCGTCACTTCCGCCCCACTTCCTTTGTCCATAACCTCTTAGTGCGCATTGCGCCACACTTCCGGTAAACGGATCACTAATATTGTACTCCTCTGCCCCACTTCCGGTTAGGTCACCGCGTCACTTCCCGCCTCGGCTGGAACGTCATTCTGTGTTAGATATAGGCTGGGGCAGGCTGTCAATCATCACGGCGGCCATCTTTTTAGAGCCTCTTATCACGAACATGTAATAGTACTATTTGTAGATACGGGAGCAGCTCACAAAAAACAAACGAAAAAGCATATATTAGTGTGTTAGTTCACCTTATTGAAATGTTCATTAATGCTATATACTAGCAGTATTCTTTATATTAAAGGAGACTAATAATGGTCTGGATTGAAATTGAAGTTAAAAGAAAAAAGGAGGTATTTTTAGCCACATCAGAATATATATAATAAAGAGTAATGATTTATATAGGGTTGAATCTGGCATTACGATTGGCTGCCATATGTATAAGTTTATCAGGATATTTGATCCTGTTAGAGTATTATAGTGTACAAGAGTATATTGTACTAGGAAGCATTCCTCGTTTTCTATTACAGCATAGGGAAAGGGAGTTTAAGTAAAAAGGGGAAATAGTAAGTGAAAAATGTGAATATATATTTAATTAAAAAAGGATATCCATCAATTAATATGTGCATACGTGCTGGAGAGTAGGAGGAGATATATATATATATATATATATATATATATATATATATATATATATATATATATATATATATATATATATATATATATGTAAAATAACTATAATATATAGTAGGTGACTATTATAATAATAGTCAGTCATATACTAAAAACTTAGTGATGTGTATCAAAACAGTGCATTTGTGTATGACTGGTATTAAAAGTTTATTCATTACTAAGTTATATAAAATAAGTTAAAAAGTGACAGTAGTCTGTGTGATGATGGAATATCCGTGTGTCGATATTCCAAATCTTAATACTGTTAAGAGCCCAACAAGGCCCACTCTTATACAGTACCCAATCTTCGCAAGTGGTTACCCACTTGGTACTGGTTGGGCCCAACACTGCTTAGCTTCCAAGATCGGGTGGGATTGGGCGTGAGACCAGTGTGATATGACTGTACCTTATGGCGAAATGACTCAGTCACACAGTAATCGAGGTTTTATTAGGAACATTGACAATCTAGATACAGTGTTTTAACAGCAGTGACTATTATAATTATATAATAAGGTGTTTTTGTGCTGACCATCCAGACCATTATTAGTCTCCTTTAATATAAAGAATACTGCTAGTATATAGCATTAATGAACATTTCAATAAAGTGAACTAACACACTAATATATGCTTTTTCGTTTGTTTTTTGTGAGCTGCTCCCGTATCTACAAATAGTACTATTACATGTCCGTGATAAGAGGCTCTAAAAAGAATTGCCGCCGTGATGATTGACAGCCTGCCCCAGCCTATATCTAACACAGAATGACGTTCCCAGCCGAGACGGGAAGTGACGCGGTGACCTAACCGGAAGTGAGGCAGAGGAGTACAATAACAGTGATCGTTTTACCGGAAGTGTGGCGCAATGCGCATGCGCACTAAGAGGTTATGGACAAAGGAAGTGGGGCGGAAGTGACGATGGACCCGTCCCCGGACTAGTTTTTGCTATATCTCATGTTTTAAAACTCGTTTTTTTATATTATATCCAGCTTTCTGAGGTTGTCATTTATGTTACTACCTTTTACATGTGTTTATATCAAAGATTGGGGCCAATCTTTCTCAGTTCTCACAGGAAGTGATGTCACAATTATCTATTCCTAATTGTATCTGCTATAAATAAGAGTGCTTGCTCAGTGGTCCCTTGCCCCTTGATGAAGTCTGATGGACGAAACGCGTTGGTTGTACCTCAATTGACTCTCCATTTTAAGATAAGCAGTACTCTCTTATCCTATATTTAATTTTTTTATGTTTTTATTGAATGTATTTAATCTAGTTTTCCAGCTATATTTTACCCAGTATCATTTAGCATTATACATTCTCCGCTTTTTAACCCACCCTAATATTTTTTAAATTTAATAAATATACTGTTATTTTTATTACGTATCCGGCAAGTTTCTTCATATTTATATCACTTTTTATCAGACACTATCGGTCGCTGACACCCCATCTCCCTCTTTACATATCTAATCCAAGGCAGTTTATCCCTGCCAAATACTTAGGGGTTAGCTGACGCCTTATATCACTAAAGGAGTGTCTGAATTGTAGTATTTATCATTTTATTATTCTATTTCACATACACCTGTGGCGCCATTCTCCCACTATCCAATATATATATATATATATATATATATATATATATATATATATATGTGGGAAAAAAAGAGGAAATTGGCGCCCAGGGATTAGTATAACCCGTAGAATGTACAGAACCCTATGGGTTTCACAAATATTACTGATTTTAAAACAAAAACATGAACTGTTCCTTCATAAAAGTTTATTAAAATTTACAGAAACAAAATGACATGTCCATCATGTTACATAGACATTATGATGTAATTTCTCTTATAATGATCCATCACTGAAGTTGTGGAGGAATGTAGACAATTTTAAGCAATATCTTAAATCCTTCCTCATAGGATATTCAGAGATCACATCAAGTACAAAAACCCAACGCATTTCGTCTAGTAACTAGACTTCATCAGGGGTATGTCTAAAAATCATAAGACAACTAGTCAATATATTGTACAGTATTACATAAAATAGGACAATAAAACAATATAGTACATGGAACAGTCCAATAACAAAAATGTGCTAGACATGTTGGAACAGAGCTAGAGATGATCAATAGACCATCAACATGATTAAAACATTCCAAAAAATAATAGTAATAAAGAAAATCCATTTGTATCTTAGATACTTGACATACCTTTTGATATTAACGTCAATCTAAAAGTACTCAGTCAAGGTGGTCAATCAGAATTGTTCGAGGGATGACTTCAAAGCATCACTAATAGTTACTGCTGAGGCTTCAAGCCGGCCTAATTTTAGAGCATAATTGATTCTTAATTGCAATCTAATAAGTTGCTAACTATTATAAAGTCCATATGTCTAAGGGAACACATACCTCGTGGATTCAGTATTCAGAATTCATATAATTCCTATGTTTAGCCTTCAAAGGAATAGCGGAATCAGCAAATTCATGCCAAAATGGACCTGGCAAGTTAATCAGTACTAATTAGTATATGCCAGATCTCCTTAGGACTAAGAGATAAGAAGAGAGGGGAGGGAGCTAACCTTAACAATTTTATCAATTTTCAATAGTGTCCCCAATTGAAGGGACACCCGTATATCTAATATATAAATCACAATGTATCCGCCTAACTGGTTAGTGTATACTGACATATTTTAAGTGAGGCTAATTAGATCCCATACCTATGTATATATATAATACATCTGTTAGGGTCTCCTGCCCTGTGCTGCCACGTCGTCATGGCAACCGGGAGACAAGTGCTAGCGGAGTAACCTGAGCGCAGCTGATACTCCGGTTCGGGTCTTTTGCTGTGCAGTGGTTACAGGCTCTGTGCACGGCAGGGGATCCGGTGCTGGTTTTTGTGCTCACAGTCTATGAGGTCTGAGTGGGGCGTGGACAGCACCTGCTTTATAAGGCCTCTTCTCAGGTTAAGCAGATGCTGCTGAATCTTTGTTGGTTAGTCAGTTCCTGAAAGTTAGCCAGTACTGTGTAGCTTTGTATTTGTTGTTGCTTACTGCAAATAGGCCTGGGGATTTGGTACTACACTCTGCCAACCCAGACCTAGCAGTAAGACTGGAGTCAGTCGTTTAACTTGCTGGGGTTCTTTTACTACTCTGTGAACTTAGTAAGTTTGCGGCTGTATTCTAAGACTTGCCTGCCTAAATCCTGTCTCACTGTGCAAGGTGTCAGGTGTCAGTTTAGTGGCAGTAAGCTGAACCTGTGCACTGCAAGTGAGAATTAGGATTGTGGAGACTCTCCTTGTGTCTATCATTCCATCTCTGACCAAGGAGTTTACCCGTTGGTAACCCTTTAGGGTTTTGCTGTTGCCCTTAGCAACAGCATTTCGGGTTCTCTATGTATTAAAACACAACATCTTGCTTTTCCCATCTGAGCATTACTAATACTAGGGAGACACCCAGTTCCTTAGCCTCTGGGCTTCTCTGTTCACTTTGTGTGTATTTTGTTACCCTATCACCTTCTGTGTACGTAATGTCATATTCCCCAGTCTGTCTGTGAGTTCATTTGTTTTGCATACCTATCCGTTCAGACACCAGTACATTCCTGCAGGCACTGGTGTGCATAACAGTTCAAACACCAGTACATTCCTGCAGGCACTGGAGTGCATAACAGTTCTGACACCAGTACATTCCTGCAGGCACTGGTGTGCATAACATATTCAGCAGCCTAATACTCCTGTTGAAATTTTGTGGGAATATGGAGCATACCCCTCAAAATACGTTGCAACAGGTGGTCGATCAGGTGCAGGTCCTGACTCGACAATTTAATGATTTGTCCATTAAAATGCACACCTCCCAGGCCGCTGGTGGAGCTCCCGCAGCAGCAGCACCTTCAGGGGTTAAGGAGCCGAAAGTAAATCTCCCGGATCGTTTTTCTGGAGATCGCTCGCAGTTCTTTTGTTTCAAGGAGAGCTGCAAGCTATACTTCCGGCTTAGGCCTCAGTCTTCTGGTTTGGAGATTCAGCGGGTGGGCATAGTGATTTCCTTGCTACAAGGAGACCCACAGGTCTGGGCATATGGGTTGCAGCCTGACTGTCCGTCGCTTAAAAGTGTTGATGCTTTTTTTACGGCACTGGGCATGTTGTATGATGACCCTGACAAGACGGCCTCAGCCGAGGCTCAGATTTCGATCCTTAAGCAAGGGCGAAGGCCAGTTGAGGTTTACTGTACGGAGTTTCGGAGGTTGGCCCATGATACCCAGTGGAATGACCCAGCCCTGAGACACCAGTACCGAAGAGGTCTTTCTGACCAGATAAAGGACCAACTGGTACAATATCCCTTGCCTGATAGCTTGGATCAGCTCATGCAGTTATCCATCCGGGTGGATAGACGGCTGAGAGAGCGTAGGCTTGAAAGGGAGACTGAGGTTTCCTTCTTTCCCAAGGGAACCTCAGACTCTGAGGAATTTTCCGAGGAGCCTATGCAGATTGGGGCTACCCGCCTCTCCTCGCGTGAGAAGACGCGGAGGAGACAGCAGGGGTTGTGTTTGTACTGTGGGAATAAAGGTCATGTGGTAGTATCATGCCCAGAAAAGCCGGAAAACTTCAGGGCCTGAGGGTGATGGGAAATATCCTGTCAGGCCAGAAGTCAGAATTTCCCAAGAAGACTTTTATCATTCCGGTGACCTTGAAGATCCTCTGTCAAACTGTCAAGACTGAGGCCTTTGTGGACAGTGGGGCCGACGGGGTTTTTATGGACCGCCAATTCGCCCTGAAACACTCTGTTCCCTTAGTACCCTTGGCATCGGAAATTGAGATTTGTGGGTTAAACGGGGAACCATTATCCCAAGGTAAATTACCTCTTGCACTAGCCAGATTTCTTTGTTTATTGGAGCCACACACTCTGAAAAATTGTCCTTTTATGTGACTGTCTGTACTTTTGCCCCATTGGTGTTGGGGTTACCCTGGTTAAGGGCCCACAATCCTCAATTTGACTGGGTCTCTGGGGAGATTCTTAGTTGGGGTACTGATTGTTTCAGGAGTTGCTTGAGCCTTCCAGTCAGGCTCTCGCAGCTAAGTTTGCCAGGATTGCCAGGGTGTTATGCAGATTTTGCGGACGTGTTCTCCAAAAAAGTTGCTAAAAATGCTAAGCTTCCCAAGAGCAGGTTGTACTCCCTGTCACGTCCTGAGACTCAGGCTATGGCAGAGTACATTCAGGAGAACTTGGCTAAGGGATTTATCAGACCTTCACAGTCTCCAGTTGGGTCGGGGTTCTTCTTCGTGGGTAAAAAGGACGGTTCGTTGCGACCCTGCATCGACTTCAGGGAATTGAACCGTATCACGATTAAAAACTCATACCCACTGCCCCTCATTTTGGTCTTGTTTGACCAGCTTCGTACTGCCACCATTTTTTCTAAGATTGACCTACGCGGTGCGTACAATCTAATCCGAATAAGAGAGGGGGATGAATGGAAGACTGCCTTTAATACCCACTCAGGGCATTATGAATATTTGGTGATGCCTTTTGGGCTCTGTAATGCCCCGGCAGTCTTCCAGGATTTCATGAATGATGTGCTCAGGGAATATTTGGATAGATTCTTAGTTGTATACTTAGATGACATCCTAATCTTCTCCCATTCCCTGGAGGAACATCGGAAGCATGTACGCTTAGTCCTCCAGAAACTCAGAGACCACCGGCTTGGGGCGAAGCTGGAGAAGTGCGAATTTGAAGTTCAGCAAATCGCATTTCTAGGATATATTATCTCCCCAGAAGGTTTCCAAATGGAGGGTTCCAAGGTACAGGCAGTCCTGGATTGGGTGCAGCCCACTAGTTTGAAGGCGCTTCAGCGTTTCCTGGGCTTTGCGAATTTTTATAGACGATTTATCGCTGGATTTTCGTCTATAGTGGCGCCCTTGGTGGCACTCACTAAGAAAGGGGCGGATGTTGCTCACTGGTCTTGTGAGGCTAAAGCGGCTTTTGCCCGTCTCAAAAGGGCATTTGTATCGGCCAAGGTGCTGCGACACCCAGATCCAGAGCGTCCTTTTGTGGTGGAGGTGGATGCCTCTGAGATGGGTATTGGGGCAGTGCTTTCTCAGATGGGAGTGTCTGATAATCGCCTTCATCCCTGTGCTTACTTTTCCCGTAAATTTTCGCCTGCCGAGATGAATTATGACGTGGGTAACCGGGAATTGTTGGCTATTAAGGATGCACTCGAGGAGTGGAGACACTGGCTTGAGGGGGCTAAGTTTGTGGTCTCAATTCTCACCGACCATAAGAATCTGGCATATTTAGAGTCAGCGAAGCGTCTCAATGCCAGGCAGGCACGATGGGCTTTGTTTTTTGCTCGCTTTAATTTTTTTATAACATATCGCCCTGGGTCAAAAAACATCAAGGCTGATGCGCTCTCGCGGAGTTTTGCTCCAATCCAAGAGACCACCGAGGAGCCGTTGCCCATTGTGTCCCCATCATGTATTAAAGTGGGCATTACCCAGGACCTCTTATCATTAGTCCTTAGAGCACAGGAGCAGGCTCCTCCAGACCTTCCGGTAGGTCTTTTGTTTGTGCCTCCTAGGTTAAGACAGCGAGTGTTCCTGGAATTCCATGCCAAGAAGTCGGCAGGTCACCCGGGTATTGCCAGAACTCGGGAGTTGCTATCTAGGGCGGTGTGGTGGCCCTCGGTGGCTAAGGATGTGGATCAGTGGGTTCGGGCATGTGACATCTGTGCCCGAAATAAGACTCCTAGAGGGGTTCCTGTTGGCCCATTACATCCACTCTCTATCCCATCTAAGCCATGGACCCACATTTCAATGGATTTTGTGGTGGACTTGCCCAAATCCTCGGGGATGACAGCCATCTGGGTTGTCGTTGACAGGTTTTCGAAGATGGCGCACTTCGTTCCACTGTCTGAATTGTTTATGCTGCATGTTGTGCGTCTCCACGGGTTGCCACTTGATGTGGTCTCTGACCGCGGATCCCAGTTTGTGGCCAAATTCTGGAGGGCATTTTGTTCCGATCTCCAGATTTCTGTCAGCTTGTCGTCAGGCTACCATCCGCAGTCTAATGGGCAGACTGAAAGGGTGAACCAGTCCTTGGAGCAGTTCCTCAGGTGTTATGTCTCCAAGTGTCAGACTGACTGGGTTGCTCATCTGTCCATGGCGGAGTTTGCCTATAACAACGCGGCTCACTCTGCTACAGGGATCTCTCCCTTCCTTTGTGTGTATGGGCATCATCCTAAGGCCAATTCTTTTGACCCCCTGGACTCCACGCCTGGTGGTTCCTCTGTGGTTTCGGTCCTTAGAAGTATTTGGAGGAAAGTGAAGAAAGCCCTTGTGTCTGTGTCATTAGTGACCAAAAGGGTTTTTGATAAGCGGAAAAGACCCTGCAGCTTCAAATTAGGAGACTTCGTCTGGTTGTCTACCAAGAATTTGAAGTTGAGACAGCCATCTCATAAGTTAGGCCCCCGGTTCATCGGCCCTTATAAGATCACCAGGGTTATCAATCCGGTGGCATTTCAGTTAGATCTGCCCCGTTCTTTGGGTATCAATAAAACATTTCATTGTTCCCTTTTAAAACGGGCGATTAGTAATCCTTCTTCCAGTGGAAGACCTTCCCCTCTTCTGATACGTGGCCAGAGGGAGTTTGTTGTTGAAAGGATTCTTGACTCCAAGATGGTTCGGGGTCGGCTGTCATTTTTGGTGCACTGGAAGGGGTATGGCCCGGAGGAGCGGTCGTGGGTGCGCAGTTGTGATCTTCATGCCCTCAGACTGATACGCTCTTTCTTCTCGCAGTTCCCCGATAAACCCGGTGGTAGGGGTTCTTTGACCCCTCGTCAGAGGGGGGGTACTGTTAGGGTCTCCTGCCCTGTGCTGCCACGTCGTCATGGCAACCGGGAGACAAGTGCTAGCGGAGTAACCTGAGCGCAGCTGATACTCCGGTTCGGGTCTTTTGCTGTGCAGTGGTTACAGGCTCTGTGCACGGCAGGGGATCCGGTGCTGGTTTTTGTGCTCACAGTCTGTGAGGTCTGAGTGGGGCGTGGACAGCACCTGCTTTATAAGGCCTCTTCTCAGGTTAAGCAGATGCTGCTGAATCTTTGTTGGTTAGTCAGTTCCTGAAAGTTAGCCAGTACTGTGTAGCTTTGTATTTGTTGTTGCTTACTGCAAATAGGCCTGGGGATTTGGTACTACACTCTGCCAATCCAGACCTAGCAGTAAGACTGGAGTCAGTCGTTTAACTTGCTGGGGTTCTTTTACTACTCTGTGAACTTAGCAAGTTTGCGGCTGTATTCTAAGACTTGCCTGCCTAAATCCTGTCTCACTGTGCAAGGTGTCAGGTGTCAGTTTAGTGGCAGTAAGCTGAACCTGTGCACTGCAAGTGAGAATTAGGATTGTGGAGACTCTCCTTGTGTCTATCATTCCATCTCTGACCAAGGAGTTTACTGCCACACCCGTTGGTAACCCTTTAGGGTTTTGCTGTTGCCCTTAGCAACAGCATTTCGGGTTCTCTATGTATTAAAACACAACATCTTGCTTTTCCCATCTGAGCATTACTAATACTAGGGAGACACCCAGTTCCTTAGCCTCTGGGCTTCTCTGTTCACTTTGTGTGTATTTTGTTACCCTATCACCTTCTGTGTACGTAATGTCATATTCCCCAGTCTGTCTGTGAGTTCATTTGTTTTGCATACCTATCCGTTCAGACACCAGTACATTCCTGCAGGCACTGGTGTGCATAACAGTTCAAACACCAGTACATTCCTGCAGGCACTGGAGTGCATAACAGTTCTGACACCAGTACATTCCTGCAGGCACTGGTGTGCATAACAACATCAAAGAACTAGGGGATTAGACATTGCTCACAGCATAACAGGTATGATGTATTATATATATACATAGGTATGGGATCTAATTAGTCCTTTTGCACATTGGTATAGCATCATTATATCATTTATAGTCATCTATTATTATTATTTACTTGACCCTTTAGGTCTTTACCTGTGTGAAACTGTAAGGACAACATATCCGTATCCATATTTCACGCCTATAGTTGATCCATGAGGTATGTTATGGTATTTGATGAGCCTTGTCTGTAAAAACCCCAGTATATTTATATGATTGTGAAATCTGATGTACGTAGTAGCCCTTTACCATTGGGGGCCTTTATGATATGCCCAATAGTATCGTTTTGAATTAACATCATGATGCCTCACTTAAAATATGTCAGTATACACTAACCAGTTAGGCGGATACATTGTGATTTATATATTAGATATACGGGTGTCCCTTCAATTGGGGACACTATTGAAAATTGTTAAAATTGTTAAGGTTAGCTCCCTCCCCCTCTCTTCTTATCTCTTAGTCCTAAGGAGATCTGGCATGTACTAATTAGTACTGATTAACTTGCCAGGTCCATTTTGGCATGAATTTGCTGATTCCGCTATTCCTTTGAAGGCTAAACATAGGATGTATATGAATTCTGAATACTGAATCCACGAGGTATGTGTTCCCTTAGACATATGGACTTTATAATAGTTAGCAATTTATTAGATTGCAATTAAGAATCAACTATGCTCTAAAATTAGGCCGGCTTGAAGCCTCAGCAGTACCTATTAGTGATGCTTTGAAGTCATCCCTCGAACAATTCTGATTGACCACCTTGACTGAGTACTTTTAGATTGACGTTAATATCAAAAGGTATGTCAAGTATCTAAGATACAAATGGACTTTCATTATTACTATTATTTTTTGGAATGTTTTCAATCATGTTGATGGTCTATTGATCATCTCTAGCTCTGTTCCAACATGTCTCGCACATTTTTGTTATTGTACTGTTCCATGTACTATATTGTTTTATTGTCCTATTTTATGTAATACTGTACAATATATTGACTAGTTGTCTTATGATTTTTAGACATACCCCTGATGAAGTCTAGTTACTAGACGAAACGCGTTGGATTTTTGTACTTGATGTGATCTCTGAATATCCTATGAGGAAGGGTTTAAGATATTGCTTAAAATTGTCTACATTCCTCAACAACTTCAGTGATGGATCATTATAAGAGAAATTACATCATAATGTCTATGTAACATGATGGACATGTCATTTTGTTTCTGTAAATTTTAATAAACTTTTATGAAGGAACAGTTCATGTTTTTGTTTTAAAATCAGTAATATTTGTGAAACCCATAGGGTTCTGTACATTCTACGGGTTATACTAATCCCTGGGCGCCAATTTCCTCTTTTTTTCCACATTTCTATATCTAGTTCAGTCTAACAAGGAACTCAGTGAAACAGGCTGCCCTTCTTAAGAAATTTCTTATCTCACTCTATCTAATACCTATAAAATAGCTCAGGAGGAGAGTATTTGTTTGATATATATATATACATGCATATACAGTGCTATTGTTGTAGAAAAATAGGTTAAGGAACTCCTGGGGTGGGCAGAGCTGTGGGTAATGTGGGAGTACCTATAGTGGGTGGGGAACCTCTGTAAGAATAAAGAGTTTTCCTTGGTAAGAATAAAGAATTTGCGTGCGCCAAAAAGAAGGGGCATGACTTAGCAGGAAAAGACTACCTTATGCCCCAGTTTTGCAACCTCCACACCCAGACCACCACAGAGGGAAAAAAAAAATCCTAATTCACACCCTTTACATTATTTGCCATTTTTCCTCCTCCTAGTACTGCCCATTACACATTATGCCACACACCGTAATGCCCATTACACAGTGACACACACCATAATGCCTGTTACACAATGACACACACCGTAATTATTATTACAAAAAGGCTGGACTGCCTTGCCAGTGGAAGTTGCAGAGTAGTCCATTATTCAAATAGGGGAGCCACACCCATCGATGTTTGACAGTGTTTAGGGGTGGCAGTTGATGTGGCTCCCCTATTTGAATAATGGACTACTCTGCAACTACCACTGGCAAGGCAGTCCAGGAACAGAGCATTGTGTCCTCCCCCGTCCTTTATCTTTTTAGATAATATCGGTTATTTATATGGAGCCACATGGGATCCGCAGCGCTCAATTACTGAGTACCTAAACAAATAAGCAATACAAGAAGAGTACCTAAACAAATAAGCAATACAAGAAGACAGCGGAATATGCTGCGCTATATAAGAAACTGTTAATAAAATAAATAAGACAGTGACTTTCAATTCAATACAATATAGGACAAGTACAGGGTATTTCTGCAGCAGGGTACACTGTTTTCCACAGGGAAAACATCGGTGTAGAGTAGATCCAGATGCACCAACAGACTAAAGCTTTAGGCTGTCCTAGGGTGCATTGGGGCCTCCTCTGTAACCCCGCCTCCAGGCACCGTGAGCTCAGTTTTCCAGTTGGTGCTGCAGCAGCTTGTCACCACAACAGGAGGGCTGCACTGGGAAGCCCTGAAATAGCTTTTTCTGAAAGAAAATGTCTTCAAAATGGGGCTGTCAGTGCTGTATGTCATGGTGACACTTCAGCATTGCAGCTCCATCACCTCCCAAGCGGCATTGCATACTCCCGCATCCTGTTCCCGGGTACTTGCGGCGGAGACTCTCCGGCTTTAGGTACACCGTCGCAGATGCTCTCCTGGTTCGCGTGGCTGGTACCGGGAGGAGGTAAGAGGGTCCCCAGGTGGAACCCACCATTAAATCGCGTTCCAATCGCATGTCTAGGGAGACGGACCTCAACGCTGGCGTGGACACTCACCGAGCAGGGACCCCACTATATCCGCCAGGGTATAGAGTTTACATTGCAAAGGGTGTCATGCTCGTTGCTAGGGATTTCATGCGCTGGGTGTTACGCTCATTGCCAGAGGTTTCATGCGCTGGGTATCAAGCTCGTTGCCAGGGGGTAATGCTTGTTGCCAGGGATTTCATGCACTGGGTATCATGCTCATTGCCAGAGGTTTCATGAGCAGAGTGTTATGCTCGTTGTCAGAGATTTCATGCGCTGGGTGTCAAGCTCGTTGCCAGGGGGTAATGCTTGTTGCCAGGGATTTCATGCACTTGATGTCATGCTTGTTAGTTGTTGCTAGGGAGTAATGCTGACCAACCCGCCCCCTGCTGTTTAGTGAGGCACGGGCAGTGCTGCCCGATTCCCCCCCTTCCTG
Source organism: Pseudophryne corroboree (assembly GCF_028390025.1). Lineage (NCBI taxonomy): Eukaryota > Metazoa > Chordata > Amphibia > Anura > Myobatrachidae > Pseudophryne > Pseudophryne corroboree. Next base: position 573,671,469 of record NC_086444.1, on the reverse strand, counting down.
CTGCCGCTGAAGGTTGTAGTGAACCGTGGGCAACGCTGCCCGATCCCCCCTGTTGCTGCTGCCGCCGCTGCACCAGGTAAGTGGCCGTACGCATTTCAGTCTGCTAAATGTCCCTTCCAAAATGGCCGCCGCCATGGAGGAGACATGCTAGAGGTCATACTTGACCTCTAGCGTCTAGGAAGTGTCGGGATCCGCGGGAGCACATAGCAGTGGCCGAGGCGGGTGTGGTATGTTAGGTAGATTAGACTTAGGTCGACATTGTCTAGGTTGACCACTACTGGTTGACAGTAAGTAGGTCGACATGAGAAAAGGTCGACATGAGTTTTATTAACTTTTTTGGTGTCGTTTTCTCCGTACAGTGACCGGGAACCCCAATTAGTGCACTGTGTCCCCTCGCATGCGAGCAAACTTCGGGCAGGTTACCGTTCCCAATTGTAGTCCACGTGGATCATAAATTATGAAAAAGTTCAAACAATGGGAAAAAATTGAAAAACTCATGTCGACCTTTTGTCATGTCGACCTAGAGTCCCTGTTGATATACTTACTGTCGACCAATAGTGGTCGACCTAGACAGTGTCAACGTACTTACTGTCGACCTAAAGACTGGATCCCAAGATGTTCACAACTCTCGATATATACTGTATGTTAAGATTATCTCTTTAGTAATAATAAGATGATCTCAGTGCTGATCTCGGTGCTCTCATGCAAGCAAACAATATATTCCCCAAATTCAGTGATTTATGGGATTATCAATCCTCAATGTTCATAAATAAGTTTGTGTTTTATTGTGCACATAATGAATCTCAGCCATGATAATGTCACCGCTCCCTCACGCAACATTGTATTTCACCCCTAGTAGATCTTTTTGAAGGCGCCCTTGTCCCAATGCTTCTAGACAGACACCTGTGTTAATTGTATGCCCCATAATAGCTCCCTAGTTCATTTTCTGAACCATAGTAGTGCTTTAGTTCACATCATTATTTATTTATTACCAGTTATTTATATAGCACACTTATATTCTGCAGCGCTTTACAGAGAACACTTTGCCATTCACATCAAAACCTGCCCCAGGGGAGCTTACAATCTATATTCCCTACCACATGTACTGTACACGCACACACATTCACGCTAGGGTTAATTTTGTTGGGATCCAATTAACCTACCAGTATATTTTTAGATTGTGGGAGGAAACCCACGCAAGTACAGGGAGAATATACAAACTCCACACAGTTAGGGCCATGGTGGGAATTGAACCCATGACCTCAGTGCTGTGAGGCAGTAATGCTAACCATTACACCATCCGTACTGTCCATGAATAGTTAGATAAGTGCCTATTGTATACAAGTCTGTATACATTTACTGTTGTTTCTTTCGTAATGCGTCTGACTACAGTAGATCTGTGTAAACATGATTCAGTAATATGTTCTCCTACATACTTGAAATCTAGGTGTAGTTGATGATGTGATCATATTGCTTATTATACTAATGTATAACATGTGGCTGACTGCTAGCATGATTGCTGACTTTACTATATTTTGTCAGTTTCGTTCTATTCCGATCCTCAATGCTGGTGCATGGGTAGGGTCGGATTGTATGTCACTTTAAAAAGCTTAAAGTGATTACAGTCACAAATTGTGTACTACACTGTGGAAGTGTGGATTATTTATCATGTCTAAGAGCGGCAAAGGTTAGGAAGATACACTCACAGCAACACCAACACTCATATCATGTTTGTCTTGCAAAACTGTGTTACCCTCTCAGGATCTGGTTCAGCATGGTTTGTGTGCAAATTTTTTAGCTTTCACCAGGGTTTCTTGAAAAATACAAGGCAGATTCAGGTGCAGGTTGATCCACCTTGGGCTATGTTTGCACAGACTTTATCCAGTATAGCTGAAAGGATAATTCTTCCAACTCCTGTACTGGGGATAAGTTACACAATTAACCCTTACTTGCAGCTTCCCACCTGTGTTGTATCACTTCCAGCAGCTGCCTCTCAAAGAAACAGGCTTATAAGCCGGTGGTAAGTAAATCTTCATCCTCACAGGCTACACATGATTCAGATGAGGATTCATCGGAAGATGAAAGCTCAATTCTACTTCGGCATACGAAGAGGAGGAGGAAGATTTCAGCTCAGTGGATATAGCAATTAAAGCAATGAAAGCCTTTCTATCCTTAGAGGATTCAGCGGAGCCTGTGTTAAAAACCAAGGCACCTGTGTTTAAACGTTCCAAAACAGTTAAGACTGAGTATCCAGGGTCAGATCAGCTGACGGAAATCATGGAAGAGGCTAAACTCCTAAGAAGTTTAGAATACCTAAGAAATGGAATTCCAATTTCTCTAACGTCCTAGTGGATGCTGGGGACTCCGTCAGGACCATGGGGAATAGCGGGCTCCGCAGGAGACAGGGCACATCTAAAAAGCTTTTTAGGTCACATGGTGTGTACTGGCTCCTCCCCCCATGACCCTCCTCCAAGCCTCAGTTAGGTTTTTGTGCCCGTCCGAGAAGGGTGCAAACTGGATGGCTCTCTTAAGGAGCTGTTTAGTAAAGTTTTTTTTTAAGTTTCTAATCAGTGATTCCTGCTGGCGACAGGATCACTGCAACGAGGGACTTAGGGGAGAGACTTGCAACTCACCTGCGTGCAGGAGGATTGAAGTTTTAGGCTACTGGACACTGAGCTCCAGAGGGAGTCGGAACACAGGTCAGCCTGGGGTTCGTCCCGGAGCCGCGCCGCCGATCCCCCTTACAGACGCTGAAGAAAGACGGCGGAATGGAGGTCCGGAAACAGGCGGCAGAAGACTTCACAGTCTTCAGAGAGGTAGCGCACAGCACTGCAGCTGTGCGCCATTGTTGCTACACGGCTCACTGACACGGTCACGGAGGGTGCAGGGCGCTGCTGGGGGCGCCCTGGGCAGCAATATAAATACCTATTTGGCAAATAAATACATCACATATAGCCATTAAGGCTATATGTATGTATTTAACCCAGGCCAGTTTTCCTAATAACCGGGAGAAAAGCCCGCCGTGAAAGGGGCGGAGCTTATTCTCCTCAGCACTCAGCGCCATTTTCCTGACCAGCTCCGCTGGTGAGGAAGGCTCCCACTCTCCCCTGCACTACAGAAACAGGGTTAAAGAGAAGGGGGGCATAAATTGGCGATATAATTATATATTAAGAGCCCATATATAGAAACAACACCTTCTAGGGTTGTTATATACATTATGGCGCTTTTGGTGTGTGCTGGCAAACTCTCCCTCTGTCTCCCCAAAGGGCTAGTGGGTCCTGTCCTCTATCAGAGCATTCCCTGTATGTGTGTGCTGTAGGTCGGTACGTGTGTGTCGACATGTATGAGGAAAATGTTGGTGAGGAGACGGAGAAAATTGCCTGTAATGGTGATGTCACTCTCTAGGGAGTCGACACCAGAATGGATGGCTTACTTATGGAATTACGTGATAATGTCAACACGCTGCAAGCCGGTTGACGACATGAGACAGCCGGCGGACAAATTAGTATCGGTCCAGGCGTCTCAGACACCGTCAGGGGCTTGTAAAAACGCCCATTTACCTCAGTCGGTCGACAGACACAGACATGGACACTGACCCCAGTGTCGACGGTGAAGAAACAAACGTATTTTTCCTTTAGGGCCACAAGTTACATGTTAAGGGCAATGAAGGAGGTGTTACGTATTTCTGATACCACAAGTACCACAAATAAGGGTATTTTGTAGGGTGGGAATAAACTACTTGTAGTTTTGCCTGAATCAGATAAATTAAATGAAGTGTGTGATGATACGTGGGGTTCCTCCGACAGAAAGTTATGGGCGGTATACCCTTTTTCCCGCCAGTAGTAAGGGCGAGTTGGAAAACACACCTTAGGGTGGACAAGGCGCTCACACGCTTATAAAAAACATGGCGTTACCGTTTCCAGATACGGCCGCCCTCAAGGAGCCAGCTGATAGGAAGCTGGAAAATATCATAACAGTATATACACACATACTGGTGTTATACTACGACCAGCAATCGCCTCAGCCTGGATGTGCAGCGCTGAGGGGGCTTGGTCGGATTTCCTGACTGAAAATTTTGATACCCTTGACAGGGACAGGATTTTATTGTCTATAGAGCATTTTAAGGATGCATTTCTATATATGTGTGATGCGCAGAGGCATATTTGCATTCTGGCATCAAGAGTAAATGTGATGTACATATCTGCCAGACGAAGACACGACAGTGGTCAGGTGAGGCAGATTCCAGACGGCATATGGAAGTATTGCCGTATAAAGGGGCGGTCCATTGGACCTGGTGGCCATGGCAACAGCTGAAAAATCCACCTTTTGTTACCCCGAGTCACATATTGGCAGAAAAGGACACAGTCTTTTCAGTCTCAGTCCTTTCGTCCCCATACGGGCAGGCGGGCGAAGGCCAGTCATATCTGCCCAGGGGGAGAGGAAAGGGAAGAAGACTGCAGCAAGCAGCTCTTTCCCAGGAACAGAAGCTCCTCACGGCTTCTGCCAAGTCCGCAGCATAACGCTGGGGCCGTACAAGCGGACTCAGGTGCGGTAGGGGGTCATCTCAAGAGTTTCAGCAACACTCGCAAGGGAACTCCGGGATCCTTCATGTAATATCCCAGGTGTACATTGGAAATTCGAGACGTCTCCCCCTCACACAATTCACAGGCTGTATTCCCAGCAGGTGATAATCAAAGTACCCTTCTTACAACAAGGAAGGGGGTAGTATTCCACACTATATTGTGGTACTGAAGCCAACCGGCTCGGTGAGATCTGAAATATTTGAACACTTACATACAAGCGTTCAAATCAAGATGGAGTCACTCGGAGCAGTGATAGCGAACCAGGAAGAAGGGGACGATATGATGTCACTGGATATCAGGGACGTTTACCTACAGGTCCAAATTTGCCCTTCTCACCAAGGGTACTTCAGGTTCCTGGTACAGAACTGTCACTATCAGTTCAGACGCTGCCGTTTGGATTGTCCACGGCGCCCCGGGTCTTTACCAAGGTAATGGCCGGAATGAGGATTTTTCTTAAAAGAAACATGGACGCTTTCCTGATAAGGGCAAGGTCCAGAGAACAGTTGGAGGTCGGAGTAGCACTATCTTAAGTAGTTCTACGACAGCACGAGTGGATTCTAAATATTCCAAAATCGCAGCTTTTTCCGACGACACGTCTACTGTTCCTAGGGAAGATTCTGGACACAGTCCAGAAAAACGTGTTTCTCCCAGTGGAGAAAACCAGGGAGTTATCCGAGCTAATCGGGATCCTCCTAAAACCAGGAAAAGTGTCAGTGCATCATTGCACAAGAGTCCTGGTAAAAATGGTGGCTTATTACGAAGCAATTCCATTCGGCAGATTTCCCGCAAGAACTCTTCAGTGGGATCTGCTGGACAAATGGTCCGGATCGCATCCTCAGATGCATCAGCGGATAACCCTACATCCAAGGAAAAGGGTGTCTCTCCTGTGGTGATTACAGAGTGCTCATCTTCTAGAGGGCCGCAGATTCGGCATTCAGGATTGGATGCCGGTGACCACGGAGGCCAGCCTGAGAGGCTGGGGAACAGTCACACAGGGAAAAAATTTCCAGGGAAGTGTGATTAAGTCTGGAGAATTCTCTCCGCATAAATAAGCTTAGAGCAAATTTATAATGCTCTAAACTTAGCTAGACCTCTGCTTCAAGGTCAGCCGGTATTGATCCAGTGGGATAACATCACGGCAGTCGCCCACGTAAACAGAAGGGCGGCACAAGAAGCAGGAGGGCAGTGAAAACTGCAAGGATTTTTCGCTAGGCGGAAAATCATGTGATAGCACTGTCAGCAGTGTTCTTTCCGGGAGTGGACGACTGGGAAGCAGACTTCCTCAGCAGGCATGACCTCCACCCGGGAGAGTGGAAACTTCATAGGGAAGTTTTTTCAACATGATTGTGGACCGTTGGCAAAGACCAAAGGTGGACATGATGGCGTCCCGCCCGAACAAAAAACGGGACAGGTATTCCGCCAGGTCATGAGACCTTCAGGCGATAGCTGTGGATGTTCTGGTAACACTGTGGGTGTACCAGTCTGTGTATGTGTTCCCTCCTCTGTTTCTCATAACCAGGGTATTGAGAATTATAAGACATAGAGGAGTATGAACTATACTAGTGGCTCCGGATTGGCCAAGAGGGACTTGGTACCCGGAACTTCAAGAAATGCTCACAGAGGACTAAGGGCCTGGGGAGCTAAGAAGGGACTTGATTCAGCAAGTACCATGTCTATTCCAAGACTTACCGCGGCTGCGTTTGACGGCATGGCGGTTGAATGCCGGATCCTGAGGGGAAAAGGCATTCCATAAGAGGTCATACCTACCTTGGTCAAAGCCAGGAAGGAGGTGACCGCACAACGTCATCACCACATGTGGTAAAAATATGTTGCGTGGGTGAGGCCAGGAAGGCTCCACGACGGAAATTCAACTAGGTCGATTTCTACACTTCCTGAAAACAGGAGTGTTTTGGACCTCAAATTGGGGTTCATTAACATTTAAATTTCGGCCCTGTAGATTTTCTTCCAGAAAGAATTGACTTCAGTTCCTGAAGTCCAGATTGTAAAGGATGTATTGCATATACAGCTTTTTTGTGCCCCTAGGGGCACCGTGAGATCTCAACATAGTGTTGGGATTTCTTAAAATCATATTGGTTTGAACCGCTCAAATCTGTGGATTTGAAATATCTCACATGGAAAGTGACCATGCTGTTGACAAATATCTCACATGGGAAGTGACCATGTTGTTAGCCCTGGCCTCGGCCAGGCGATTGTCAGAATGGGCGGCTTTGTCTTACAAAAGCCCATATTAAAATTTTCCATTTGAACAGGACAGAACTGGGACTCGTCTCCAGTTTCTTCATAAAGGGGTGTCAGCGTTTTCACCTGAAACAACCTCTTGTGGTGCCTGCGGCTACTAGGGACTTGGAGGACTCCAAGTTACTAGACGTGGTCAGGGCCCTAAAAATATATATATATATATATATAGTTAGGACGGCTGGAGTCAGAAAGTCTGACTTGCTGTTTATACTGTATACACCCAACAAGCTGGGTGCTCATGCTTCTAAGCAGTCTATTGCACGCTGGATTTGTAGTACAATTCAGCTTGCACATTCTGTGGCAGGCCTGCCACAGACGAAATATGTAGATGCCCATTCCACAAGGAAGGTGGGCTCATCCTGGGCGGCTGCCCGAGGAGTCTCGGCATTACAACTTTGCCGAGCAGCTACGTGGTCAGGGGAGAACACATTTGTAAAATTTTACAAATTTTGATACTCTGGCTAAGGAGGACCTGGAGTTCTCTCATTCGGTGCTGCAGAGTCATCCGCACTCTCCCGCCCGTTTGGGAGCTTTGGTATAATCCCCATGGTCCTGACGGAGTCCCCAGCATCCACTAGGACGTTAGAGAAAATAAGAATTTACTTACCGATAATTCTATTTCTCGTAGTCCGTAGTGGATGCTGGGCGCCCATCCCAAGTGCGGATTGTCTGCAATGCTTGTACATAGTTATTGTTACAAAAATCGGGTTATTACTATTGTTGTGAGCCATCTTTTCGGAGGCTACTTCGTTTTGTTATCATACTGTTAACTGGGTTCAGATCACAAGTTGTACGGTGTGATTGGTGTGGCTGGTATGAGTCTTACCCGGGATTCAAGATCCTTCCTTATTGTGTACGCTCGTCCGGGCACAGTACCTAACTGAGGCTTGGAGGAGGGTCATGGGGGGAGGAGCCAGTACACACCATGTGACCTAAAAAGCTTTTTAGATGTGCCCTGTCTCCTGCGGAGCCCGCTATTCCCCATGGTCCTGACGGAGTCCCCAGCATCCACTACGGACTACGAGAAATAGAATTATCGGTAAGTAAATTCTTATTTATCCTCTTCCAGCTGGGGATTGTTTCAAAAGGGAGGTGGCTCCTAAGGTAGATATGCATGTGATTCGGGGAGGAAACCGGAGTACCCGGAGGAAACCCACGCAAGTACAGGGAGCATATACATACTCCACACAGTGGGAATCGAACCCATGGCCTCAGTGCTGTGAGGCAATAATGCTAACCATAACACCATCCATACTGCCCATACATCATGTCACATTGTTGGGCTGCCAGTACATATGCCATACAGTACTCCAAATTCACTTTGTCGTTAGGGCTGAATTAAGTCTTGGGGGTGCCCAGGGCACTTAAGACTGAGGGGGGGGAGGGGGGGGGGGGGGGGGGGGGGGGGCGGTATATTAGATTGTGCATACATCCCAACATGACCCATTCCAGGAGGGACAAAATGCTGTCTACTTGGACTTCCCTCTTAATATGAGATTGGTGTCACCTGTGTTGAACTGTTTAATTGATAAGAAAGGTGCAATCATAAATTAAGAGGGAAGTCCAGGTAGAGAGCATTTTGTCACTCCTGAAATGGGTCATGTTGCGAGGTATGAATTGTGTATATTAAATTTAAACCAATGGTATATATTACAGTTAAACTAATAGTTCCATAATGCCGGGATAATGATTATAGCTTCACCTAATTGAGAGACAACAATTTTAATAAAATGTTCTTGCAGTGGAACAAAGACAACTTAAACAACCTTAAAATCTATAATTTATCTTGTCACGTGCAAGAATAGCAACAACCTCAGCTCCGAGCGTAACAAAAAACCTTTTTACTTCAATACTACACAATGCACAATTCCCTATTACGCTCCTCTGCAAATCTCCTCACGATTTGCGTATTTCAATCTATATTAACGTGAGTCAGCCGCCTCACTCCTACGTTCGCTCACTCTAATACACTTTGGTTTTTTCTATACAGAAAATTTTAATTTATTCAGATAGGCAGCTTTACCCCCAGAGGCAATACAGTTTAAACAACAGGTTTATACTAATCTGCTTTAGAAACCGAGTAGTTTTGTGCTATTGTAGCATGGCTACTGTCCCACCTTTGAACTAAACTACACTATTGTGTAATTTGTACTTAGCGCCCGCACTCTTACGCACTTTGCGTAAACACGCAACCTTGCGTGTCTCTTACGCTGCGTGCGCAGTCCTGTACTTTGTCCGAGACACGTGTACAAAACCGTGCATCTGCAGTAAAACAAATCCCACAACTTCTATAAATGTGAGCAATGCTAACTATAATCGCTCACTTAACACAACACCCAGTTTTTTCTGTATAAACCTTTACAACCAGGCCAGACTGCGTTTGTGTCTTTACACTTACTTCCTTAAACACTTATTTTAGTTTTAACTATATAGCAACAAATGAATCTGGTTTCACACAGATCTAAATGAATCTAGCACTCTGAGTCTTTATGGCAACAATGTGAGAGGGTATGCAAAGTATGGGTGTCTTTTGTTTACGCTTTTTGGCGCCAAAAAAACTTAAACAGATTTTTAAATAGCTTTTTTCCTGTTGTATTACGGGTTCTACCAGCACCTCTGCAAACCATACAGAGCAGACGTCATCTAATCAGCACACAAGTAGGGTTTTCAGTGTATCCATCGACCACGAAAAGGTTACGTAGGATACTTACTGTCCACCCTTTGCTGATAGATTAAGTCTGCTATGACCTGTTAGGCTGTGAGTATGTGGAAAATCAGACGATGCCCCCAATTGTAAACGCTGATTTACATACAGGACTAAAAGCAACACTTTAAAAAGACATTTCATACACTTTAAATGAAGCCGCTGCGGCCGCTATACTTTATCCACAACCTACGTACTTATTACACTATTAGCGTATAGAGTCCCGTACCGTGTATGGACTTTGCGTACACACGCCGCGCTGGCTGTACAAAGTACACACAGCGCGTACACACCCAAAGTTACACAGTGAACCCTTAACAGATATGCATGCGATAGTAATACACTTTAAACCTTAGCAGGGAAAGGAAAACACGACACTCCTATAACACAGATGCATCACCGGAGTCAATACCAGGTAACTGAATGCTCTGCACCGCCAGGACACACAGCTTTTTCTATATTCTAATCACATTTCATCAGTGTCAACATGATCAATGTCAACATTCTTCATGTTGACATTCTCATGTCGGAATTTGCAACTAGTGATGTCAGGCGACGGGGCCGGAGTCTCTATTGCTGCCAAGAGACTCCTGGCGCTACTGCATCCATGTGCATTGTAAACGTCTCCAACTTGGAAATAAACTGCGTCGGCGCTGCAGTGGAAAGTGGTCAACCCCAGGTCTAACCAGGTTTGGAACTGAGGGGTAAATGTCATCCATCGTTATGGGGAAGAAGTGGTATCAGCACGTTACCATACTGCTTCTCTGTCTCATGTATAAATGTGCCCGTATGCGGTACATGACAGGGGCCAGTACTGGTAGCTATCGATTTCAACAGTTTTCACCCCGCTTCGGCAGACAGGATGTTAATACATCTTGTCGACGTCCCTTTCTGCTTTACTTCGGTAATGAGGTGAAGCAGGGAGTGTTCTAGCGGCATGATCTGTGCCATTATTATACATTTACCCCGTGTTTGAAATCTTGGGTCAGACCCAGGACTTAGCAAAAGGGGTATAAGAAACCCTGGTTATCTTTTGCACTGTAATTAGAAATAGTTAGCTGAGATAGCACACTTGGGAGATGGGGGAGTAGAAGCAAAAAGTGTTGGAATGTTTGGTTATGCTTACACTCTCAGTGTTCTCCATCTAATACATATTTTGTTGTAAATATCAATGGACCATACCAATTGGTCGTACCCCCCCAACTGTAGGCAGTCAGGGTTAGTTTTGTTATTTCCATTCTCCAAATAAAGCATTTATTTCTGTACATATGTTCAGTTAGTACAGTTAACTTTCCCAGCAGGTCCTAACGCATTTCTAAATTCATTTGTGATGCTAATGAGTGCTTCTGAGACTAATGTTGAGTTGGACTGTCTGATATGTATTATATACTATATCCTGTATTGTACACCCTTCCCCAAGTTTGTTTTCAGATTGTGTCTCCCCATCATCATCATCATCTGTTTGACCTGTACAGTGCTGCCCCACATCATTCATATGTCCTGTTCTGTGATGCCTCATCCCCATGGGCATTTTAAGAGAGGAGGGGGTCTGTGTGCAGTCTACATGTGGGCCCCCATCTCTCTGGCAGCACAGGTGACTCTGGCTTTGTGCCAGAGGCTACGGCGCAAGTCTTCGGGAAAATGGTGCATGTGCCTTGTTCCTAGGGATATCTCTTTTGCAAATCACATAAAGTCTGCCTCGCCATTTTCCCAGTGATTTTTGCATGCAGCGATGGCCACTGCAGGACTCTGGAGGGGTAAGTACAATTTAACTGATGCAGGGTGTGGGCCTCCTTGTAACCATGTTCACTGCACACCTTGCACATCCCACATACATGTCAACTTACCCATCCACTCCGGTCTTCCTCCACTTTGCAATCCCTCCAGTCTTCTGCATCTATTAGTTTTATTAGGCAGGATGGCAATGTCATTACTTCATGTACACTACAGTGCCAAGAGGTCTGGATCCTGCTGCTGATCAGATACTGCACCGACGGTCACTGCAGTAAAAAAAAGTGTAGTGCACTTCTGACTGGCATATGCAACAATTTGCTGGTGGAAGTGTACCCCTAGCTACGCCACTGCATATATGGTTTGATAATCTGTTTTCTTTGTCCTGGCAAGTGACTACAATAACAATATTGGACATTCATAAACGTTATACATGTGGTTTCAGCATCTGCCACCAGGTGGTGCTGTTGCACAATGCTTACAATAACCATGACGTAATGGCCAATGAGCTTCAAGTCTCTCAGAGCTGCCGCCAGCTACTGGCCGGCACGCTGATACTTGTGTTAGTCCTGCCCCTGGAACGCCATCACCGCTGTGTTCGAGCACAGCAGTGATAGCGCTCAGAGGGGTGTGTTTTTTTAATACATTTTTTTTAAAGTGTTAATTGCACCTTATTCCTGCAATTAAAAAAAACCTTGAATTGCGGATCATGGTGGGGCAGAGCTTATAGAAAAGGGGCAGAATGCTGAGGCGGTAGTCAGTGCTATTATGGTAAGCTGGTCACTGTACAGTTTTGACTTCCAAAAGATTGACTGATGTATGATGGGGCTATGGGAAGAGCTCCTCTACTTAAAAAAGTTTTTGACCTTATACTCCCTTAAGTGAAACTGAACAAACTGACCCACTTTGAGGGTCGAGACCATCATTCCCAAGACCCTCATAGAAGTTAAAATAGGATTTTAATACCTACCGGTAAATCCTTTTCTCTTAGTCTGTAGAGGATGCTGGGGTCACATTTAGAACCATGGGGTATAGACGGGATCCGCAGGAGACATGGGCACTTTAAGACTTTCAAAGGGTGTGAACTTGCTCCTCCTCCAGACTCCAGTTATAGGAACTGTGCCCAGGGAGATGGACATTTCGAGGAAAGGATTTATTAAACCAATGGTGAGCATCTTACCTGCTCACACCTTAAGCATGCCGCAAAACGTGGCATTCAACAGAACACAAGCCAACGGCATGAACAATTGCAGCAACATGCTGACAAGAACCATAACACAACATGTGTGTAACCACAATTAATGCTGCAGATACAGTACGCACTGGGACGGGCGCCCAGCATCCTCTACGGACTAAGAGAAAAGGATTTACCGGTAGGTATTAAAATGCTATTTTCTCATACATCCTAGAGGATGCTAGGGTCACATTTAGAACCATGGGGTCATACCAAAGCTCTAGAACGGGCGGGAGAGTGCGGAGGACTCTGCAGCACCGAATGACCAAACTTGAGGTCATCATCGGCCAAGGTATCAAACTTGTAAAACGTCGCAAAAGTGTTTGCCAAGTAGCTGCTCGGCAAAGTTGCAATGCAGAGACCCCCCCACGTGCAGCCGCCCAGGACGAGCCCACCTTTCTAGTAGAATGGGCCTTCACCGATTTCGGTATCGGCAATCCTGCCGTGTAATGAGTATGCTAAATCGTACCACAGATACAGTGCGCAATGGTCTGCTTGGAAGCAGGACACCCAACTTGTTGGGAACATACAGAACAAAGTCTCTGTTTTCCCAATCGGTGCCGTTCAGGCGACATAAAACTTCAAAGTTCTGACCACATCCAGAAACTTTGACTCAACGAAGGCATCAGTGGCCACACGCACCCCAATAGGTTGTTTCATGTGGAAAGAGGAAACCCCTTCGGCAGAAAATGTTGACTTGTACTCAATTCTGCACTATCTTCATGGAAGATCAAACAAGGGCTCTTGTGAGACAAGGCCACTAACTCAGACCTCCGCCTTGTAGATGCCAAGGCCAACAGGATGACCACTTTCCAAGTGAGGAACTACAACTCCAGCTTATGTAAAGGTTCAAATCAATGTGATTGAATGACCTGCAACACCACTTTAAGATCCCATGGTGCCACTGGAGGCACAATGAAGGTTGGATGGGCAACACGCCTTCCACGAAAGTCTGAACTTCTGGAATGGAGGCCAACTGTTTCTGAAAGAAAACTGCTAAGGCTGAAACGGTACCTTAATTGAGCCCAATTTCAGACCCGCATCCACACCTGCTTGTAGAAAATGGAGAAAACGTCCTAGCTGAAAACCTTCCGTAGAAGCCTTCATGGATTCACATCAAGAAACATTTTCTCCAAATACGGTGGTAATGTTTAGACATTACCCTTTTTCTGGCCAGAAAAAGTGTGGGTATGACTTCACTGGAAATACCCTTACGGCTAGGATTAGGCGTTCAACCGCCATGCCGCCAAACGTATCCGCGGTAAGGATTGATATACGTACGGCCCCTGCTGTAACAGGTCCTCACTCAGGGGAATAGGCCAGGGAACACCTACGAGTGCTTCCTGAAGATCTGGATATCAAGCCCTCCTTGGCCAGTCTGGGACAACGAGGGTCACTCGAATCTTTGTTCTTCTTATGATCTTTAGAACTTTTGGAATGAGAGGGAATACATATACCGACCAAAACACCCACGGTGTCACCAGTGCATCTACTGTTATTAAATGAAAGCCCCTCGACCTGGAACAATACCCCCGAAACTTCTTGTTGAGATGAGATGCCATCATGTCTACTTGAGGAACTCCCCGACGACTTGTCAGCTCTGTGAAGACTTCTTGGTGGAGGCTCCACTCTCCTGGATGGAGATCGTGTTTGCTGAGGAAATCTGCTTCCCAGATGTCTACTCCTGGAAAGAAGATCGCTGACAGAGCGCCTGTATGCTTTTCCTCCCAGCGGAAAATCTGTGTGGCTTCTGCCACCGCTGATCTGCGATTCGTTCCGCCCTGACTGTTTCTACATGCTACTGCTGTTACATCATCCGACTGGATCAGTACGGGTAGATCTTGAAGAAGATGTTCCGCTTGTAGAAGGCCGTTGTAAATGGCTCTTAACTCCAGAATGGTTATATGGAGACAAGTTTCCTGACTTGACCATTCCTTGGAAGTTTTCCCCCCTGTGTGTCTGCTCTCCAGCCTCGGAGGCTTGCATCTGTGGTCCCTAGGGTCCAGTCCTGGATCCCGAACCTGTGCCTCACTAGGAGGGGAGAGTTGTGTAGCCACCACAGGAGTGAGATTCTGGTCTTGGAAGACAGGATTATCCTCCGGAGCATGTGTATGTGGGATCCGGACTCTAACAGGTCCCACTGGAATACTCTGGCCTGTAATCTGCCAAACTGTATGACCTCGTAGGCCACAACCATCATCCCCAGCAACCGTATGCATTGATGGATAGACATACTTGCTGGTTTCCGAATTTATTGGACTAGTCTCTGGATCTCCAGAGCCCTTTCCACTGGAAGAAAAACTCTGTAGTTCTGTGTCCAGTATCATTTCCAGAAACGGCAATCTTGTCGTCAGTATCAAGTATGACTTTGGGAAGTTCATGACCCAACCCTGTTGTTGAACTGTCAGGGATAGTGCAATGTTCTGCACCAACCTGGCCTTGAAACACTCCTTTATTAGGAGATCTTCCAAGTTCGGGATACTAGTGACTCCTTGCTTGCGAAGGAGAACCATCATTTTCGCCATTACCTTGGTGAGAATCCTTGGAGCCGTGGATAGACCAAACGGCAACGTCTGAAATTGGTAATGACAATCCTGAATTGTAAAACTCAGGCAATCCCAACGTGGAGGATAAATGAGAACATGTAAGTAGGCATCCATTATGTCTACTGAAACCATGAAATCTCCTTCCTCCAGACTGGAGATTACTGCCCTGAGAGATTCCATCCTGAATATGAATTACTTCAGGTAGAATTTGAAATATTACTGATTTAGGATCGGTTTAACTGAGCCGTCCGGCTTTGGAGCCACAAAGAGGCTTTAATAAAAATAAAAAAACCCTCCCTGTTGGAACAGGGGAATCAGGGTAATGACCTGATCCTGACTCAATTTTGAACGGCTGTGCTCACTACCTCCCTGTCAGGGAGAGAACTGGTAAGGCCGATTTGAAATCGGTGTGGGGTATCGCCTTGAACTCCAGTTCGCATCCGTGGGACACTATTTGTAAAACCCCCGGGTCCAGGCCAGAATTAACCCAGAACTGACTGAAAAGTGTCAGGCACGCCCCCACTGGGGCGGGCTCTCGCAAGGGAGTCCCAGCGTCATGCAGTAGATTTGGCAGGAGCAGGAGATGATTTCTGCTCCTGTGATCATGAAGAGGCGGACCTCTTTATCTTCCCCTACCTCTATATGCAAAGAAAGGGAAACTTTTTTTTTTTTCTTTCCCATTTGTACCTCATGGGCTGAAAGGACCACAACTTGGAGCGATGCAACTTTTTTGTCTGTGGAGGGACACACGGCAGAAAGACAACTTACCTGCGGTAGCTGCCCACCAAATCATCCAGGTCACTACCAAACAAGGTCTCCCCTTGATTACGGGAGAGACTCCATAATCTATTTTGGAAGCAGGATGCACCTTTCACTGGTGAATTCTCTGTCACGGCTCCACGCATGGATGCCGTAGCATACTGTATATGATCTAACGTCAGGAGAATCTCATCCGTAGCTACGGTCAATACTTGATGATAAAATTATTAGACCACTTTTCAACAGCACCACTCATCCACGCACATGCAATGTAGTCCTGAGTAATGTCCCATGGTTGTATAATTAAATATTAATGTATACTGCAACGTGCGGTCTGCAGGCTCCTTAAGGACAGATGTCCCAGATGCAGGCAGAGCCACTTCTTTGTTAACCGTGAGAGGGCCCTTCTTAAAACGGGAGGTGACTCCCTCTGTCAACTGCCGGGAATGGCTAGGTAACCTGAATTCCCTTGGGAATCACGAAAGGAAGGAAAAAGTTTCCTTCTTTTCTTTCTTTATATAGGTAAACCTTCTTCTGTTGGTACAGAAAGGTACTCCGTAATGTCTAAGACAACCCTTATAGCAAAAACCATGTACTGAATATTCCAAGTTAATATCGGAATCATTCTGGAAAATAGTGTTGACACAGGATTCAGAGTCCGTGCCGGTATCAGCGTGCATTACATAGAGAATGTTAGGAGACCCCGAGGGGCCTGGTGAGGATGAAAACACAGAACTTTGGAGAAACACCTCTTCCACAGTCTGTCTCCAGGGCTGTGTCTGAGACGCAATTTTTTCACCCATACACGTTTTTATTGGTGCCGGAAGGACCACATTACACACTAATATATTTTTTTATATATATATATATATATATATATATATATATATATATACATACACACACACACATACACATATATACACACACACACACACACACACACCTGTGCCCCTACTAACATTTCCTCAGGGGAAGACCACCCTGTCAGACATGCTACACACACAGGCCGGGGCTTATAGGGGACAGATCCATCTGTAAAGTCTGTCAAGGGACACAGAGAGGATTTTGTCAGCTCACAACCCAGCGTCAGCAGCAGAAAACTGTGTAACAAGTTTGCCCACAGACCTGCAGCGCCCTTTTATTCATATATCAGTATATACATAAATATACACAGCACTAATTTAATTTCGCACCCCGTTTTGCACCCTGATACAGTGGTGAAGGAAGGATCAGCGTCCTTGCATGGAAGGAGGGAAAAATGGCGCCGCGTAGTGTGCTGGCTGACTGCGGAAGAAGCTCCGCCCCCGCAATGGCGCGCTTCTCCTCAGTGCGGATTACTAAATATTTATACTGGCGGGGGTTAGGACAGTGCCACCGCACTATATGCCCTTATGTGCCAGTGTTAAGAGGATTTTATGCTGCCCAGGGCGCCCCGCACCCTGCAGTGCCTGTTATGTGCGTGGGAGCATGGCGCGCAGCGTTTCATTCGCTGCGCGGTACCTCAGAAAGCCGTCACTGGAGAAGTAGTCTTCTGTTCTTCTGCTACTCACCTGTCTTCTGACTTCTGGCTCTGTAAGGGGGTGACAGCAGGCTGCAGGAGTGAGCATCTAGGCGTACCCAGCGATCAGCACCCTCAGGAGCTAATGGTGTCCTGTCAGCTAGAAGCAGAGCCATTGCACTCACTAGAAGTTGGTCATACTTCTCTCCCCTAAGTCCCACGAAGCAGGGAGACTGTTGCCAGCAGCCTCCCTGAAAATAAAAAACCTAACATAAGTCTTTTCAGAGAAACTCAGTAGAGCTCCCCTAGTGTGTGTCCAGTCACTCCTGGGCACAGAGTCTAACTGAAGTCTGGAGGAGGGGCATAGAGGGAGGAGCCAGTTCACACCCTTTGAAAGTCTTAAAGTGCCCATGTCTCCTGCAGATCCCGTCTATACCCCATGGTTCTAAATGTGACCCCAGCATCCTCTAGGACGTATGAGAAAAAACATCCATCTGTGAGCTAACAAAGACTTGTTCACCAGCAGAAATATCTGTCGGTACTTAGTGAACAGCAGACCCTGGAAGACCATATGCTTTGAAGGAGTCAATTTGGACTACTTGTCATTGATAAGTAATCACAGTATATACTTTGTGATCACTTTTGGCTGTTGTTGCCATACTGAAAGAAAGCTCCTTACATTGATAGCGCTGGTTCTGGAACGCAAACCAGAGATGGCTCCCATGGCCATCCCATATTAAATGTGTATCTTTGGACACTGAACTTGCCTTGCTCCATACTTTTTAACACTGACCTCAAAGAATCCATCTTGAATCTGTACACCTAAACTGGTTGTTTAAGTATTTCATTTTCAGAATGGGACTGGTCTAGTGTCTGCACTAAAAAGGGATCAGCGGAAAAACTAAAACCCAGTCTAGTGTCTACATTTGCAGACCTCTTTTGACCTTACGCCTCAAATCAGTCATACTGTCCCAACGTCAGCTGTAACAAGTCTTAACCTGTTTCTGTGGCATGTTATCAGTGATGAATTTCAGCTGCTGATGTGCCCTTTAGATGCAGCAATCTAACCGCACTGTGCACCTCAGTGTTTGACCATGTTTCCACCAGCCCTGCCATCTTACAGCTGATGTTGGGACAGTATGACTGATGTGAGGTGCAGTATAATGGCCGTGAGGGCAAGCAGGGGTCTACCAAACTCTGGCCTTCTGGGAAAATAAAATGAAAGAAAACATTACACACAAGAGGTTTTGTTAGCTTACTTATTGAACCAACCTCATAGTTGGTGCAATTCTCTCCAGGTGGTGGATATGATTATCTACCTTTACTGAAGTCAAATACTCTAGCACATGAATCCTAATATTTACTTACAATTGAAGGAACAGTACAAGTCTTAATTACAGACCATTTAAATTTGGCGATTTTCATATAGGTGAAATTCAAGACACAATAAAGTGCGAAGCTTGCACTTAGGAATGCCTCAAGCTGTCCAGCTCACCTTAAAAGATACTACATTTTGCACCTCCAGCTTAATAATGTCCCTAAAAGCCAGCTTTACTGTATTTACAGGAACTGTACGTCCGCCAGCAGATTCAAGGAACAAGCTACTGAATTGACAAAGGATTTTATAACACGACTATCCACAAACTGTCCTAGATAAGGCACTTGAAAATGATATGCCCTTTGACAGATATAGGATGCTGAATAGGGATACTGATACCCATAAAAATAAGAACACAAAGAATGCAGGTGCTCAGAATGAACTAGGTTTGTCCTTTATTTGTAGACATAATGTGACCACATGTAAAACTTATGGCCTTATGAGGAAAAATTAAAAGCTACTATTTACAGATCCCAGTCTAAGTACACATTTGGAGAAGGGGCTGTCAGTGGTCTTCAGAAAAGCCAGATACTACATGTTGCACTTCCACCAGATGCTGCTGTCTTTATCCAATTTGTACATGCACTTTGTATTAAAAATAAATATAAACTTATTACATGAATTATCACAAGTTGTGAGCTTTGCGTCAGCAAATTTTTTGCACTTTTCTAAATGACCCTTAAAGTTATGTATGTCACTGTATTTCTTTAATACTTTTAAAAGAATTTAAAAAGAAGTGTATTTTTTTAATGTTTTATTTAGGTGTGCTGTATATTAGACATCTGGCATATTACAAAAACATTGAAATTGCCACAGTTGTTGTTAATGATGATGTTTATTGCTTGGCTCATCAAGTGGTGGAATAACTTCTCCAGTCTCCTGAATGACATCACCCTAAAGTGAAAAAAAAAGGGGGTGTAACATGAAATGGCAAAAACAAGATAATGTGGTAGCTCACATCCAGAGATCTCAAGTCAGTTACCTCAAGCATCAAGATCATGGTCAAAACAAAGGGGGTCGATTTAATGTATATGCTGGAATTTAGCTCCTGGAAGCTATTCATTCCCATAGCGGCGAAAATACACATGATAAGCTGTGATAAGCAACTTCTCCTGTGCTAAGTCCCGGGCACGAGTGACCAGCCTCGAAGCCCTACTTTGGATTTCTGCTCACACCTTAGAAATCCATGTGATAAGTGCAGCCTCAGGAATAGTCATGGGAAGTATTGGAATAGCACCAAGGCACTAAGCCCAGGAACTAAATTCCCACGCAAGAATGAAATCGTCCCCAAAGACTTTGGTAATGGGCTGTCTCTAGATCACAACTTTTTTTTTTAATGGAACAGTCATTTAATTTCACCCCTCTGCACATGTCTTCTGGAGATTGGAGATATTAAAAGATTTGACTCAGAAGAACCTGTAAATATTCTTAACATACTTACTGGGAACACACGAAGTTTTTGATAAACAATGGCATAGGGTGTTGTCTGAAATAAAAACAAAACACCTTAATTATTTCAATCCACGTTAGCCGCACACAATTCATATTTTCTAATTGATTTATAACATTCTTCTATAATCAAATATTTATACAATTGAAGGGCAGACATTATAAACCAATTATTTTCAATGAGAAAAAGATGTACCTACTTCATGCAAATACGTAGTTATAGTAGACTTACCGCTGATAACTCTATTTCTCCTAAGTCCACAGTATCAACAGGATAACATTGGGATATGAAGTAGCGTCAGCAGATTGGCACCAACAATCAAAAGCTTTCGGCCTCCCAGAATGCAACGGGCAAGTCCCCTATATCCCCGCCTCCTGGCTCAGGCAATTCAGTTGTTTTCCACAGCTCAAGGCAGGAGCATCATAGAGAGCCCTAATCAGGCCAGAAGAAAACACATGCACATATTTCGTACAAGAAGAAAGAGGTTAGTAGGTGTAAGGATCCTCAAATCAGGTGCATCAGGGTGGGATCCCTGTGGATACTGTGGACTTATGAGAAATAGAGTTATCAACGGTAAGTCTACCATTACTACGTATGTCTCCTGCAGGGTCCAAAGATTATCCGCATGATAAGACAGGAGAATCCTTCGCCCGAATACAGCGTCTTGAGAGGCGAAGGTATCAAAGGCATAATGTGTAATGAATGTGTTCATGATAGACAATGTGGCTGCCTTACATATCTGTTCAGCTGAAGCACGATGCTGTGCTGCCCATGAAGGACCTACCTTATGAGTAGAGTGAGCAGAGACATTAGCCATAATAGGGAGATCAGCTCGAGAATATGCTTCCAAAATAGTATTCTGAAGCCACCTCGCCAATGTCTGCTTGTCAGCAGGCCATCCTCTCTTGTGAAATCCGTAGAGAACAAAGAGTTTCTGTCTTTCTGATGGCACTGGTACGATCCACGCAGATCCTTAAAGCACGACCTACGTCCAAAGATGCATCTCCCGCAGAAAGTTCCGGCCCTTGGAAAGCTGGTACTACAATTTCTATGTTAAGGTGGAATTTAGACACCACCTTAGGAAGATAACCAGATTTGGTTCTGAGAACTGCTCTATTGGGATGAAAAATCAGGAAAAATAAATAAATAAATAAAAAAAAAAGAGGGCGACATAATGCCCCTAAATCTGACACTCTTCTAGCTGAGCCAATAGCTAGCAAAAAGAGAGCTTTAGCTGTTAACCATTTAAGATCCACTTTCGTCAGAGCTTCAAATGGAGCAACTTGAAGCGCCTTTAGGACTATACCTAGATCCCAAGGAGCTGTAGGAAGTACAAAAGGTGGTTGGATGTGAAGCATTCCTTGGAAAAAGGTGCGAACATCCTATAAGTTAGCAATTTTCTTTTGAAACCATACAGTCAATGCTGACACCTGAACTCTCAAGTAAGCCACCCGTAAACCCTTATCCATTACTGTCTGAAGGATTGCTAGGACTGTGGAAACTCTGAACCACCTACGGTCAAATTTCCTGGCACTGCACCATTCAATATAGGCCTGCCATATTCGGTAATAAATGCGAGCTGAGGATGGTTTCTTTGCTTTAAGCATTGTTTGAATTACCTGTTGTGAAAATCCTCTTGCTTTAAGGATGGATGGAATTCTCAAAAGCCACTCCATCAAAGGCAGCCGATCCAGGTGCTTGTAATAACAAGGACCCTGAGACAGCAGATCTGGACGTTGAGGGAGTAGAAACTGAGCCTCTGCAGATCTGTGTACCAATGTCTTCTGGGCCAAGCCGGAGCTATTAGTATCATGGCTCCCCTTTCCTGTTTTTCTTAAAGAATCACCCTGGGCAACAAGGCGATCGGTGGAAACAAATAGGCCAGACGAAAGTCCCATCTTACTGACAGGGCGTCCACGAAGGTCGCTTTGAGATCCTTTGACCCGTATGCGGGAACTTTGTTGTAATGACGAGACGTCATGAGATCTATCTCCGGCAACCCCCACTTGTCTACCAGAGTCTGGAAGACCTTGGGGTGTAAAGCCCATTCGTTTGCATGAATGGTGTGTCGACTGAGAAAATCCGCTTCACAGTTCAGGACTCCCGGAATGAACACTGCGGACAAGGCTGGATGATGAAGTTCTGCCCACCTTAACATGTGGCATACGTCCTTCATTGCCTTTTGGCTGCGAGTTCCTCCCTGATGATTGAGGTACGCTACGGTCGTTGCATTGTCCGAGCAAATTTGAACTGGTTTCCCCTGAAGAATATCCTTTGCCTGAATGAGTGGAATATATATGGCCCGAAGCTCCAATATATTTGTTGGCAGGCAACTTTCTTGCTTGGTCCACTGCCTATGGAAGCAACTTTTTTCTGACACTGCTTCCCAGCCCAGAAGACTGGCATCCGTTGTCAGAACCTCCCAATCTGAGATCCGAAAGAGTCTCCCTTTGTCCAGACGGGATGTCTGTAGCCACCAGGCTAATGACCTACGTACTTCCAGAGGAAGGACAATAGCCTGAGTTTTTATTGTCTGATTTAACCCATTCCATTTGGAAAGAATCAGATGTTGAAGAGGGCTCGACTGTAATGAAGCATACTCCACCATGTCGAATGTCGACACCATTGATCCCATCACACGAATAGCTGCGCGAATGGATACCCTTTGACTGTGTAACAGCTCCTGAATCCTCGACTGTGTTGTGGATAATTTGTTCGGAGGTAAAAACACTCTCTGAAGACCGGAATCCAATACAGCCCCCATGTGAGTCATACGTTGGGACGGAACCAGGGACGACTTTGCCCAATTTATGAGTTATCGTTCACTGCGTCAGCCGTACAGCATGGTCAATGGGACGACCCGCAGGAGCAAACAATTATGGGTAAACACTGGACGATTACCTGATATATCATCGGACCGACATATCACCCATTGCGTATCCAGCTTTAGTCTCAATGCAATGCGGCCAGGACGCACCAGTCAACTGTGCCAATTAATTTAATACGGGACACTTGTATCTCTGTGTGCACCCGAGTCCCTGAACACGTATAACAAGTGCTACAATGTAGCAGCTGCAGCTGTTTTTCCAATACAAGTGCAGTTGTTCTCTGTATACAGACTCTGTCACACACAAATGATACACTATAATACAGGCATTCCCAACCACGGTCCTCAAGGCACACTATTACCCCTTTCACATCGCACAAATAACCCGGTATCGACACGGCATATTGCCGTGTCGACACGGGTCAGTGTGCGATGTGAAAGCACTTTCTGAGAATTAGCGGGTCGCCTGACTCGCTAATTCAACCCGGTATAAAAGAAGGATTATACCCGGGTTGAATACCGGGTCAGGTGCAGTGTGAATGGGAGCCGCGTCGATGCGACACGGTTCCCATTCACAGCATAGGGAGAGGCGGCGCAGGAGATTAGCTCATCTCCCAGCGCTGCCTCCACCCCCGCCCCTGCTGCTGCTGCGCCCCCCCGCTGCTATGGCAACCGACCCGGTATATTGCTGGGTCGGAAAGCCAGCAGAGGGGAGCAAATGCCGGATCCCACCCGGTAAGGACACGTTTCTTTTACCGGGTGGGATCCGGCATTAGCGATGTGAAAGCGGTATAACAGTGCAGGTTTTAGTGATATCCAGGCTTCAACACAGGTGATGTAATTAGTAGCTCAGTTATTTTGATTTAACCATCTGTGCTGCAGCCTAGATTTCACTAAAACCTGCACTGTTTGTGTGCCTTGAGGACCGTGGTTGGGAATGTCTGCTAGAATAGCACAGTAGCCAGCACAGTCTCTTAGTGCATTCTAGTTGCATCACATTTTACACAAAAAAACAACACATCTGTAGCTTTCCCTTGGCACAAAATTGTAAGAATATCTCCTAATGTATTTACAAGATGGATATTAATATCGAAGCAATTTTTTCCAGAGGCAACACAGCATTTGCACTTGTATTCTGTAGTGTTGGCTATGGGTGTATGATTTTTGGGGATGCTGCTTGCTGCTCCATTTTCTTGCATTCACTACCAGTGATGCATTGGGGCCATTTCTATGTTTTAAGCTGGCCATACACTATTAGATTTTCTGTCAAACCAACCAATTTGCCGGTTGGAGCGTAGATCTGGTAATGTATGGGAGTGAATGGCAGTCAGAATTTGCTCTCAAATGCCAGAAAATAGACAAAAATTGTTGTTCAGACTAATTGCTTAGATCAGTGGTTCTCAAACTCGGTCCTCAGGACCCCACACAGTGCATGTTTTGCAGGTAACCCAGCAGGTGCACAGGTGTATTAATTACTCACTGACACATTTTAAAAGGTCCGCAGGTGGAGCTAATTATTTCACTTGCGATTCTGTGAGGAGACCTGCAAAACATGCAATGTGTGGGGTCCTGAGGACAGAGTTTGAGAACCTGTGGCTTAGATCATAGGTCTGCAAACTCGGTCCTCATTACCCCACACAGTGCATGTTTTGCAGGTAACCCAGTAAGTGCACAGGTGTATTAATTAGTCACAGACATTTTAAAAGGTCCGCAGGTGGAGTTAATTATTTCACTTGTGATTCTGTGAGGAGACCTGCAAAACATGCACTGTAAGGGCTGAAACACACTACCCGGCTTTTGCCGGACGGGAAAAAGCCGGACAGCTTTTTCCCGTGCCGGCATTGTAGTTAACAGTGTGAGGGCTAGGGTCCCTTCACACTGCACGGCCCCGGCCCGGCTGCCGGGTTGCAGCCGGGTCTCACCACTGGAAGGTCCGGCGGCTGGGTGGCCGCCGGGCCGTCTTTGGAGCCAGTGAACCGTGTGTGTGAAGGGGAGCTTTCACACACAACGGTTTTTTCTGAAGCCGTGTCTGATGCTGCGCATGCGCACAGCATCACACACGGCTCAAAGCCGTCCCGTGTGACAGACACTGCCGGTTTCTCCCGGATGGCAAAAAGCCGGACAAAGTTTGTCCGGCTTTTTGCCATCCGGGAAAAACCGGAGTGTGTGTTACAGCCCTTTGGGGTAATGAGGACAGAGTTTGCAGACCTATGGCATAGATAAAACAGATTTAACCAGTTTGTCTGAATGACTGTTTTTGTCCATTTCCCTGTGATTGGGAGCAAATGGTCAACTGTTATTTGCTCTCATCCATTACCAAATTTTCATTCCAACCAGCAAATTAGTTTGTTCAACAGAAAATTTTAAAACGGGGTCCCAACCTCAGCCCACAAGGTACACAAACAGTCCAGGTTTTAGTGATATCCAGGCTGAGCACAGACAGTCAAATCAAAATAACTGAGGTACTAATTAACTAACCTGTGCTCAAGTATGGATATCCCTAAAACCTGGACTGTTGGGAGTGCGTTGAGTAACTTGGTTGGGAACCTCTGTCTTATGGCCAACTTTAGATAAATAGCTGAACACATTTGAGATCACATTTGTGCAAAATAATCTAAACTTTCTAAAACCATTATACATAATCAATCTTAATATTGCATAAAGAATAACAGGTTTTTGTTTTTTTAAGAATGCAAAGATAACTAACACATTACCTCCAAATGGTATTTAATAAAGTAATGAATGATCCAGGCTGGTATTAGAATTTTCGTCACAGCTGTAACACCAAGATTATACGTTCTGAAGGTCTGCAGATTAAAAACAATAACTTTTAAATAATGTGTAGGCAGTACAGATGGTGTAATGGTTAGCATTACTGCCTCACAGCACAGAGGTCCTGGGATCAATTCCCACCATGGCCCTAATGGTACAGAGTTTGTATGTTCTCCCCGTACTTGCTTGGGTTTCCTGCGGGTACTCCAGTTTCCGCCCACAATCCAAAAATATACTGGTAGGTTAACTGGCTCCCAACAAAATTAACCCTAGTGTGAATGTGTGTACATGTGATAGGGAATATAGATTGTAAGCTCCACTGGGGCAGGGACTGATGAGAATGGGCAAATATTCACTGGAAAGCGCTGCAGAATGTGTGCGCTATATAAATAACTAATAATAATAACAACTAAATTTGCAGGCTGCATCTGCCAATGTGATGCTTAGTTTATGACTCTACCCATATCCCCCTCCATGCAGCAGCAGTCCTCTAGGACATTACCCTGAATGCTTAACTGGCATTTGCCTTTTCCTGGCAGCAAGCTCATCCACAAACACTGTAGTCTATACATAACCCAGGGGAAAGGCCTCCCTTCCCTGACCCTGTTACGCACGTAGTTCCTCCACAGGCTGTTCTTCTGCAGGAAGTTGCCCCAGAATCTCTGCATGACACCTGGCTTGGTGGTGGGCAGGACAGGCTCCCGGGGACTCAGCTCCTGATCCTTCAGCCATTTCCTCCGGAGAACTCTCAGCTGCTGCTGCCGGAGCTTCTCATCAGCCGGGCTCACCGACATGTCTGCTCCCCGCTGTCCAAAGCCCTGTGCCCTCCCTGTGTGTGACTCCTCAACAGCTTACAGAGGACACACACCGCTCAGCAGCTTGAGCGCACACCGATGACGTCACGTCAGCTCTGAAACTAGACGCTACCCTAAGACTCCCTCTGCTGAGGAAAAATAAAATAATGCTGTAAGGGCACAACAAAACGTCCGCCCTTACCCGACGTCACATCCGGATCCTGTAGGCGAAGGGGATATATATGTAAGATTCTACCGTGGCTGCCGTGCCGCCTGTCCTCGCAGATAGGGACCAGCTTCAGGCCAGAGAGATGGCATCAGTATGTGTGTTGTGGATGCTGGTCAGGAGGCTGCTGAATGCTAATGTGCCGGACTGTCTGTGACACTGAGCCGAGATATCTAGTGCAGTGACTCAGTGGAGGAGGATCAGATTCATTCAGCAGCACTAGACACTCAGTGCTGTGGGAGGCGGAACCCTGCTGTGTTCTGCTTATTCAGTGTGAGTGTGGCACACCCCCTGGAGGCTTGTGGATGATATTATAAGCCCAAAACCTAAATCAATTGCAAAGCAGCCAGTTAGCTACTGTAACAAAGCAAAACAAAGTAGCAGTTTGTACACTGTGACTGAAAACAACCTTGCTAATTGGTTGTCAGCCTGACACCGTGTATGTAGAGTGATCTGTAAGGTCAGAGAGCCACTCAATCAGAGTCAATAGTTGATTGATAGTTTCACACTAAGTGCAATACTGTACCTGTATTATCATGGCATTAAAAAGTCCGGTTTGGGATTACTTTGTTCGGTCCTCAACAGAAAAAGTAAAATGCAACATATGCTCACCTGTCCTGTCTAGCAAGGGGTCTTCCACTTCAAATATGACAAGACATTTGCGGCTTAAACATCGGACGATTAACCTAAAAGAAACTCGTTTGAGGCCACTGTCGTTACCAATTGAAGTTCATGAAGAACATGGAGACAATACTTCCAGTGCAGGTAACAACAAGCATGACAATTTTGCTTCATCAGCAGCTCCTCCTGAGCAGATTGTTGTAGCATCTACGTCTTCAAATCCAAAACAAAGCAAAATCACTACATTTAAAACCAAAACCAATATCTGCAGCTTATTTAACAATGTAAAATAGATGAACAAGTTTTAAGGTCTTTAAAGACGACCATCCTTTTAATGTTGTGGAGAGTACTGAATTTAAAAAAATTATTTCCATGCTTAACAAAGATTATGAACTACCTAGCCAAAAACTATCCAATAGCTTATTAAATAAGTTTTATGAAAAGACATTGGTTGAAATTAAAAATGAGATCCAAAACAGTGCAACATACATTTCTCTCATAACAGATGGGTGGACATTTTATTGATAAGGACTGCTGCCTGAAATCATACCTCCTGTCCTCTTTAAAATGTTCTGGCAAACACACATCAGACAATATTTCCAGTGAGTTAGAAAGAATCACAAGAGAATGGAATATACATGACAAAATTGTGGCGTGCACAACAGACAACGCAGCCAATATGGTCAAAGCTGCACAGCTTTGAAATTGGTGGCATGCGCCATGTTTTGCACACAGCTTGAACTTACTTGTGCAAGCAAGTCTGGAAACAGTAGGCGGAATTAGGGCAAAAGTGAAGTCTACAGTGGAATATATCAAAAGAAGTCCACAGGCTAGCGATAAATTGTACAGCATAGAGGGCAGATGGGATATACCATTTTAACATTAAAACAAGATTGTCCAACACGTTGGAATTCTACATTTTAAATGTTACAGAGGATTTAAAAAATGAAAGAGCCACTTCAAAGTGCCTTAGCTATTCTGAATCCTGATTCAGTTCAACAGTTGACAAACGAAGATTGGTATGTTATTGAAAAGTCATGTGAAATCCTTGGTTGCTTTGAAGAGGTCACCAAGGAAATCAGTAGTGAACACAAAGTAACATTGTCTAAAGTTGTCCTACTTAGCAAAGGCTTGCTAAACCACTGTCTCAGACTGAAGAACACTGTCTTTGATGGTGAAACTGTCATCGCTCTAATTACAAAACTTACAGATGAAGTGTCAGACCTTCTACTAAAAAATATCGAGATCTAACTATTGTATGGGAATCGACTTTGTTGGATCCTAGATTCAGAGAACATGGATTTTCCAAAGATGACCGTCGCTTCAAAGACACTAGGGAAACCATAATTAATAAATGTGCAATACGGAGAGAAAATGAATACTGAGAGCCTAGGCCACCAATAGTTCAATGTGTTCAGCCGGCCCCTGAAGATTTTGGAACTTCCAGACCATACAGCTCTGTATGGGAAGATTTTGACATGATCTAGTCCAAACTTATGCAGAGAATTCTCGAGCAGCAAGCATTATCGAGTTCGATAAATTCATGAGGATGCCCCTTCTGTCCAGGGTAGAGGACCTGCTACTTTGGTGGAAAGAAAACAGTGATTTTTCCTACACTTTTTGACCTGATGAAACGACGCCTCTGCATAATGGTTACTTCTGTACCTTGTGAGTGCATATTTTCAAAGCAGGAACAAACTGTAACAGAAAGGAGTACTCGACTCAAGTGACAAGGTTTTAAAAAATAATGTTTTTGAATTTCAACTTAAAGTAAATTGATTTAATGTGAAATAACATTCTGTTTAATAACAAGTTTTCTCTCAGAAAGATAAGTGCGTGGTATTCTTTTCTTCTTCATACATTTGTAGTATTGTGATCAATTTATTATATACACTTGTAATGAGAAAGAAATGCTGAAGTATGCTAGTTCACACAATGTTAATAGTACTACTAATAATTGATATTAATCCATACAGTGCAGCGGCTGTATTTGGCATACCAATGATCGGATGCTGGCAGTCAAGATCCCGGCACCAGAATCACCACACTGGTCAGAAGTCCAGTGCCAGAATCCTGTCTTTCAGCATCCCAAAAGCAAGCAAGCTGGGTTGGTTATACCCCTTTCACATCATCAATGCCGGTTCCCACGTGCAAATTGGAAATGAGTCCTTCCTGGGTGGGACCGGCATTGAACCCTAACAGCTGGCTCCCCGAACCAGGTTGGGTTGCCCTAGTGGCAGGGCGCTGCCTCTCCCTATATAGTGAACTGGTCCCGGGCCGCATTAACCCGGCAACCCGTTCACACTGCCCCTGACTCGGTATTCAACCCGGTAATAAGAGAGGAGAGGAAAGAATGTCTCTTTGTTGGTGCACATGAGATAATTTAAAATGTAACTTTTAATAGATCCAATAAGATTGTTCAAAACACAAAATTTAGACAATACAGTACAACAAATATTGCATTGACTACCTACAGTGAGTGAAAAATAAAAATAAAGTGAATTTTAAAACCAAAGCTCGCTACCTGTGTCATATTTTGTGTTGATTCAATTATTTAGATACTGATTCCATAGACAGATTATAGTCCTACTATTATATTGCATTCAGAATTTTGAATAATTACTCCAGAGCACTCAGATCCGTAGTGATCCTTATTACATCAACAAAATTGAATCTACACAAAATATGACACAGGTAGCGAGCTTTGGTTTTAAAATTCACTTTATTTAAATTTTTCACTCACTGTAGGTAGTCAGTGTAATATTTGTTGCACTGTATTGTCTAAATTTCGTGTTTTGAACAATCTTAATGGATCTATTCAAAGTTACATTTTAAATTATCTCATGTGCGCCAACAAAGAGACATTTTTTCCTCTCCTCTCTTCGTACAGTACAATTGTCTCTGGTTGCACCCCCGTACATCCAACAATTAGTGAATGATTTATTGACGGATATTAATCGGGGCTCTCTGTTCGTAATTCAGTAATATTAATTGTTCAGCTAGTGCAGAGCACACCCCATCTCCCCTATCCCTTTATGCTCCAACCCGGTAATAACACTCCTTATAACCCAGGTTGAATTACCAGGTCAGGCGACCCGGGAATTCTCCATGGGCCCTTTCACACCACACAGCGACCCGTGTTGACCCGGCAATATACCGGGTCGATACCAGGTTATTTGTGCGATGTGAAAGGGGTATTAGTGTTAAGCTGCAGGGGAGGGGGGTTAGAGTTAGCCACTAAGGGTAGACGTGTGTGTCAGGTAAGTGTAATGTTCAGTGTGTGTGCTTAGCTTCTATCATTGTGTGCAGTGCACCGGTAATGCAGCAGATCAGAGTGTGTGGTCAGTGTCCTTTCCCTTATAACCCTATGTCTATATGAGCCTCCTGCTCTCTGTGTGACTGTGGGCCTCATTCAGACCTGATCGCACGCTCGCTTTTCTCAAGCAGGGTCCACAGGTTATCCACAGGATAACAATGGGATATGATGAAGCGACAGCCGATTTGCACCAATCGGTCAAAGCTTTCCAGCATGCAACGGGCACGTCCATATATCCCCGCCTCCTGACTCGGGCAAATCAATTTTTTGTTTGGTGCGGCAGGAGCTGGCCCATGGTCAGAGGGCCGCTGGTTTTTACCAGCCCTAAGTTTTCTTATTTTATTTTTATAGTCTTACTGTTTTTTTGAGCAATCTTTCTAAACAGCGTCTTATACGTACCTTAGAAAGAGTCGCTTCAACAACTCTCAGCTGGGTCACGACAATGCTTACCCACGAGTACAGTGCTGTTTTGGCAGGTGTCTGTGTCGGATATACTAGCAGGTCCAGCAGACGTTACCAAGCTGTGGCCGTAGCACGGGTAGAAGGTAAGGCATCGGTTCCACTTAGAAGGGGAATACGGACACAGCCGCACTGTTTTGAGAGGAGACTACCAAACAGTCGCTGATGCGGCTACCACCTCGGGTGCACCAGTGGTAGGCCTTAGGGATGATAGGCGCCAGGAATAGTATGAGGCTGCGATCCCTAGGGTTGATGTCAGCAGTGGGAAGTCAGAAGCTCTCCTGGTTGCCCCTCTCCCGGTTCATGACCAGTTTTCTCTGAGTCTCCCGCCATGAAGTGTTTCTCGCTTCCGTCTCAGACGCTGTACACGAAGGGGACCCAGATGCAGCATAGGCGGCTGTGTGACTGGTGCATCTGTGTTCATTATTGGTTCATGGAGTGGCAGTGTACACTAGTAGCGTCTGGATCCACTCAGCGTTCGCTAATGTATTGATCGATCCCGGAAGTGAGGTGAGTCTCCCTGTATCCCACTCTACTGAATACGAGTAATACAGCACTAAGTCTCTACCTTCTTGAGTATGAATAGTTAGATAATGCCTATTGCATATGAGCCTGTATACATTTACTGTTGTTTCTTTCGCAATGTGTCTGAATACGTTAGATCTGTTTAAACATGATTCAGTAATATGTTCTCCTACATACTTGAAATGTAGTTGTAGTTGATGATGTGCTCATATTGCTTATAATACTAATGTATAACATGTGGCTGACTGCTAGTGTGATTGCTGACTTTACTATAGTTGTCACTTTTGTTCTATTCTGATCCTCAATGTTGGTGCATGGGTAGGGACGGATTGTATGTCACTTTAAAAAGCTTTAAGTGATTACAGTCACAAATTGTGTAGTACACTGTGGAAGTGTTGATTAGTTATCATGTCTAAGAGCAGCAACGGTGAGGAAGATACACTCACAGCAACACCAATACACATCATGTTTGTCTTGCAAAGCTGTGTTATCCTCTCAGGATCTTGTTCAGCATGGTTTGTGTGCAAATTGGTTTAGTTTTCACCAGGGGTTCTTGAAAAATACAAGGCAGATTCAGGTGCAGGTTGATCCACCTTGGGCTATGTTTGCACAGACTTTATCCAGTATAGCTGAAAGGATAATTGCTCCAACTCCTGTACCAGGGATAGGTTACACGATTAACCCTTACACGCAGCTTCCCACCTGTGGTGTATCACTTCCAGCAGCTACCTTTCAAAAGAAACAGGCTGATAAGCCGCTGGTAAGTAAATCTTCATCCTCACAGGCTACACATGGTTCAGATGAGGATTCATCGGAGGATGAAAGCTCAATTAATTCTACTTTGGCATACGAAGAGGAGGAAGGTCTCAGCTCAGTGGCTATAGCTGAGTTAATTAAAGCAATGAAAGCCATTCTATCCTTAGAGGAGTCAGCAGAGCCTGTGTTAAAAACCAAGGCACCTGTGTTTAAACGTTCCAAAACAGTTAAGACTGAGTTTCCAGGGTCAGATCAGCTGACAGAAATCATGGAAGAGGCTTGAGTGTAGAATTCCTTAGAAATGAAATTCCAGTTATCCTCTTCCAGCTGGGGATTGTTTAAAACAGGAGGTGGCTCCTAAAGTAGATATGCATGTGATTCGATTAGTGCGAAAATCTATATTACCTTTGCCTTCAACATCATTAAATGATGTCACGGATAGGAGAGTGGATGGTTTTCTAAAAAACATTTTTTCCCTGTCTGGGGCAGTCATAAGGCCAACTATGGCTTCAGCTTGGATGGCAAAGGCAGTGGCTGCCTGGGCTGATGCATTGGAGGGGGATTCTAGAGAGCAAAAATCCCATATAGCACATATAAAACAGGCTGCAATGTTCTTGGAAGAAGCAGCATTGGATATGGGTACTGTTGCCTACAGGGCATCAGCTTCAACAATAGCTGGTCGTAGAGCAGTTTGGCTACGTATGTGGAAAGCTGATTCAGAATCTAAGAAGGCTTTGGACTCTGCCCTTTTCTGGAGATATTCTTTTTGGTAAAGAATTGACAACTATTTTGGAGTCAGAAGCAGACTCCAAGAAAGTAAAGTTTCCTTCCACATACAATTTCAAACCTAAAGTTCCAGCTATTCGGCCCTTTCAATCTAAAGGACAAGCTAAAGGTAAAAGTGATAGCAGGCAGTCCCAATACAACAAGTCTGGTAAGACTAAAAAGCATTAGGCTACCAGAGGACCAGATGGTAAGACAGATAAGCTATCACAATTATGTATAGCCAAGTGCTCTGTCACTCCAATCTATGTGCTGGCATTTTTCTGATGAAGCTGCTGAACCCGAAGGGAGGCAGGGAAATGCATTAAAGGACTCACAAACTTTGCTCCATACCACTGTCAATTGTAAAGCTCACCGCCAGCTATAGTTCCAGTCATTTTATATGATCTACATGGATCCTCCAGAGATGACTGCCCTTAAAGGTTGAAAGCACCAGCAGCCGGGAGGAGTTCTACGCTACTTTAATGCTGGAAGGAGCGGTGAGCTTATTTATTCTGTCTGGCCAGACGTTTTAAAGAATCAATCTATTCAGCTTTAATGGATCTTAATTGCTGAACGGACTGTTTAATATTTTGTGACCACTGAAATCTAAAATTGTGGCTATTAGAGACTCTTATCAGCTGGATGAATTAGTGTGCAGCGTGCTACGTTGCTACATAGAGCCACAGTGATACAGTGTTTCTAACTGCTGAATGGACTGCTACATTGTTAAATGGACTTTTTAATATAGTGCGGCTCCTAAGACATACACTGCAGATTTTATTGCTATTAGCTACAAGAAGTGATATATAAAGGCTCCATATTGTTACATTGGGCAGTACGGATGGTGTAATGGTTAGCATTACTGCCTCACAACACTGAGGTCATGGGTTCGATTCCCACCATGGCCCTAACTGTGGGGAGTTTGTATATTCTCCCCGTACTTGGGTGGGTTTCCTCCGGGTACTCCGGTTTCCTCCCACAATCCAAATATATACTGGTAGGTTAATTGGCTCCCAACAAAATTAACCCTAGCATGAATGTGTGTGCGTGTACATGTGATAGGGAATATAGATTGTAAGCTCCACTGGGGCAGGGACTGATGTGAATGACCGAATATTCTCTGTAAAGCGCTGCGGAATTTGTGTGCGCTATATAAATAACTGTTAGTAATAATAATAATAATAATAATAATAATTAAATCCAGTGATATAGTGGGATTAATAGTTGAATGAGTTTTTTACATTCCTTGTCTGTTTAGACGTGTATTATGTATAGGATTGATCTTTTAGA
This sequence comes from Pseudophryne corroboree, assembly GCF_028390025.1. Lineage (NCBI taxonomy): Eukaryota > Metazoa > Chordata > Amphibia > Anura > Myobatrachidae > Pseudophryne > Pseudophryne corroboree. Next base: position 573,636,973 of record NC_086444.1, on the reverse strand, counting down.
GCTGTGTCCACACAGGAAGTAGAGTATATTGTATATTTTATGTTTTTTAGATAAACATCTGGGTGTTAAAATTACCGGCCGGTGGTTATGGATGTTTGAATGTTGTTATTTTTAATGAAATGAAGTAATAAAAACATTCTTGCCCAATCTATATGCGCTGCAATATCTCTGGTCTATATTTGATTTTTTTCTGTAGATAAGCCATCAGCCTGATGGTGCAGGCCTCCAGGGTGGGGGGCCGACTTCTTCAGTTTGCACAGATCTGGCAGCAGTCTACAACAGATGCCTGGGTGCAGGAAGCAGTATCTTTAGGTTATGCTTTTGCCTTCAAGAAGCACCTTCCTCAAAGGTTTTTTTGTACCAGCCCATCTCGGGTAGAGACGAAGGCCAAGGCTTTGCAAGAGGCAGTTCAGAAATTGCTTCAGTCAGGAGTAGTTATTCCAGTTCTTCGTGCACAATGAGGAGAGGGGTTTTCTCCAACCTGCTTTTAGTTCAGAAGCCAAATGGATCATTTCGGCCCATTCTCAATCTCAAAGTGCTGAACCAATACATTTGGGTACCTCGGTTTCACATGGAGACTTTACGCTCCATCATTTTGGCCAAGGAGACAGGGGATTATATGGTATCCCTGGATATACAGGATGCTTACCTGCATGTTCCTATAGCACTGTCCCATCAGTGCTAGCTCCGGTTTGCTATCCTCCAACAGCATTTTCAGTTCCAGGCCCTACCTTTTGGGTTAGCCACAGCCCCCAGAGTATTTACCAAGATTATGGTGGTAATGACATCTTATCACTGCCAGCAGGGGATAAGAATTTTTCTATACCTCGATGATCTTTTAATCCTGGCACAGTCGCAGAAATGGCTCCTATGTTATCTGCAACAGACAATAACGTGTCTGCAGAAGCACGGGTGGCTCATGAATTGGGCAAAATCGTCTCTGATTCCATCATAGTGGATAACTCACTTGGGGGCTGTACTGGATTCAAGTCTTCAGAGAGTAATGTTACCTCTGAACAAGATATCCAAGGTTCAGTCAAGGATTCAGGACTTGCTACACAGTCAAAAGGTATCCATTCACGCAGCAATGCGTGTGATGGGTTTGATGGTGTCAACATTCGACATGGTGGTGTATGCACAGTTTCACTCGAGGTCTCTGCAGCGTCTGATTCTCGCCAAATGGAATGGGTTGCATCAGACGATAAATAAACAGACTATGGTTCTTACGATAGAAGTAAGAAGGTCATTAGCCTGGTGGCTACAGATATCCCATCTGGATAAGGGAAGACCCTTTTGAATATCAGATTGGGAAATTCTGATGACAGATGCCAGTCTCCAGGGCTGGGGAGCAGTGTCAGGAATGTTGTTTTTCAAGGGGCAATGGACCAAGGAAAAAGGTTGCCTGCCAATAAATATATTGGAACTTCGGGCCATATACATGGCACTGATTCAGGCAAAGGACATTCTTCGGGGAAAACCAGTCCAGATCCGCTCGGACAATGCGACGGCAGTAGCATACCCCCACCATTGGGAGGAACTCGCAGTCATAAAAAGGATGAAGGAGGTAAGTCCCATTCTAAAGTGGGAAGAACTTCATTATCCAGCCTTGTCCACAGTGTTCGTTCCTGGAGTCCTAAACTGGGAAGCGTTATACAGTTTGTCATGGTCTGTGTGCGTGCGAGGACATAGCGCTGTTATGTGTACCCAAGTGCTGGAAGAAATGGCAGTTCATGCTCCCGAGGGCTCCTTTCCCTGGCTCTCGGCTATGAGTCTCATCCAATTTTACTTATGTATATTTGTTTAGCTTCTTGCTTTATCACTGAAGTTGTGAGGATTATTATTATTATATTTATTTATAAGGCGCCTCAAGTGTTTCACAGCGTCATACATACAACACACATTAGAACAATACCAGAACTTAACATCACAGAAAACTAAAACAGCACGGGTAACAATTCTCAGTACACAATACAGTACCACAGTTCTCAGTACACAATACAGCTGAGATGTTAGGAAGCAAAGAAGTAATCGGCATACTACTGGGGGTGGGCAGCCATTGGAAGAGAGGAACAGTCACGAGCAAGAGGAAATGCAGATATAGACAGTCACTGAGTAGGAGAGAGCTGTAGTTTGAGTGCAAGAGAAGAGGGCTGTAAGAACAGGAGGCCATGCTCTAAGGAGTTTACAATCTAGGAGAAGAGGGAGACAGACAGGTGACATGAGGTACAAGCAAGCGGAAGGTGGCCTGGTGTCAGGAAGTAAGCGAGGCAGAGATGGCCAAGGCATGAGGATGGGAGAGCAGCCTCAAGACTAGGTTATGCGGAAGGGTATGTTTTAATGAACAGGTGAGTTTTCAGTTGCCGTTTAAATCTTTGCAAGGTCGGGGAGAGTCTAATAGAACAAGGGAGCTTGTTCCAGTGAAGAGGGCAGCGTTGGAAAGTCTTGGATTCAGGCATGGGATGTAGTGACCAGGGTAGACAAGAGGTGACAGTCATTGGCCGACCGGAGTGGGTGAGAGTATATAGGGAGATGAGGTTGGAGATGTATGGTGCAGTGGAATTAGAGAGGGCCTTGTATGTGAGGGTGAGGTGTTTGAAGAGGATTCTGTGGGGGAATGAGAGCTATTGTAGGTTTTGTTGCAGGGGAGTGGCAGATGTGAAGCGGCGGGAGAGGAAGATAAGTCTAGCTGCATAGTTAAGAACAGATTGGAGTGGAGCAAGATGGGAGAGTGAGAGGCCAGTGAGGGGAATGTTGCAATAGTCAAGCCATGAGGAGACTAGTGAGTGGATAATAAGTTTAGTCGCACTCTGAGAGAGGAATGGCCTGATCCGAGCGATGTTGCTAACATTTTATGTAAGTGTCATTTTTATGAAACTCCCCTTCCCCTCCCTGGTAATCACAAACATCCTGCTTCCCCTCCCCGCACAGCATCCTGCTCCTCTTGCTGATCACAGCAACCAGTCCCCCCCCCCCCATGGTCACAGCACTGACCCCCATGTACCTGGTGCAGTGAAGAACAGCTGCTACTTCCACAAGGACACCAGGGAAGGTCATTTGATCACACCATAATGGGTTAACTGGCGGTGCATAGTACCATCGCCCGCACTCTGGACTAGTGCCCACACTCCTAATACCCCCTCCCATCTATAGTGTGGAAAGTATTGGAAGGTATTCTAAAGGACAGTATTCAAAAGTTCCTTGAAGCAAATAAGGTCATTAAAAATAACCAACATGGGTTTATGAAGGACAGATCATGTCAAACCAACTTACTTGGCTTTTATAAAACAGTAAGTGCGAACCTTGATCAGGGTAAGGAGGTGGATGTAATCTTTTTAGACTTTACCAAAGCTTTCGATACTGTACCACACATGCGTCTTATCTATAAGTTACAAGAAATAGGTCTAGGGAGCACAATATGCACTTGGGTAAGTAATTGGTTAGATAATAGGGAGAAGCGCGTTGTGGGCAATGGATCATTTTCAAATTGGATCAAAGTACTAAGTGGTGTGCCACAAGGGTCTGTACTTGGACCACTTTTGTTCAACATTTTCATCAACGATCTAACAGTAGGTATAGAGAGCATGGTGTCAATTTTCGCAGATGACACCAAATTGTGTAAGGTTATAAATACGGAGGGGGATGCTGAGTCACTTCAGAACGACTTAACTAAACTGGAAGCATGGGTGGCAAAATGGAGAATGAAATTCATCACATGGTAATGCACTGTGGGGGCAAGACCAAAAATAACACCTACATACTAAATGGGGTAATATTATGGAATTCTGTACTGGAAAAAGACTTAGGGGTTCACATAGATAACAAATTAAGCAGCAGTACCCAAAGTAGGAGTGCAGCAAAGAAGGCAAAGAAGATATTAGCATGCATAAAACGGGGAATTGATGCAAGGGACGAGAGTATTATACTCCCATTATATAAATCACTAGTGAGGCCACATCTTGAATACTGTGTGCAATTTTGGGCATCATATTATAAAAAGGATATCCTGGAGCTAGAAAATGTTCAGAGGCGGGCGACCAAACTAATCAAGGGCATGGAGACGCTGGAATACGAGGAAAGTCTTGCAAGGCTAGGCATGTTTACAATTGAAAAGAGGAGACTAAGAGGAGACATGAGCAACCTCTACAAATATATAAGGGGTCAATACACAGAGCTTGGGAGGGAACTGTTTTCTATAAGATCAGCACATAGGACACATGGTCACTCGCTTAGGTTAGAGGAGAGGAGGTTTTGCACATTGAGGCAAAAAGGTTTTTTAACAGTAAGGACAATATTCCCTGCCTGAGAGAGTAGTAACAGCGGATTCAGTCAACACCTTTAAGAATGGGTTTGATAAATTCCTATTGGATAAAGATATTCAGGGTTATGGTACGTAGTAACGCATTATAGTTAATATAACTAGTCCTAACATAAAATAACTAGTCCTATAATAGGACTGCACAGGAGACCACAAATAGGTTGAACCCGATGGACAATTGTCTTTTTTCAACCTTAGTTATTATGGTATACCTCACATCACCCGCTCCAATCCTCGTTCCCCACCTCCCTGTTGCCTGCGGGCTCCTAACTCGTAGCAGCAGCAGTGGGGACTGCACTGTGAGGCCCCAGTGAAGGGTTGGACCCGCTACATAGCAGTGGCGGTCAGGGAGTCACATGCTGCCAGGTTAAGCCTCTGTTGCCAGGACCACTGGCAACACCGGCAAGGAAGCTGGAAACAAAGGGGAGCAGAGCTGGCTGGCTCAGGGACATGGTGCACCAGTCACACACACAGGGGTACGTAAAGTGTAATCTGCTGCTGGCACTGTGACCGTAACAACCCCCTCCTCACTGCACAGCTCGCCCCATCCTGCTGTAAATGTATATTTACATAATGCACGCACCACACAGTGGCCCGACCTATCTGTGATCGGGGGTCTGCCATACACAGCCCGATGCACCAATATATCTGTAGATAGACTGGGCATCCGCTGTGCTGCTGGGCCAACACGATATGTCTGTGAACGACTTGGTTCACAGACCTATCGTGTGTACACACCGGCCGACCAGTAAACAACATCGGTCGTTCACTTATATATTGTCCAGTGTGTACCCAGCAGAGATTGCCAACTGGAGAGGTGTTGTTTGAAACGTCCGGTTCTCACATCAAAAAACAAACTCGTCCCGTCCCTTGCTGTTGATGACAGATCTCAACAGTTTTGAGTTCTTAAACATGTCCTCTTGAGCAAAGAAGGGCTTGTATACAGGCCTGTCCCCTTCTGATCTGCTGGCACTGGGGTGATTAACCCTGCACCGAGAACCCTGTGAATAGCTCATTGTAGTTCCTGGCATTTTACCTGGTCCAGCAGAAAGCCAGGAATGAAAATAACATTAGGGTGGTGCTCTGAAGAGATTGACGCTGTAACCCTGATCTATGACCATAGAAGAAAGGGAAGCTTAAACTACTTACAGATACTAAAGTGTAAAGGTTGAGGTTAATGAACTGTAATTCATATGTTAGCAAAATAGAATGAAATTGGTGGAGGTGCAGGAACCTTTGCTCTTTATTTTATTCCCCAAAAGATCTCTAAATCAGCAGAGTGACAAAAAAATTAATTGGAAGAAGAAATTACATTATAATAAAGGTGATAAATCCACCACTGTAGGAGGTAAAATTAAGAGGTGTATATACTTTAAATATAATAGAGCGCAAATATATGCAACATATTGAGGGGTATATTTACTAGGAATGTGCACCAGACCATTTTTTTAAGTTGCATATATTTTATTGATTTTCATGTTAATAGACAAAGTAAAAATACACATATGACATCACGAAAAACAAAAAGAAAGAAGCATATGCATTTTCAAGAATATGGCATAAATGACAGACCCTGCAAAACAAGTCAGTATCAAGTACATAGAGAGATCTCTTATATGCCCAAACAACTCAAATAATAGCTCCAAGGAACAATGGAAATAAAAGAAGACATACATGAACGTACATGAAGGCAGGTCAGCACTGGCAAGAGGCTAATCAACCAGTCATAGGGGTATATGCAATAGCGGGCGAAATCGCGGCAATTATCGCCGTTTTTTCAATTCGACCAAATTCGCCAGGTGAATTCCGGAAGGTGGCTTCCGGAATTCACCATATGCAATGAAAAACGGATTCGCCAGAGTCGCGGGCGAAAATCGGCCGATTTTGCGGATTTTACCGCGATTTTAAAAAACGGGAAAAAACGGGGAAAAACCCGAAAAAAAAATGGCGTGGGGTCCCCCCTCCAAAGCATAACCAGCCTCGGGCTCATTGAGCTGGTCCTGGTTCTAAAAATGCGGGGAAAAAATTGACAGGGGTTCCCCCGTATTTTTAAAACCAGCACCGGGCTCTGCGCCTGATGCTGGTGCCAAAAATACGGGGGACAAAACGAGTAGGGGTCCCCCGTATTTTTAACACCAGCATCGGGCTCCACTAGCTGGACAGATAATGCCACAGCCGGGGGTCACTTTTATACAGTGCCCTGCGGCCGTGGCATCAAATATCCAACTAGTCACCCCTGGCCGGGGTACCCTGGGGGAATGGGGACCCCTTCAATCAAGGGGTCCCCCCCCCCCAGCCACCCAAGGGCCAGGGGTGAAGCCCGAGGCTGTCCCCCCCCATCCAATGGGCTGCGGATGGGGGGGCTGATAGCCTTTGTGTTCAAAAAAAAAGATATTGTTTTTTCCATTAGTACTACAAGTCCCAGCAAGCCTCCCCTGCAAGCTGGTACTTGGAGAACCACAAGTACCAGCATGCGGGAGAAAAACGGGCCCGCTGGTACCTGTAGTTCTAATGGAAAAAAAATACCCAAATAAAAACAGGACACAGACACCGTCGACAGTAAAACTTTATTACACACTGCCGACACACACATACTTACCTATGTTCACACGCCAACATCGGTCCTCTTCTCCATGTAGAATCCCGGGGTACCTGAAAATAAAAGATCAATTATACTCACCTCAACAGGCTCCAGAGATAAATCCACGGACTTGGCAAAAAAAGAAAACGAACAACCGGACCTGCGGACCGAAAGGAGTCCCATGCTGACACATGGGACCCCTCTCCCCGAATGCCGGGACATCACGTGACTCCTGTCACTGATGTCCCTTCAGCCAATCAGGAAGCGCTACTGCCGTGGCGCTCATCTGATTGGCTGGACGCCGTCTGTACTCTGACAGCGCCTCGCACAGCTCCCTCCATTACTTTCAATGGTGGGAACTTAGCGGCTAGCGGTGGGGTCACCCGCCGGTCACCGCTGACCGGCGGGTGACCTCACCGCTAGCCGCTAAGTTCCCACCATTGAATATAATGGAGGGAGCTGTGCGATGCGCTGTCACAGCGATCAGCCAATCAGGTTAGCGCAACGAAGTTGCGCTTCCTGATTGGCTTAGAGACCTGTCAGTGACAACTGTCACTGACAGATCTTAATCGTGGATAGGTGTCCCATGTGTCAGCATGGGACACCTTTCAGTCCGTTTTTGGTGCGGGTAAATGCGCTTTCTTTTTTTGCCAAGTCCGTGGATTTATCTCTGGAGCCTGTTGAGGTGAGTATAATTGATCTTTTATTTTCAGGTACCCCGGGATTCTACATGGAGAAGAGGACCGATGTCGGCGTGTGAACATAGGTAAGTATGTGTGTGTCGGCAGTGTGTAATAAAGTTTTACTGTCGACGGTGTCTGTGTCCTGTTTTTATTTGGGTATTTTTTTCCCATTAGAACTACAGGTACCAGCGGGCCCGTTTTTCTCCCGCATGCTGGTACTTGTGGTTCTCCAAGTACCAGCTTGCAGGGGAGGTTGCTGGGACTTGTAGTACTAATGGAAAAAACAATATCTTTTTTTTTGAACACAAAGGCTATCAGCCCCCCCATCCGCAGCCCATTGGATGGGGGGGGACAGCCTCGGGCTTCACCCCTGGCCCTTGGGTGGCTGGGGGGGGGGACCCCTTGATTGAAGGGGTCCCCATTCCCCCAGGGTTCCCCGGCCAGGGGTGACTAGTTGGATATTTGATGCCACGGCCGCAGGGCACTGTATAAAAGTGACCCCCGGCTGTGGCATTATCTGTCCAGCTAGTGGAGCCCGATGCTGGTGTTAAAAATACGGGGGACCCCTACTCGTTTTGTCCCCCGTATTTTTGGCACCAGCATCAGGCGCAGAGCCCGGTGCTGGTTTTAAAAATACGGGGGATCCCCTGTCAATTTTTCCCCCGCATTTTTAGAACCAGGACCAGCTCAATGAGCCCGAGGCTGGTTATGCTTTGGAGGGGGGACCCCACGCCATTTTTTCCCCGGATTTTACCGTTCCAGCAATAAAAAAAAAAAAAAAAAAAAAATATTATTTTAAAAAATATATAAATAATATTTGTGCCTCCCCCCAAAAAAAAAAAAAAAAAACCTAATCCCTTCTAATATAAATAGATCTGCTATTCCTAAAAAAAAAAACACAAAAAAAAACATGTTTAAAAATTTTTTATTTGTTTTCACCCTCCAAAGTGTGACGGAGTGAAAATCGCGAATTTGCTGTCTAAAAGCACTGCAGGCGAATTTCCAAACTTGAATTGAATATGCTGGAGGCGAATTGCAGCATCTGTACCATTGCAGAAAAGGCGAATTCGGAAAAAGGCGAATTGAGAAAAGGCGAATTTTGACGGGCCGTTTTTTTGCGAAAAATGACTGCACTGCATAGGCGAATTGATTTTTGGAGGCGAAAACGGCCCGGAATTCGCCTATTTTGCCAATTCGCCCGCTATTGCATATACCCCATAGAGTGTGCACCTGACCATTTTTGCTGGATTTGGATTTGGCTCTGATTCGTCGTTTGGACTTGTATTTTTCTTTTACATTTGACAAAAAAGCTAAAATCACATAATTAGGGTAGGCCCAGACAGACAGGGTTAAGTAGATCTGCTTTGCCCACCTTGTCACTCTTATTAGAATCATTACAAATAATGGATCCATGGAGGTTTTTACATCCTGACTCTAGAGAATACACCTTTTTTCTCTCACCCCCATAAGTTATTTTCCCGACTAGATTATTGGTTGATATCAGGCTCACTGATTCACAGAGTTGAAGACTCGACTATAGCTAGTATCTTAGTATCTGACCATGCTCCCATTACCTTTACACTTACTTTGACCACACCCCATACATACTCCCACACAGGGCCGTATTAAGGTCTGTGGGGGCCCCTAGGCAACAAATTGTCAAAGTCGGAAAATATTGTAATGCATACCCCATGTACTAACCCCACACACATGCCCGCTGCGCGTGCACTTATTCCGCCGTGCGGGCGCATATCCGCAATTTGCGTAAAGTAGCTTCCCACGGCCATGCGCCTTAGCGCGTGGTATGCGCATTTACGGTAGAGTTTGTGAACGCATAGAGGGTTATTAGAACATTACATATTTAGCCCAAATAGTGTACATTTTAGAGATAGCTCCCTTGTACCACATCAGCAAGTATCAACAGTTTGAATGGTTCTAGGACTCAGGGATTCGCCTTTGCATGATAGGAAGGGTCAGACTAAGGTGAAGGTGATGTCTAGTATCCAGCTGTAGGGTATTTCAAGAGTAGCATTCCGGTGTTTGTTAGAGAAAGATCGCATGTTCCTGCGTATAGTTATGTGCAGAAGTAGAATATAGATATAGACTGTATTTACTGTATAGAAAAAAATAAAAAAAGAAAGTGGAGACTCCTATCATAAATGGCGCCTACAAGCTGCCCTGAACTGTGTCCCCCCTTGGAGTATCACCACACTCCCACACAAACAATAAGTACAAGAAGGTAGAGGGGATACAATTCTTAGCGCTATATTATTATACTTAAATATACATAGACAAATACACAATACGTCCCTTTTTAGTGGGGTCTTCAAAAGATTCTCTTTCCTCTTTTCTATTCTTCTTATAACCATCCAATATTTTATTCCAGTGGTGTGAATGACATATGAAAGAAAAAATTGCATATGTGTAGAACAGTTTATATTTCCATACACCACACTGTATAACAAGTCCTTTGAGTGGATAATCAGAAGTGTAGTTTACACCTTGACAAAGGGGCGCTTGGACCACGAAACGTCGGATCACTATTTGTGTGAAATATATTTGACTTTCAAACAGACTTAGAGTGCCGCTTGCTTTATGTCTCATCTATATATATATATATATATATATATATATATATGAATATGTGGATATATGTATATCTTAAAGACTGAAATAGATAATCATATCATGTGTGGGATCATATTGTTCAGAGACACGTAAACATTAATCTGGTGGGAATAAGAACATTATTAAATCTTACCTCATTAAGTTATTGATAACACCAGATTTATGATTAATGTGATGGGTTTAACTGATCATGGGGCGGGAACTCAGATGTAAACAACAGAAACCACATCTCAAGTCCTAGCCATCGCCTACTTCTTGAACTGACCAATGATCCCCGGTGCACAGGATATGTCCCACCCCCGAACCAATGGAAGAAGAGCACACAGTGTCTATTGTATTATGTTTTGATCTACTGAATAAAGAGCGAGCTGCAGGCCAGGTCACTATCACAGACTCTTAACGCTTTCTACCTGACAAGCGGAGGACCGGCCGGGTTGCGCTTGCGAACATTCTCACGTATATACATTGACTGTAGCCATTATTCTGTTGTAGATTTATCTTGTTAGCCTGTAGTGTATAATTTGTAATGTTTTACCTTTTGAAATAATCCACTGTGGCCTTAGAACCCTGTGGTTCAACTACATATCGGTGTTGTGTCCTCATTTCCCTGCTGGGGTTTAAAGCGTATTTTACTGTATAAGGTTTAAGGGTGTATTGATAAGGTGTACGCACTGCGGGTACTTTGTACCATCAGCGCTGCATAAGGTTTAAGGTGTAACATCATTGCAGTGCTTTGCTGCATAAGGTTTAAGGTGTAACATCATTGCAGAGCTTTGCTGCATAAAGGTTTAAAGTGTAATCATCATTGCATTGTATAACTGTATAAGGTTTTAAGGTGTATTAATTGGGTGCGAACGCACTGCGTGTGCTTTGTACCCACAGTGCGGCGTTTGTACACTAAGTGCGTACACAGTACGGGACTCTGTGCGCAAATAGCGTACGAAGTACGTAGCGTGAGCTAGCGACCGCAGCAGCTCCATAGTAAAGGTGTGTTTAAAGGTATAGCTTTGTGTTGAAAGGTAATATTGACATTATCAATGTACCTGTCTCCTCTCCGTCCTCCTCGGCAGCTGAGACGTTCCATTACAGCTGCGGACGCCGAGGAACTTCACTCACAGCAGTGTGAAGTCTCGCGAGATAATGTCAAATATCGCAAGACTTCACACTGCAGTGAGTGAAGCTCTTCGGTGGCCGCAGCTGTAATGGAACGTCTCAGCTGCCAAGGAGGACGGAGAGGAGATAGGTAAATGCTGTACTCCTACTCCAATGTTTTTTTTGCAGTTGTGAGGACAGTGTGCGGGGCCCCCCGGGAGAAGCCCCCCCTTCCGCCCCGCCGTTACTACCTGGCCTCCTCTGACGACTTCAAACTTAATTTCTCTGACGTCCTAGTGGATGCTGGGGACTCCGTAAGGACCATGGGGAATAGACGGGCTCCGCAGGAGACTGGGCACTCTATAGAAAGATTTAGGACTATCTGGTGTGCACTGGCTCCTCCCCCTATGACCCTCCTCCAAGCCTCAGTTAGATTTCTGTGCCCGGCTGAGCTGGATGCACACTAGGGGCTCTCCTGAGCTCCTAGCAGAAAGTATAGTTTAGGTTTTTTATTTTCAGTGAGACCTGCTGGCAACAGGCTCACTGCAACGAGGGACTAAGGGGAGAAGAAGCGAACCTACCTAAGTGGTGGTAGCTTGGGCTTCTTAGGCTACTGGACACCATTAGCTCCAGAGGGATCGAACACAGGACCCGACCTCGTCGTCCGTTCCCGGAGCCGCGCCGCCGTCCCCCTTACAGAGCCAGAAACAAGAAGGTGGTCCGGAAAATCGGCGGCTGAAGACTTCTGTCTTCTCCAAGGTAGCGCACAGCACTGCAGCTGTGCGCCATTGCTCCTCATGCACACCACACACTGCGGTCGCTGATGGGTGCAGGGCGCTGGGGGGGGGGCGCCCTGAGCAGCAATAATAACACCTTGGCTGGCAAAACTAACACCATATATAGCCCCAGAGGCTATATAGGTGTATATTAACCCCTGCCAGAAACGATAAAATAGCGGGAGAAAGCCCACCGAAAAAGGGGCGGAGCCAACTCCCTCAGCACACTGGCGCCATTATTCCCTCACAGTTCCGCTGGAAGGAAGTTCCCTGGCTCTCCCCTGCAGTCCTGCACAACAGAAAGGGTAAAAAAGAGAGGGGGGGCACAATTTAGGCGCAGTATATATATATATAGGCAGCTATAGGGGAAAACACTCTGTATAGTGATATCCCTGTGTTATATAGCGCCCTGGTGTGTGCTGGCATACTCTCCCTCTGTCTCCCCAAAGGGCTTTGTGGGGTCCTGTCCTCTGTAAGAGCATTCCCTGTGTGTCTGCTGTGTGTCGGTACTGCTGTGTCGACATGTATGGTGAGGATAATGATGTGGAGGCGGAGCAAATGCCTGTGAATGTGATGTCACCCCCTGCGGGGTCGACACCAGTGTGGATGGACGTATGGAAGGAATTACGTGACAGTGTCAGCTCCTTACATAAAAGGTTTGACGACATAGGACAGCCGGCTACTCAGCTTGTGCCTGTCCAAGCGTCTCAAATGTCATCAGGGGCTGTAAAACGCCCGCTACCTCAGATGACAGATACAGATGTCGACACGGATACCGACTCCAGTGTCGACGATGATGAGACGAGTGTACCCTCCAATAGATCCACCCGTTATATGATTGAGGCTATGAAAAATGTATTACACATTTCTGATGATACCCCAGGTACCACAAAAAAAGGGTATTATGTTTGGTGAGAAAAAACTACCAGTAGTTTTTCCTGCATCTGACGAACTAAATGAGGTGTGTGAGGAAGCCTGGACTTCCCCAGATAAGAAATTGATCATTTCTAAACGGTTAATGGCTGCGTACCCTTTCCCGCCAGAGGATAGGTCACGCTGGGAAACACCCCCTAGGGTAGATAAAGCGCTGACACGCTTATCAAAGAAGGTGGCACTACCGTCTCCGGATACGGCCGCCCTAAAAGAACCTGCTGATAGAAAGCAGGAAAGTACCCTAAAAGCTATATACACACACACTGGCATTATATTGAGACCCACTATTGCATCAGCTTGGATGTGCAGTGCTGCTGCTGCGTGGTCAGACTCCCTGTCGAAAAACATTGATACCATGGATAGGGACAATATTTTGCTAACGATTGACCATATAAAAGACGCGGTCTTATACATGCGTGATGCACAGAGGGATATTTGCCGGCTGGCATCAAAAATAAGCGCTATGTCCATTGCCGCCAGACGGGGGTTATGGACTAGGCAATGGTCAGGTGATGCCGACTCCAAGCGGCACATGGAAGTTTTACCCTATAAAGGGGTGGAACTTTTTGGGGAAGGTCTTTCAGACCTCGTTTCCACAGCTACTGCTGGGAAATCGACCTTTTTGCCACAGGCTACCCCACAGCAAAAGAAGGCACCGTATTATCAAGTACAGTCCTTTCGGCCCCAGAAAAATAAGCGGGCTAGAGGCTCATCCTTTCTGCCGAGGGGCAGAGGAAGGGGGAAAAAGCTGCAGCACACAGCTAGTTCCCAGGAGCAGAAGTCCTCCCCTGCGTCCGGTAAGTCCACAGCATGACGCTGGGGCTGCTCAGGCGGAATCGGGAACGGTGGGGGCACGTCTCAGGTTTTTCAGCACACAGTGGGCTCTCTCACAAGTGGATCCCTGGGTCCTTCAAGTAGTATCTCAGGGGTACAGGCTGGAATTCGAGACGTCTCCCCCCCGCCGTTTCCTAAAATCTGCCTTGCCGGCAACTCCCTCTGCCAGGGAGGCAGTGTTGGTGGCTATTCAAAAACTGTATTCACAGAAAGTGATTGTCAAGGTACCCCTCCTTCAGCAAGGAAAGGGTTACTACTCCACAATGTTTGTGGTACCGAAACCGGACGGTTCGGTGAGACCCATCTTAAATTTAAAAGCCTTGAACACTTATATCAAAAGGTTCAAGTTCAAGATGGAATCGCTCAGGGCGGTTATTGCGAGCCTGGAGGAGGGGGATTACATGGTATCCCTGGACATCAAGGATGCGTACCTGCATGTCCCCATTTCCTCCGCACCAGGAGTACCTCAGATTTGTGGTACAGGACTGTCACTATCAGTTCCAGACGCTGCCGTTTGGGTTATCCACGGCACCGAGGGTCTTTACCAAGGTAATGGCCGAAATGATGATACTCCTTCGCAAGAAGGGAGTTTTAATTATCCCATACTTGGACGATCTCCTGATAAAGGCGAGGTCCAAAGAACAGTTGATAGTGGGGGTGGCACTTTCTCAGGAAGTGCTACAACAGCACGGCTGGATTCTAAACATTCCAAAGTCACAGCTGGTCCCGACGACACGTCTTCTGTTCCTGGGAATGATTCTGGACACAGACCAGAAAAGAGTGTTTCTTCCACTGGAAAAAGCAGAGGAATTGTCATCTCTGGTCAGAGACATCCTAAAACCAGGAAAAGTGTCGGTACATCAATGCACACGAGTCCTGGGAAAAATGGTAGCTTCGTACGAAGTAATTCCATTCGGAAGGTTCCACACAAGGACGTTCCAGTGGGACCTGTTGGACAAATGGTCCGGGTCCCATCTCCAGATGCAACAGCGGATAACCCTATCGGCCAGAACCAGGGTGTCGCTGCTGTGGTGGCTGCAGAGGGCTCATCTACTAGAGGGCCGCAGATTCGGAATACAGGACTGGGTCCTGGTGACCACGGATGCCAGCCTTCGGGGCTGGGGGGCAGTCACAAAGGGAAGAAATTTCCAAGGACTGTGGTCAAATCAGGAGATTTCTCTTCACATAAATATCCTGGAGCTAAGGGCCATTTACAATGCCCTAAGCCAGGCAAGACCCCTGCTTCAAAACCAGCCGGTACTGATCCAGTCAGACAACATCACGGCGGTCGCCCATGTAAACAGACAGGGCGGCACGAGAAGCAGGATGGCGATGGCAGAAGCCACAAGGATTCTCAGATGGGCAGAGAATCATGTGTTAGCACTGACGGCAGTGTTCATTCCGGGAGTGGACAACTGGGAAGCAGACTTCCTCAGCAGGCACGACCTCCACCCGGGAGAATGGGGACTTCATCCAGAAGTCTTCCAAATGCTGGTCAACCGGTGGGAAAAACCACAGGTAGACATGATGGCGTCCCGCCTCAACAAGAAGTTGAAAAGATATTGCGCCCGGTCAAGAGACCCTCAGGCGATAGCGGTGGACGCTCTAGTGACACCATGGGTGTACCAGTCGGTTTATGTGTTTCCTCCTCTACCTCTCATACCCAAGGTACTGAGAATAATAAGAAGGCGAGGAGTGAAAACCATACTCGTGGTTCCGGATTGGCCAAGAAGAGCTTGGTACCCGGAACTTCAAGAGATGCTTACAGAGGACCCTTGGCCTCTGCCGCTCAGACAAGACCTGCTGCAGCAGGGACCCTGTCTGTTCCAAGACTTACCGCGGCTGGATGTCACCGCAAGACATTATCACCGCATTTGGCGAAAATATGTTGCTTGGTGTGAGGCCATGAAGGCCCCGACGGAGAAATTTCAACTGGGTCGATTCCTGCACTTCCTGCAAGCAGGGGTGACGTTGGGCCTCAAATTGGGCTCCATAAAGGTCCAGATTTCGGCTCTGTCGATTTTCTTCCAAAAAGAACTGGCTTCACTGCCCGAAGTTCAGACTTTTGTCAAAGGAGTACTGCATATTCAGCCTCCTTTTGTGCCCCCAGTGGCACCTTGGGATCTCAATGTGGTTTTGGCACTCCTGAAATCACATTGGTTCGAACCACTTAAGACTGTGGATTTAAAATATCTCACGTGGAAAGTGGTCATGCTGCTGGCCCTGGCGTCGGCCAGGCGGGTTTCAGAATTGGCGGCTTTGTCTTGTAAAAGCCCTTATCTGATTTTCCATATGGATAGGGCAGAATTGAGGACTCGTCCTCAGTTTCTCCCAAAGGTGGTCTCAGCTTTTCACTTGAACCAACCTATTGTGGTGCCTGCGGTTACTGGGGACTTGGAGGATTCCAAGTTGCTGGACGTAGTCAGGGCCCTCAAAATTTATATTTCCAGGACGGCTGGAGTCAGAAAGACTGACTCGCTGTTTATCCTGTATGCACCCACCAAGCTGGGTGCTCCTGCTTCTAAGCAGTCTATTGCGCGCTGGATTTGTAGCACTATTCAGCTGGCGCATTCTGCGGTAGGCTTACCGCAGCCTAAATCTGTAAAAGCCCATTCCACACGGAAGGTGGGCTCATCTTGGGCGGCTGCCCGAGGGGTCTCGGCTTTACAACTTTGCCGAGCAGCTACTTGGTCGGGGGCAAACACGTTTGCAAAATTCTACAAATTTGATACCCTGGCTGAGGAGGACCTGGAATTCTCTCATTCGGTGCTGCAGAGTCATCCGCACTCTCCCGCCCGTTTAGGAGCTTTGGTATAATCCCCATGGTCCTTACGGAGTCCCCAGCATCCACTAGGACGTCAGAGAAAATAATTTACTCATTACTAATTCTATTTCTCGTAGTCCGTAGTGGATGCTGGGCGCCCATCCCAAGTGCGGATTGTCTGCAATACCTGTACATAGTTATTGTTACAAATATCGGGTTTTGTTGTGAGCCATCTCTTCAGAGGCTCCATTTGTTATCATACTGTTAACCGGGGTTCCTATCACGTGTTACATGGTGTGATTGGTGTGGCTGGTATGAGTCTTACCCGGGATTCAAAAATCCTTCCTTATTGTGTCAGCTCTTCCGGGCACAGTTCCTAACTGAGGCTTGGAGGAGGGTCATAGGGGGAGGAGCCAGTGCACACCAGAAAGTCCTAAATCTTTCTATAGAGTGCCCAGTCTCCTGCGGAGCCCGTCTATTCCCCATGGTCCTTACGGAGTCCCCAGCATCCACTACGGACTACGAGAAATAGAATTACCGGTGAGTAAATTCTTATTTTAACTCAATCTTTTCACAATTATGCCCACGACAATAGTGTCCATTCTGATGACATAAATCTTTTCTGGCAGGCTTCGAAACCGGTCCTCCGAGGTCACATACTTTCCTATGTGGCCTCAAGAAAAAAACAGTTTCAGGACATATTGTCCCATGCGACCCAAAAAGTTACTTCATCATATTCTCAGCTATTAACGAATTATTAGCAAACCTGGTAAATGACTCTGCCGCTCCCAAACATATTCCATCTATTCGAAATGCCCAGGGTTCATTGACACTAGCCCAGGATGCAATTAGTGATGTCTTTCTTGGATTTTTTGAGAATCTATATACCGCACCTCCAGATCAACCCACCAAAGGTTTGGACTTTTTAATTAATGCTGATCTTTCTACCCTTTCAGTGGATGACAGAGAAATTCTTAGTTCCCCTAATTCAGATGCAGAGCTAGAAGCAACTATAAAATCCTTGCCTACTGGGAAAACCCCGGGACCTGATGGTCTCTCAGCCGCGTATTACAAGCTTCTGTCCCCACATATAAGAGAACATCTGTCTGCACTCTACAATTCTATCCTTACAGGTTACTCGGCACCACATGATTTTAACACAGCCAAGGTAATCGTCCTCCCTAAACCAAATAAAGACCCCACCTTGGTCTCCTCCTATAGACCGATCTCCTTCTTGAACCAGGACTTTAATATTCTTATGAAAATTATAGCCTCCCGTCTTCAGTTGGTTCTGCCTAAATTATTACATCCTGCTCAGACAGGTTTTCTAAGTAATAGACATTCAGTCCATAATGTCCGCTCACTGCTGGCAGGGAGTGTGACATTATGGACTGAATGTGACAAAAACGCACAGTTCCCTGGAGATGGGAAACATAGTTCTTAGTTGTGACGCTGATAAGGCCTTTGATAGGGTCTCCTGGGCTCATCTCGGTAGAATCCTTCAGCATCAGGAATTTGGCCCTGATTTATTACATATATTTTACACTTTATATCAAAAACCTCTGGCCTTTTTAACAATCAATGCCCACAACACCCGTTACTTTCAAATACACCGGGGCATTAGGGCCCTTTATTCCCGCTCCTATTTAATTTGGCTTTGTACCCTCTTTTTCTGCATTTTTTTAAAGAAAATATATGGCATGGCATTCAACTGGCCCAATTGGAACTTACATTTTCTGCATTCGCTGATGATATTCTGCTTTATTTAAGTAACCCTCACACTGCACTGCCACATACCTCCATTCTAGACTCCTTTGAATTAGTATCTGGGTATAAAATTAACTATTCCAAGACTGTAGCCTTGGCCTTTTCTTCCGCCAAATTGGGATGGGGGAATCTCATTTCTGTTCCAATGGGCACCTGATGACTGTATCACATATTTAGGTATTAAAATCCCTAACCACCCCTCCAAATTTTATATACGTTAAACTTTTCTTCATTACTTTCCAAGACTTACTCAGATTTTTCTCACCTTCCTTTGACATACGCTGGTCGCTGTCATTTATATAAAATGATTAGTTTTCTACACCTTTAATATGTATTACAAATGTTTCCGTTGATCCCGCCTAAAAGTACATTTGCACAACTGAATACAGCATTGACTAAATTTATTTGGGCTGTTAAACGGCCACGGATATCCTTATTTAAACTACAACAGCCAAGAACTTCAGGTAGCCTACATTTACCATGCTTGCATACATATGCCTGGGCAACAAATTATAGAATTGCTTTGGACTGGATCGGTGGACGCAAAGTTTACGCTAATCTACAACTAGAACAAACATTTGCACCAAACTGGAACTTAGTGTCCTTATTACACACTACACCATACTCCCTGCCTGCATCTGCAAAGGAGAATATCGTTTTGTCATCTACCTGTATGGCATGGAGGATGGTGCGTGCTAAATTGAATTTGTCTCGACAGACCTCTCTATTTTTGCCTCTCTGGGGTAATCCTGACTTTGAACCGAATAGTACTTCTCAGGTATTCTATACTTGTTATAAAGGAGGCCTTAAGTATGTCCATCAATTCTTGTGCAAAGAGAATTTGGTCCTGCTTACGCATTCCCAAATAGTGGAGCGATTTCCGTCCCTGGTGATCCCCCTATTCCCCTTCATGCAAGCAAGTAATTATGTGCAAAGGGTTTTATCAACTTTGACTGAGACTGATAGAACTAGCATCTTAGACGGAACACTGCGACATAGCTCGGACGGTCACTTCTCCACGGCTTTCATACACACTCACTCCCGATCTCTACTTAACCTAGACTCTGGTGCTGTGGGCCTGTTCCAATGGAAACTAGAGTTTCCAGACCTCACACTAAAGTCCATTCTAGATGCCAATGTAATTTTGGATAAAATGCTGGTATAGACCTCATACTCAGAGATGCACCAGAAGATAACGCACAGGGCCTATTTTACACCTAAACGGAAGTTCCTCATTGGAGATGCCCTTAATGCTAATTGTTATAAGTGCGGTTCGCCAAAAGTGGACATAGTCCATTGTTTGTGGCCCTGCCCAAAAGTACAGGCCCTGTGGCGAGCACTTCATCTGTATATTACAAATGAGCTGAAAATCCAGTTCACTATTAATAAAACCTGGGCATTTTGGGGCATATACCCTAAGTCTTCTCCTAGTACACTGACTGGAGGGAATCGTGCTTTACTTATCAAGTTGGCTGCGGATGCAAAAAAAAACAATACTCTGTCAATGGATTTCCTCGGAATCCGTGCACATCTCCCTATTACATCCTAGAATCTCATATTTGTTTCATTTAGACTAGACCAACACCACACTTAACAAAGAGAAGTTGACAGAAAAACATTTTGACACATGGCTCCCGTTTGTCCGCACTCTATCCCCGCCAATTAAGGAGGCCTTACGGAAATGCTTTCAGTCTACTAAATGGTACAATTTAGAAGTCTTAGGGCCATATGCAAATGCGGTCGAATTGCCGCAAATATCGAAAAACAGGGCATTTTTCGACAAAAAAAACTGATTTGACAATGCAATACAGTACTTTTCGACTAAAAAACGTCCGTTTCAGATTCGACTTTTTACAGTTCGACAATTGTCAAATTCGACATGTCTGCAATGGTAAAAATGCGGCTTTTCGACAAAAGTATATTCAATTGAAGAATGTCGATTTGACAACAGTGCTTTTCGACAGTCATTTAATCAATTTCAGTCCGCCTCAGTTTGCTGGCGTGATCTAATAAAAATTTTTAAAAACATGTTTTTTTTTGTGTTTTTTTTTTATTGCTAATAGCATATCTATTTATATTAGAAGGGATTATCTACTTGGTTTGTCTATTTAGGAGCCACAAGTAATATTTAATAGATTTTAAAAGAATATATTTTTTTTTTTACTGACAAAAATATTATGGAGAGATCAGAGCATGTTTTTCAGTGGGAAGGGGTGGGAATGGGTTAAAAATCCTGAAAAAAAAATGCGTGGGGTCCCCCCTCCTAAGCATAACCAGCCTCGGGCTCTTTGAGCCGGTCCTGGTTGTAAAGATACGGGGGGAAAAATGACAGGGGATCCCCCGTATTTTAACAACCAGCACCTGGCTCTGCGTCCGGTCCTGGTGCCAAAAATATGGGGGACAAAACACGTAGGGGTCCCCCGTATTTTTCACACCAGCACCGGGCTCCACTAGCTAGAGAGAATGCCACAGCCGGGGGATACTTTTATACCGGTCCCTGTGGCCGTGGCATTAAATCCCCAACTAGTCACCCCTGGCCGGGGTACCCTGGAGGTCCCCCCCTCCTGCCACCCAAGGGCCAGGGGTGAAGCCCGAGGCTGTCCCCCCATCCAAGGGTGGCGGATGGGAGGCTGATAGCCAAGTGTAAAAAAAAAAAGAATATTGTTTTTTTGTAGCAGAACTACAAGTCCCAGCAAGCCTCCCCCGCAAGCTGGTACTTGGAGTACCACAAGTACCAGCATGCAGTGGAAAAACGGGCCCACTGGTACCTGTAGTTCTACTACAAAAAAATACCCAAATAAAAACAGTACACACACACCGTGACAGTATAACTTTATTACATACATGCACACCAAAATACACACATACTTACCTATGTTGACACAAAGCAGTCGTTCCTCTTCACCAGTAGAATCCACGGGTTACCTGTAAATAAAATTATACTCACAAAAATCCTGTGTAGATCTGTCCTCTTCAGAGTTTGTAATCCACGTACTTGGCAAAATAATAAAACGCAAAACTCGATCCACGCACTGGAAGGGGTCCCATGTTTACACATGGGACCCCTTTCCCCGACTGGTGGGACCCCCTGTGACTGCTGTCAAAGAGGGTCCCTTCAGCCAATTAGAGAGCGCCACGTCGTGGCACTCTCCTGATTGGCTGTGCGCGTCTGAGCTGTCAGGCGGCGCATAGCACATAGGCGCTCCATTATATTCAATGGTGGGAACTTTGCGGTCAGCGGTTGACCGCGAGTAACCTCAACCGCTGACACAAAGTTCCCACCATTGGATACAATGGAGCGCCTATGTGCTACATTGTATCTCGAGTGCGCCGCCTGACTGTTAGGCGCCGGGGTCCGCTCGTCGGTGCGGCCCGGCGCCTAGCAACCAGGGACGCCGTACGCGTACAGCCGCCGGCTCCCTGGCAACGCTAGACGTCGGGCGCACTGAGCCGCACGGACCCTAGCAACGGGGACGCCACTGGCGGACCGCGTTCCCCGTTGCTGGGTCCAGTTAAAATGATTGTGCACCTGTTTCCTGGCCGTGCAGCAAGGCAGCTGCACGGCATTTGTGTAATCAGCCCTGTCAGCAGCTGATTGGAGGACTCCTGTTTATATGCACTCTCAGGGCTTCTCACAGACGCCGGTAATAGCTTCCTGCATGCTGTCCTTGTTTGCTGAGAGTCTGTTTCCAGTCTTGCTGTATCCGGTCGTTCCAGTCTCCAGTAGTCCTGTACTCGGAAGTTGTCATCTTGTTCCTGGAGTCCTGACTGATCACCGTTTAACATCCAGTGGTGTTCGTGAGTCACGGCTTTGCCGTGTGTTGCGGCTTGGCCGCTTTACCATTTATTATTTGTGTTTTGGAGCATTTTGCGGAGGGTTCCGCTTCCACAGGTCCACTCTGGTATCCGGCGGTGCTGGGTAGGAGTATTGGACAAGTGGATTTTTGGTTGTCCTTTTCCCTGGTGGTTTTTCCGCTCATACTTCAGGTCTTTGCTAGTTAGCTTGTTGCCCCTGGCCTGTTGTCAGTCAGAGGTCCTCTTGTTATCATCCTGCCTCGGATTTCCCTTTGTCTCTCATTAAGACCGGGGGGCACCGGAGTTGGGCAGACATAATCCGCCCTTCAAACGTGGCTGCCAAGGGCTCAAGAAACCATAGTCTCGCAAGGGATTTCCGATAGCACGGGTGAGACAATAGAGTTAGGGCGCCAGGGGCAACTAGTCTTTCCTGCTCCCGTTACCAGCATTCCATTCCAGCGCTCTGGTCATTGTCATAAGATCTCCTCTGGTCAGGAGTGCTGGAATCATAACATTATTACCGGCCACACCAAAACTTAAAATTAAACGGGGTTTAATTTTTTTCTCATTCAGTTTTGTAAGAGTTTATCGGCCTCATGAATCCAACAGGTTTAGGGCCAAATCCTGGTCAGCTCTTAGTCAGCCAGATTCAAGAACTTACTCAGATGGTTCAGGATCTTTCCCTTCGGGTGAAGTCGCAGGAAGATCTTTTGCGAACTTCCCCGAAGGTAGTCCCTGAACCAAAGATGCATTTGCCTGACCGTTTTTCTGGTGATAGGAAAGAGTTTTTTAATTTTAAAGAATCCTGTAAACTTTATTTTCGTTTAAGACCGATCTCCTCGGGTACTGAATCTCAGCGGGTTGGGATTATTATTTCTTTGCTCCAGGGGGATCCTCAGACCTGGGCATTTGGTTTAAAAGCAGAGGATCCGGCCTTGTTGTCAGTAGACGCCTTTTTTGGGTCTTTAGGGCTATTGTATGATGACCCTGATAGAGAGGCATCCGCTGAAGGTCAGTTGCGCGCTCTCAGACAGGGTAGGAATCCTGCAGAGGTTTATTGTATGGAGTTTCGCCGTTGGTCGAACGACTGTGGCTGGAATGACCCAGCCCTGCGCAGTCAGTTTCGCCTCGGCTTATCAGAGTCTATAAAAGACAGTCTCCTTCAGTATCCCGCTCCTGAGACTCTCGATAAACTCATGGAGCTTTCTATTAAGATTGATCGTCGTCTCAGAGAGCGGAGGGCTGAAAAAGGAGCACCTGTCAGGTCAACTCCATGTGTATATTCCATTCCTGAGGACGTAGAGGAGCCCATGCAGATGGGTCTCTCCCGGCTGTCTCCTGAAGAAAGAGCCAGAAGGCAAAACTCTGGTCTTTGTTTGTACTGTGGGGGTAAGGGACATTTTGCTCGTAATTGTCCGAACAAGTCGGGAAACGCCTCGACCAGGTGAATTGTGAGGGGGTTCACCTAGGTCTGCAGCTTATCTCCTCGAATAACTCCCTTTTAGTCCCAGCTAAAGTTTCCTTTGGCAGCCTCAGTTCTTCGGTGTCGGCTTTTGTTGACAGTGGAGCTGCAGGAAACTTTATGGATTTAACTTGGGCTAAGGCCTTAGGCATTCCTCAGTTATCTTTGGGTAGGTGTGTCACCATGCATGGCTTAGATGGGAGTCCACTGTCCAATGGGGTTATTTCCCTCTGTACACCCCCTGTACTACTTACGGTAGGAGCTCTTCATTCTGAAAAAATCGAGTTCTTCCTTACCCATTGCCCAGCAGTTCCAGTGGTTCTGGGTCACCCTTGGCTGGCCTTTCATAATCCCACCATTGATTGGCGGTCGGGGGAAATTTCACAATGGGGTACCTTCTGTGATAAGGAATGTATTACGTTTCCAGTCAGAATAGCAGCTGCCATTCCTGAACTCATTCCCGTGGAATACCAAGAGTTTGCTGATGTGTTCTCCAAGGGCAATGCAGACATTCTGCCTCCACATCGGCCTTATGATTGTGCTATTGAGCTAATTCCTGGTGCCGCATTGCCAAAGGGAAGGTTATATGCTTTATCCGGGCCAGAAACTGCGGCCATGAATGATTATGTTAAGGAGAGCCTAGGGAAAGGATTTATTAGGCCATCAAAATCTCCTTTAAGTGCAGGCTTCTTCTTTGTGGAGAAAAAGGATGGCTCGCTTAGACCTTGCATTGACTTTAGAGCCCTGAATAAAATCTCAGTAAAAAATACTTATCCTCTGCCGCTGATTTCTGTCCTCTTTAATCAGCTGCGTTCGGCTGTGATTTTTTCTAAAATTGACCTAAGAGGAGCGTATAACCTCATCCGAATCAAGTCTGGAGATGAGTGGAAGACGGCCTTCAGTACTCAGTCGGGTCACTACGAGTACCTGGTGATGCCGTTCGGCTTGTCTAACGCTCCAGCAGTTTTCCAGGACCTCATTAACGATGTGCTCCGTGACTTCCTAGGGAAATTCGTGGTCGTTTACTTAGACGACATCCTGATTTATTCTGACTCAATTGAACAACATGTTACCCAGGTGCGTCAGGTTCTTCAAAAGTTACGTGAGAATCATCTATATGCCAAGCTGGAGAAATGTGAGTTTCATGTCACGGAGGTATCTTTTTTAGGGTACATTATTTCCCCTCGGGGATTTTTCATGGAACCTAAGAAGCTCCAGGCCATCCTTAGTTGGGCGCAACCCACCAATTTAAAAGCAATTCAGTGCTTTTTAGGGTTTGCAAATTATTATAGGAGGTTCATTCATTCTTTTTCCGACCTGGTTGCTCCCATTGTGGCTCTGACAATGAAAGGAGCGGATCCTACCAACTGGTCGCGTGAAGCTGAGTTGTCCTTTCGGGCCCTGAAACAAGCTTTTGTCTCGGCTCCAGTCCTCAGACATCCCAATCCAGAATTGCCCTTCGTTGTGGAGGGTGATGCCTCGGAGGTTGGAGTGGGGGCTATCCTATCTCAAAAGGATCCGGAGTCTCTGGAACTACATCCTTGTGCCTTTATGTCCAGGAAATTCTCCTCCGCTGAATCCAACTATGACGTTGGTAACCGGGAGTTACTGGCAATAAAATGGGCTTTCGAGGAGTGGAGGCATTGGCTGGAGGGAGCAACACATACTATTTCAGTATTGACTGACCATAAAAACCTGCAATACATCGAATCAGCTAAGCGGCTGAATGCCCGGCAGGCTCGTTGGGCTTTATTCTTTACTCGTTTCAAATTTATTATCACTTTCAGGCCAGGTTCCAAGAATACCAAGGCGGATGCCCTGTCACGCAGTTTTCTTCCGGTTCACAATAACAGTCCTGTTACTCCCATACTTCCATCTTCAGTCATTTGGGCAGGCCTCACACAAGATTTATTTACCCAGTTAAAACAGCTTCAACACCAAGCTCCTGGAAATACTCCTGCTGGTCGTCTTTACGTCCCTGAGTTTTTGAGAGCTACTGTTTTGACTGAGTTCCATGATAACAAAGTTTCCGGGCATCCGGGGATCTCTAAGACTTTGGAGTTAGTCTCCCGCTCAGTATGGTGGCCTGGTCTTTCTAAAGACGTTAAGGAGTTTGTTTTTTCATGTCAGGTTTGTGCACAGCATAAGGTTCCCCGTTCCTTGCCTATCGGGCAACTTATGCCCTTAAATGTCCCCCTCAGGCCATGGTCTCATATTTCCATGGATTTTGTGGTAGACCTTCCCCTTTCAGCCGGATTCCGAGTCATATGGGTGGTAGTGGACCGTTTTAGCAAGATGGCTCATTTCATTGCTCTTCCCCGACTGCCATCTGCCCAAGGATTGGCAGTTTTGTTTCTCCGCCATGTTTTCAGACTTCATGGGTTGCCCACTGATATTGTTTCTGATCGGGGTCCACAATTCATTGCACAATTCTGGAAGTGTTTTTGTGCTTCATTAAAGATGAAATTGTCATTAACATCCGGTTACCACCCCCAATCCAACGGGCAAACCGAGCGAGTTAACCTATCATTGAAACAGTATTTGCGTTTGAACTCAGCCAAACTCCAGAATGATTGGTCCGAGTTTCTTCCATTGGCGGAGTTTGCTTACAATAATTCTTGTCATTCCTCCACTAATGTGTCTCCATTCTTTTCAGTTTTTGGTTTTCACCCCAGAGCTAATTCTTTTTTTCAACATTCCTCAGTTTCCTCGCTAACCTTAAGAGCCATTTGGAAAAAAGTGCACCTTGCTCTCAGAAAAGCGGCCTTTCAAGAGAAAAAAATTTCTGACAGGCTCCAACGTCCTTGCACTTTTAAGGTGGGAGATAGGGTATGGTTGTCGACTCGTAACATTAGACTTCGACAATCCTCGGCTAGATTGGGACCCAAATTTATTGGACCATTTCATATTATTAAAAAAGTCAACCCAGTTGCTTTCCGGTTACGTTTACCAAGATCTCTCCGGATTGGAAATACGTTTCATTGCTCCCTGTTGAAACCATACGTTTCTTCCAGTAGATTTCCTCGGAAGATCTCTCAGGGAAGATCTCCAGTGGATGTACAGGGACAACAGGAGTTCCTGGTGGAGAAGGTTCTCGATTCCAAATTGTCCCGGGGCAGGCTTTATTTTCTGGTTCACTGGAGAGGCTATGGTCCAGAGGAAAGGTCTTGGGTCCTGGATAAGGATCTTCATGCCCCGAGGCTCAAGAGGGCATTTTTTCGGGAATTACCTCGGAAGCCTGGCTTTAGGGGTTCCTTGACCCCTCCTCAAGGGGGGGGGGGGTACTGTTAGGCGCCGGGGTCCGCTCGCCGGTGCGGCCCGGCACCTAGCAACCAGGGACGCCGTACGCGTACAGCCGCCGGCTCCCTGGCAACGCTAGACGCCGGGCGCACTGAGCCGCACGGACCCTAGCAACGGGGACGCCACTGGCGGACCGCGTTCCCCGTTGCTGGGTCCAGTTAAAATGATCGTGCACCTGTTTCCTGGCCGTGCAGCAAGGCAGCTGCACGGCATTTGTGTAATCAGCCCTGTCAGCAGCTGATTGGAGGACTCCTGTTTATATGCACTCTCAGGGCTTCTCACAGACGCCGGTAATAGCTTCCTGCATGCTGTCCTTGTTTGCTGAGAGTCTGTTTCCAGTCTTGCTGTATCCGGTCGTTCCAGTCTCCAGTAGTCCTGTACTCGGAAGTTGTCATCTTGTTCCTGGAGTCCTGACTGATCACCGTTTAACATCCAGTGGTGTTCGTGAGTCACGGCTTTGCCGTGTGTTGCGGCTTGGCCGCTTTACCATTTATTATTTGTGTTTTGGAGCATTTTGCGGAGGGTTCCGCTTCCACAGGTCCACTCTGGTATCCGGCGGTACTGGGTAGGAGTATTGGACAAGTGGATTTTTGGTTGTCCTTTTCCCTGGCGGTTTTTCCGCACATACTTCAGGTCTTTGCTAGTTAGCTTGTTGCCCCTGGCCTGTTGTCAGTCAGAGGTCCTCTTGTTATCATCCTGCCTCGGATTTCCCTTTGTCTCTCATTAAGACCGGGGGGCACCGGAGTTGGGCAGACATAATCCGCCCTTCAAACGTGGCTGCCAAGGGCTCAAGAAACCATAGTCTCGCAAGGGATTTCCGATAGCACGGGTGAGACAATAGAGTTAGGGCGCCAGGGGCAACTAGTCTTTCCTGCTCCCGTTACCAGCATTCCATTCCAGCGCTCTGGTCATTGTCATAAGATCTCCTCTGGTCAGGAGTGCTGGAATCATAACACTGACAGCTCAGATGCGCACAGCCAATCAGGAGAGTGCCACGATGTGGCACTCCCTGATTGGCTGAAGGGACCCTCTTTGACAGCAGTCGGGGAAAGGGGTCCCATGTGTAAACATGGTACCCCTTTCAGTGCGTGGATCGGGTTTTGTGTTTTATTATTTTGCCAAGTACGTGGATTACAAACTCTGAAGAGGAGCTAAGTCTGAGTGAATTCTGAAAGACGAAATGTTCGTGACTTGTAAACGATGCTGAAGAATACTGAATGAAGAAGTGACTTATGATTTGTATACTATGCTGAAGAACACTGAATGAAGAGATGACTTGTGATTTGTAAACGATGCTGAAGAACACTGAATGACAAGAAGACTTGTGATTTGTAAACAATGCTGAAGAATACTGAATGAAGTGATGACTTGTGATTTGTAAACGATGTTGAAGAGAGGATTGCTATGAGCACCATCAGCAAGCGGAGACCCTCTGCCAGATAGAGGATCCAGCGGTTAAACTGCAAGAGCAAGTGGACTGGTAGCAAAGGACTGCAATAACAGAACTAACCACCGGGTGGCCACACCACAACCAGGATACCAGGGGTTAACCTTGGAGCACAGAGCTTAAGCACCTTACAGCAGCAAGTAACTTAAAGCACTGGCACCATGGCTAAGCATCAACACCTTTTTATAAGGGAAGACTGCACCGGATTGGCTGTACGCGAACTGGGATACCTATTGGCTTGGCTTGGTCTCCAACATGGCGGCTCCCTACACAGAGGACACATGTGGAACCAGCACACAGCCACTACCTCTGGCCTCAGCCTCCCAGACGCCGCACTCCAGCAACAGGACACTTGGAAACAGACATCTCCGGTTGCCATGCTCCGCTTCCCAGGACCCGGACTCCAGCCTCCAGGCCAGGGACGTGCGGTGAGCTAAATGGCTCAGGAGGCACTGGCTAGCACCAGTGCCAGATTTACATGCAATATATGAGCCAAAGTGTACACCTGGGCATTATACACAGGTGCAGCAGCATAAACTCCTGGAAATTTTGTGAGTTTTGATCAGAGATGTGCGGAAAAGTTAGACAGGTGAGGCACTGCCTCCCCTGCCATAGACTTTTTACTCCAGAGTTTTGGCTATAAAAATTATTTGAATAATACAAAGAAGATATTTCAAACAAATTCTTTGTATTTTTCATATACTTTATACAGTCCAAACTCTTGCACAAACGTAAGTATGACAGGAAAGGCTCTGCCTCACCCCACCGTACGTCACTGCTCCAGACAGCCGACAGCCACACCGGAGGGCCTTGCTAATGCAGCTCCTATCCGCCACAGCCACACCAGCCACCTAACAGGAAGGCCGCAGGGACCACAACCGAAGGTAAGACTCCGGATGCTGACATTACCCGCCTTTGTTAGGGTGGTCTCCGAACACCCACGCTGCTTAGTGAGAATCTTGGCATGAAAGGCACAAATCAGTCTTGGAGCATGAACATTCTCTGCAGCCACCCAAGATCTTTCCTCTGGACCATACCCTCTCCAATCTTTGAGATACTGGAGACGACCATACCTCTTGCGGGAATCTAGAACCTCAAATTCCTCATTTTGAGCGGCTTGAACCTTGGGAGGTTTAGGGAAAGCCACCCGAAAACGATTTAATACAAGAAGCTTTAGCAGAGAAATGTGAAAGGCATTGGGAGGCAGTTTCACCTTGTAATAAACAGGATTAAACACTCTTTCAATGGAATACGGACCAATGAATCTTGGAGCAAACTTTTTGGTAGGAACTTTGAGTCTGAGGTTTCTGGTGGATATCCAAACACGATCCCCCACTTTGAGACTAGGAACAGCCCTCCGTTATCGATTGGCATAGGTCTTATATCTCTGGGAAGTCTTAAGTAGCGCCTTATGAATTTGTCCCCAAATCTTAGTGAACTGACGAAGAGCGGATTCAGCAGCAGGAACCTCGAGAGCTGGGAGAGATTCGAAGAAAGGAACTCTTGAATGAAAACCATAGTTAATGAAGAAAGGAGTGGAATTGGTAGAAGAATGATATAGGTTATTGTGTGCGAACTCTGCAAATGGGAGGTAATCCATCCAGTCATCCTGAGCAGGGGACATGAACATTCGTAAGAAATTTTCCGGATCTTGGTTGACTATTTCAGTCTGCCCATCAGTCTGGGGATGATAGGCTGAAGAAAAGTTCAACTTGATTCCTAGGACAGACCTGAGAGCTTTCCAGAACTTGGCCATGAATTGAAGACCCCGATATGAAACGATTTCCTGTGGGAGACAATGCAAATGGAAAATCTCTGAGAGAAACAATTTGGATAGCTGAGGAGCAGAGGGAAGACCGGTGAGGGGTATGAAGTGAGCCATCTTCGAAAATCGGTCCAAGACATCCTTTTTCAGATGAGGCCAACAGTAGAATCGCTGAATGAACTTGAGAGTCTTAAGACCACCAGCATGACCCATGAAAGATGAAGACTGAGCCCACGTAAGCAATTTCCTGCAAAGTTTAGGTGCCACAAAAGTTCTCCCCGGAGTAGGAAGAGAAACAGCATGAGTTGAAGCAAATGAATCGGGATTCAAAATAAATTGTTTCTTAGAGGAGTCAAGTGAATCATCCGTTTGAAAAGAATGAGAAAGTGCATATGCTCTTCAATTTAAGGTTCCTGGGTGGTAAGAGAGTTTGAAGAAGAACCGAGAGTAGAAGAGAGCCCACCTGGCTTGCCGTGGTTTTAAACAACTAGCTGTCTGGAGGTACAGAAGATTCTTGTGATCCGTTATAACAGAGATAGGGTGTTGAGCTCCCTCTAAAAAATATCGCCACTCTTCAAAAGCTAATTTTATGGCCAACAGTTCTTGTTCACCAATGGGATAATTTTGCTCTGCTTGGGAGACCCTTCAAGGAAAATATGCACAAGGATGACTTTTCTTATCTTCAAAGAGCTGAGAAAGAACTGCACCGACTCCCACCGAAAAAGCATCTACTTCCACCTGAAACGGGTGACTGAGATCAGGTTGGCGAAGGATCGTAGCGGACATGAAGGCTTCTTTTAAGAACGTGAAGGCTTTCAGAGCCTCAGGTGGCTAAATTTGAAGTATTGGCTGCTTTCCTGGTTAACATGGTAATTGGGGCAATGATGGAGTAGTCCTTGATAAATTTCCTGTAAAAGTTGGCAAAGCCAAGAAATCATTGGATTCCTTTTAGAGTGGTAGGAAGAGTCCAATCATGAATCGCTTGGACCTTGGTTTAATCTATCTGTAGGTCCTGTCCGGAGATGACATAACCGAGAAAGGAGATGGAGGGTACCTCAAAGGTGCACTTTTCAAACTTGCAAAAAAGATGATTTTTCCTAAGATGGTTTAAGACCTCTTTGACTTGCTCCCGATGGACCCTCAAATCCTTAGAAAAAATAAGTATACCACTAGACAACTGTAAAGAAGATCTCTGAATATCTCGTTCACAAAGTTCTGGAAAACCACTGGAGCATTGCAGAGACTGAAGGGCATCACTAGATACTCGTAATGTCCATCACGTCTGTTAAAAGCGGTCTTCTTTTCGTCTCCAGAACGAATACGTATCAGGTTATAAGCCCCTCGACGGTCTAACTTAGTGAAAACAGTGGCCCCTTTCACTCGATCGAATGACTCAGGAATCAGGGGCAGTGGAAATCTGTTCTTCTCTATGATCTCATTCAAACCCTGGTAATCTATGCACAGCCGCAAACCCCCATCCTTCTTCACGAAACAAAAACCTGCCCCAACTGGGGAGGAAGAGGGGCGAATGAAACCCTTACTGAGATTTTCTGAAATGTACTCTGACATGGCCTGGGTCTCTGGAAGGGATAGAGGGTATATTCGACCTCTTGGAGGAGTCTTGCCTTGTATCAAATCAATGGGACAGTCCCAACTACGATGGGGAGGCAAAGTGTTAGCTCCCTGAGAGTTCAGAAGGATTTGAATTGCGAAGAGGTTTCATAGACGCCAAGCATCCATAGTCTGCCAATCGATGCAGGGATTATGTCTTTGTAGCCTAGGGAATCCGAGATTTAATTCTTGAGAAGATTTAGGAATTACTAGGAAAGAGATGTTTTCAGAGTGAAGAGCTCCAGTCTTTAATTTGAGAGTAACAGTGCGGTGAGTAATGATCCCTTCGGGTATGTAACTTCCGTCAACTGCAGTGATTGAAATAGGGTGACCCAACTTCATTTGACTAGTGCCCAGGTGATAAAACTCTCAGCTGCTCCAGATTCGAGTAGTGCAGAAACAAAAAGAGAAGAGGAGGACAGCTCTAGACAAGTGGTAAGCACAGATTCTTTCCTGAAAGATAATTCTGAGGAGACTCCTAACCTAACCTCTCCTGCGTAAGTTAGGAGTGGGTGTTTCCCGGCTGATGACTGCAGGACTTAACAAAGTGATCAGCTGCTCCACAATACATACAGAGATTCCCTCGTCTTCACTACTGTCGTTCTTCATCAGTGAGACGGGACCGGTTAACCTGCATGGGTTCCTCTGCGGGTGGAGGAGATGGTCTAGGAAGAGGAGAAATCCGAGGTCTCGGATGGTCCGACTTTGATCTCTCCAAGGGCCGTAACTATCAGGGCCATAACTCTGTGTGTGCGAAGTGTGCTTTACACACAGCACACTTTAGCTGGGGGCGCATCATTTGCTGTGACCCCGCTTGGCTGCCCTATTTGTGTTGCAGCGCTGTCTGCTGCAGACAGCGTTGGCGAGTTCCCAGGGAGAATGCCGTGAGTGGATGACACCCGAACCCCCATTCCCCCTAACATATAAAGCTGACGCGGGTGGTGACACCCGAACCCCCTCTCCCCACTACCACAGTATGCAGCAGTGTCCGCGACTGACCCCAACTCCCCCCCTACTGCAGTATGCAGCAGCAGCCTCGGGTGGTGACACCCGAACCCCCCTTCCCTTACCACAGTATGCAGTGGCTGCCGCGGGTGGATGACACCCGAACCCCCCTCCCCTCCACAGCAGTATGCAGCGGCAGCCACGGGTGGTGACACCCGAACCCCCCTTCCGTCTACCACAGTATGCAGCATCGACCGCAGGGGGATGACACCCTACCCCCCACCACAGTATGCAGCGGCGGCCACGAGTGGATGACACCTGAAACCCCCTCTACCACAGTATGCAGCGGCGGCCGCAGGTGGATGACACCCGAAACCCCCCCACCACAGTATGCAGCGGCAGTCGTGGGTGGATGACACCCAAAACCCCCTCCCTCCCCTCTACCACAGTATGCAGCGGTGGCCGTGGGTGGATGACACCCGAACCCCCTTTCCCCTCTACAGCAGTATGCAGCGGCAGCTGCGGGTGGTGACACCTGTACCCCCCCTCCCCCCTACAGCAGTATGCAGTGGCAGCTGCGGGTGGATGACACCCGAAACCCCCCCTTCCCCCTACAGCAGTATGCAGCGGCAGTTGCGGGTGGTGACACCCGAACCCCCCCCCCCCTTCTCCCTACAGCAGTATGCAGTGGCAGCCACGGGTGGATGACACCCGAACCCCCCCATCCCCTTACAGCAGTATGCAGTGGCAGCCGTGGGTGGTGACCCCCAAACCCCCCCTTCCCCCTACAGCGGTATGCAGTGGCGGCCATAGGTGGATGACACCTGAACCCCCCCTACCATGGTATGCAGACACCCCATAGTATTAGGGGTGAGAGACAAGAGAGGCAATGGGAGCCAGGGAGAGACAGAGGAGAGTGAGAATGAGGGAGTGCAAGAGGGATGGGGTTGTCAGGAAGAAAGAGGGAAGTGAGTGAGAGATGGGTGAGTGTGTGACTGCCTAGGACCTAGGTGATTCTTTCAAGTTTTTTTTTTTTTCACTTTAGTTTTTCCACAGAATCGGCCTGAAGGTCCCCCTAAGAAGACTCCTGGAGAGATTGTGTTAAAGGAGCGGTATGGTGAGAGTCAGAACCAGAGGAGTCGAGCCAGCTGCCAGCCAGGATCGACGAGGACCCTCTGCACGGCAGGAGCAGCTCAGTGCTGTGTTATACATCCCGGGCCTGCTAAGGAGTTCAGAGGTAGCAGAAGAGCTGCAACGCAGGGTGGTGAGAGAAACTGTTTGTGTAAGAGGGAGCTCTACCTGCTGTAATGTATAAAATAGGGCTCTACCTGCCGTAATGTGTAAAAGGGAGCTCTGCCTGCCATAATGTGTAAAAGGGGACTCTACCTGCCGTAATGTGTAAAAGGGAGCTCAACCTGGCGTAATGTGTAAAAGGAATCTCTACCTGCCGTAATGTGTAAAAGGGGGCTCTACCTGACGTAATATGTGACAGGGGCTCTACCTGGCCTAATGTGTGACAGGTGCTCTACCTGGCATAATGTGTAAAAGGGGCTTTACCTGGTATAATGTGTGTAAATGGTGCTACTCTGCGGTGTCATTTGAATAATGGAGACTACTGTACAGCGTAATATGAATTGGTATTACTTTGTGGCCGCGCCCCTTTCCCGTGAAGCCATGCCCCTATATTTTTGTTGCTTGCCACCGTGTGCACTGACCCTATTTTACATATGGGGGGCGCGATGTTGTTTCTTGCACACAGCACTAAAATGCCTAGATACGGCACTGCTCTCTATACCTCAGATCCAACTTGTTACAGAGAGAGTTTGTCCAACCTGTCTGGAATATCTAGGGTCGCTAGATCGTCCTTAATTTTGTCTGAAAGACCATTCTAGAAAGCTGCTATGAGAGCCTCTTCATTCCAACCAAGTTCGGAAGAGAGGCTATAAAACTGGATAACGTATTGACTGGCGGTTCGAGTTCCCTGCAAACGCAGAATTTCCAAAGAAGCTGTCACAACTGAGGGCCTGAGCTGACGGGAGGAAGCCTCAGTTGTAGGGGCTGAGATAAAACTAAACTTGGGAGGTTTAATCAGACCCCTAGACATGTAAGTAAGGTGTATGAAGATTGCCCGAAGGCGTGACCATGACAACCAGGATTTAAAATAAAAGTTTATTAACAGAACTCCGTATTCACAGCAGTGGTAAATGAATAAAGATATGCAGTAGATAAAATGAAACAGTTCCTGGATCACTATAAGCTTGGCAAGAGCCACAGGGTACTGGTAGGATAAGGTACAGTTCTTAATGTCCCAGTGATGGAGTGTCCTTACCAGACCCGTCCGTAGTAGTGAGAGTAGCCGAGGAACACACCAGCAGATGTAGCACTTGAAGCTGGTAACGCTGTAGCTGAGAAGACTGCTGTGGATGCTGGATGGAACCAGCCAGGTGTTGAAAACACCGAGTGAATGCTGGATGGATCCAGCCAGGTAGATAACACTGAGTGGATGCTGGATGGAACCAGCCAGGTAGTTGAATGAAGCTACGGAGCGAGGATATAGGAAATGATGGTATGCAGGTACCGATGGTTTGCGGATACCGCTGGTATGTAGGTATCCGCTGGAGAAGCACCGGCACTTTAAGAAAGCTGAACACTGCTGGAAGCTGACCGCTGGAAGCAGATGGATCTGTAGCTGGAAGCTGGAGTAGTCATGGAAGACTGCAGAGTCAGGCTGCACCGCAAGGTGGTAAGCTGGTGCGGGTCTCTTAGTGGTAACTGGAGACAGGAGCTGGAAACCTGGAACAAAATAACCACAGGAGAGAGAGAGAGACTGGAAACAAGGTTTGACAACCAAAGCACTGACGATTTCCTAGTGCAGGCTCAGTTCCTTTATACCCTTAGGTGTAAAGGGATTGGATGACTTAATTATGCAAAGCTATGGATTGGAGGTCAGGATCATGTGACTGAAACTAAGATGGCTGTGCCCATACCGGCCTGTGGAGGGAAAGCTGTTTGTATTCACCACATGGAGATTCCTCTGTAATGGCGGCGGTGAACATAGAGAACGCCGGCTTGCGTCTCAACCTTCAGCATGGACGGCCGCGGCCGCAGTAGGTGAGGAGTGCCACATACCCTGTATGCATTAGGAATATGGAGATGATGCCCGAGGCCCCGCCGGCAGGTGACGCCATGCCAGTCGCCCAGGCATTGAGGAACGGATCAGCAGAGATGAGATATGACGTATGAATGCTTGCATCACAGCTGGGAACTGGGCCTAGGGACAACCTTAGGAGACACCTGAAAGGTAAATAATGGCGTCTAGATACCCGGATCGTGACAGCACCCCCCCCCTTTAGGAGTGGCCCCAGGACACTTCTTAGGCTTCTGAGGAAATTTAGAGTGGAAATTCCGGACCAAGGCAGGAGCATGGACATCTGAAGCATTGGTCCAAGAGCGCTCTTCAGGACCATAGCCCTTCCAGTCAATGAGATATTGTAACTGACCATAGCGAAAACATGAATCCAGAATCTTGGCAACTTCATACTCAACTCCCCGTTGAGTCTGGACTTTAGGAGCCGAAGATAGTGCAGAATGGAATCGATTCAGAATCAGCGGTTTCAGAATGGAAACATGGAATGTCCTAGGAATTTTCAAGAATGGGGGTAACTGGAGTTTGTAAGCAACAGGATTGATGACTTGTTCAATTTGAAAAGGACAGATGAAACGAGGAGCAAACTTCATGCTGGGAACTCTCAACCTCAAATTCTTCGTAGACAACCACACACGATCACCCACTTTGAGAGCAGGAACTGCCCTACGCTTCTTATCTGCAAACTTCTTGTATCTAGACCAGGGGAGGGCAATTATTTCAGCTGAGGGGCCACTTGACATTTCCTGTCAGTATCCGAGGGCCACATACAAAATAGCAGCTCGCCCCACTTGCCAAAAATATAGGGACGTGGCTTCATGTGGAAGGGGTGTGGGCAAAAAATAATACAGATTCATATTAGGCTGCACAATAGTCTCCATTATTCAAATTGCGCCACACAGCGCCACTTACACACATTACGGCAGGTAGAGCCCCTTTTACACACATTACGGCAGGTAGAGAGCCTTTTTACACATTAACATTTTATTTAGGATAATTATTGTGCAGCAAGCAAATTATCCAGTGTCTTATGGCCCCTGGGGAAAGGTGTGACACGGTGACAGAACACGGTGGGGGTGACAGAACATGGGGGGGGGTTGACACAGTGACAGAACACGGTGGGGGTGACACGGTGACAGAACATGGGGGGGGGTGACACGGTGACAGAACACGGGGAGGGGGGGTGACAGTGACAGAACACGGGTGTGTGACACAGTGACAGAAAACGGTGGGGGTGACACAGTGACAGAACACGGGGAGGGGGGGTGACAGTGACAGAACACGGATGTGTGACACGATGACAGAACACAGGGGGTGTGACACAGTGAAAGAACACGGGGAGGGGGGGGTGACAGTACACGGTGGGGGTGACAGTGCCAGAACATGGTGGGTGTGACACAGTGAAAGAACACGGTGGGGGGGGTGACAGTGACAGAACATGGTGGGGGTGACACGGTGACAGAACACGGGGAGGGGGGTGACAGAACACGGGGGGAGGGGTGACACAGTGACAGAACACGGTGGGGGTGACAGTGACAGAACACGGATGTGTGACACGGTGACAGAACACGGGGGGTGTGACACAGTGAAAGAACACGGGGAGGGGGGGGGGTGACAGAACACGGTGGGGGTGACAGTGACAGAACACGGGGGGGGTGACATGGTGACAGAACATGGTGGGGTTGAAAGCGACAGAACACGGGGAGGTGACACAGTGACAGAACACGGGGGGTGTGACACAGTGACAGAACACGGGCAGGTGACCTCACACAGACACACACTTTCTTTCACTTTTCCCATTAACTTACTGATCTGGCTGGCAGTGGCAGGAAGGATGGATCTGTAGCAGTCTGGCTCTTGTCCCGTGTAGCTCCGCCCCCTGAGGTCCCGTGTAGCCCCGCCCCCACATCGACACGTAGCCCCGCCCCCTTCTCGGCTGAACACAGCCGTTGTCACTGGGGACTCTGGAGGAGGCTGCTACAACGCAGCAGCAGGAGCAGCAGGGGAGAGAGGCGCCGCTGGCAGCTTGGAGGTACTGCAGTGCAGAGCAATGACAAGCAGCTCAGCCGGTCGGGCCGCTTGTCATTGCTCGCTGGTGGGAGGCAGTGGGCCGGGCAGGATCGGTTTGCGGGCCGCATCCGGCCCGCGGGCCGTATTTTGCCCACCCCTAATCTAGACGATGCTTTGATCAGAGCCGCTCGCACATTTTTCCAGTTATTTGAAAACTGGCGTAAGGTGATATCTACTGCTGGTACAGAAGTTGCTGGAAGCGGCTGGAATTCTGGAACTTTAGGGTGGAATCCATAGTTGATGAAGAATGGTGTTGAAGAAGATGAGGAATGATATTGATTGTTATGGCTGAACTCGGCCCAGGGAAGGAGTTAATCCAGTCATCTTGCGAGTTAGACACATAGATACGGAGGAAGGCCTCCAAGTCCTGATTCACCCTCTCAGTTTGACCATTGGTCTGAGGATGGTAAGCTGTAGAGAACTTTAATTTGACTTGGAGAACTTGACACAAACTTCGCCAGAATTTGGCTACAAATTGTACTCCTCTATCAGAGATGATCTCCTCGGGAAGACCGTGTAGTCGGAAGATCTCTTGAATGAATACTTGAGCCAACTTGGAAGCTGACGGAAGACCGGTGAGAGGAATAAAATGTGCTATCTTGGTAAACCGGTCAACCACTACCCAGATGGTGTTAAACTTGTTGCACATAGGCAGGTCTGTAACAAAGTCCATCGACAAATGGGTCCACGGTCGACGGGGAACAGATAATGGAACCAGTTGCCCCGCAGGTGACTGGCGGGATACTTTGTGTTGAGCACACTTTGGGCAAGATGCAATAAACTCCATGACGTCCTTCTTCAGAGTTGGCCACCAATAAGACCTAGAGATAAACTCAAGGGTTTTCTGAATGCCTGTATGTCCGGCAAAGCGGGAAGCATGTGCCCAATGCATGAGCTTCTTCCTTAACACCGGCTTCACAAAACTTTTCCCTGGTGGGGGCATAGAGTCCATCCTTACCGTGGAGAATGCCAACGGATTGATAATAGGATGCTTGTCAGAAGACTCCGACTCATTTTCTTGCTCCCAAGAGCGGGAAAGGGCATCGGCCTTGCGATTCTGAGAGCCCGGACAGAACTGGAGTTTAAAGTCGAACCTGGAAAAGAAAAGTGCCCATCTGGGCTGACGAGGATTAAGACATTGTGCGCCTTTCAAATATAAAAGATTCTTGTGATCGGTAAGAATAGTGACTGAATGAGAAGCTCCCTCCAGCAGGTATCTCCACTCCTCCAGAGCGAGTTTGATTGCCAGCAACTCCTGATCGCCAATGGCATAGTTGCGCTCAGCTGAGGAGAACTTCCGGGAGAAAAAGCTGCAAGGATGTAGATGACCATCTTTAGCTCTCTGGGATAACACCGCCCCTACTCCAACGGAAGAGGCATCCACCTCAAGAATGAAAGGAGAGTTGATGTCGGGCTGTTTCAAAACCGGAGCAGAGATGAATCGTTGCTTTAATAGATGAAAAGCTTGCATAGCTTCTTCAGACCACTTGGACGGATTAGCACCCTTCTTGGTCAACGCAGTGATAGGCGCCACAATGGTGGAAAAGTCTCGTATAAACTTTCTGTAGTAATTGGCGAATCCTAAAAACCTCTGGACCCCTTTGAGGGTTACAGGTATCGGCCAATTCTGGATTGCTTTTAGTTTCTCAGGATCCATTTCTAGTCCGGAACCGGACACAATGTAGCCTAGAAACGGAATGGACTTGACTTCAAAAACACACTTCTCTAATTTGCAATAGAGATGATTGACTCGGAGATGGGACAGAACTTCCTTTACCCAGAAACGATGTTCCTCTAGATTATTGGCAAAGATAAGTATATCATCTAGATAAACAACGACATGACGATATAAGATGTCTCTGAAGATCTCGTTCACGAAATGCTGGAAGACAGCTGGAGCATAACTTAATCCGAAAGGCATGACGAGGTACTCATAATGTCCATCACGGGTGTTAAAGGCGGTCTTCCACTCGTCACCCTCTCGGATCCGGATGAGGTTGAAGGCACCCCTCAAATCCAATTTCGTGAAGATGGTTGCTCCACTAACTCTATCGAAGAGTTCTATAATCAAGGGTAAAGGATATCGGTTCTTGACGGTAATGTCGTTCAAGCCTCTGTAGTCAATGCATGGCCGCAGGCCACCGTCTTTCTTCTTAACGAAGAAGAAACCTGCGCCAGCTGGGGAGGAAGAAGGTCGGATGAAACCCTTCGCCAGATTCTCCTTAATATATTCTTCCATGGAATGCGTCTCTGGTAAAGACAACGGATAAGTTCGGCCTCGAGGTGGAACCTTCCCTGGGATGAGATCGATTGGACAGTCCCATTCTCTATGAGGAGGAAGGATATCAGCAGAAGCTTTACTGAACACGTCCGTGTAGTCTTGATACGGAGGAGGTGGAACATCAGACGACCTGGAGGAGGAAGAACAAACAGGAAGCACTTTGGACAGACAGGTCTCAGTACAGGAAGGTCCCGATGCCAATATTTGCATAGTCATCCAGTCAATTGATGGGTTATGGAGACGAAGCCATGGAAGGCCCAAAACCACTGGATGTGTGGCTCTTGGAATCACTAAAAAGGAAATAAATTCTGAATGAAGAACTCCTACTCTCAGACGAACTGGTAGAGTTCTGAAAGAAATAACTGCGTCAAAAATCTTACTGCCATCCACGGCAGTTAAAGAAATGGACGAGGAAAGTCTCTCAGTGGGTAGGGACCACCGCTTAACATATGCTTCAGTTATGAAATTCCCAGCTGCTCCGGAATCTAGGAGGGCAATGACGTTCCTATAACGTTGAGCAATTTGAAGCGAGACTGGGAGATTACAATCATGAGGAGATGGAGAGGAGAGCATTACTCCTAGCCAGCCCTCTCCTTGGCGAGCTAGGACTTGAAGTTTCCTGGACGTTTGGGACAGGCATTGATTGCATGAGACGGAGCTGCACAGTAAAGACAGAGGGACTCAGAAAGACATCTTCGACGCTCAGCTGGAGATAGACGGGAACGACCAATTTGCATAGGCTCATCTTTGGATGGAGAGGGTTGACGAGGAGGAGGAGCAGAAGGTTTTGGAGTAGAAGACCTTCCCCGCTCAGTTGCTCTTTCTCTAAACCGTAGATCAACTTTTGTGCATAGGGATATTAGCTCGTCCAACTTAGAGGGCAAGTCTCTGGTAGCTAATTCGTCCTTAATGCGTTCTGATAAGCCATGCCAGAATGCAGCATACAGGGCTTCGTCATTCCATGCCAGTTCGGATGCCAGGATCTTGAACTGTATTAGGTACTGTCCCACAGTACGCGTTCCTTGGCGTAAACGGAGAATCTCAGAAGAAACTGAAGTTACACGGCCTGGCTCGTCGAAGATGCGCCTGAATGTCGTTACAAAGTCAGTATATGAGGACAACAGGGTATCGGATTTCTCCCATAAAGGTGATGCCCAATCAAGGGCTGAGCCACTGAGGAGGGAAATAATATAGGCAATTTTAGTGCGATCACTAGGGAAACTGCCAGGTTGTAGCTCGAAATGAATTTCACATTGATTGAGAAATCTTGGAGATCCATCAAATTTTGCTGGCGTTGGAAGATGAAGACGTGGAGCAGAAATGGGTAAGGTGGGTGGGGTTACAGCTGGTGTCACTGTGGTGGACGCACCGGACGCGCCTGATCCACGGAGGGTCGTTTGGATCCCATCCAGCCGAGTAGAGAGATCCTGGAGACAGCGGATGATGTGGCCTTGTGCAGCCTCCAGATGTTCGAGTCTGGCTGCCAGTTCTTGCATCGGCCTGGCCGCTTGATCCTGGTCTCCGGCTGGATTCATATGGTCAGTGCTTACTGTCACAACTGAGGGCCTGAGCTGACGGGAGGAAGCCTCAGTTGTAGGGGCTGAGGTAAAACTAAACTTGGGAGGTTTAATCAGACCCCTAGACATGTAAGTAAGGTGTATGAAGATTGCCCGAAGGCGTGACCATGACAACCAGGATTTAAAAGTCAATAAAAGTTTATTAACAGAACTCCGTCTTCACAGCAGTGGTAAATGAATAAAGATATGCAGTAGATAAAATGAAACAGTTCCTGGATCACTATAAGCTTGGCAAGAGCCA
Source organism: Pseudophryne corroboree (assembly GCF_028390025.1). Taxonomy (NCBI): domain Eukaryota; kingdom Metazoa; phylum Chordata; class Amphibia; order Anura; family Myobatrachidae; genus Pseudophryne; species Pseudophryne corroboree. The sequence goes on along the minus strand of NC_086444.1, from coordinate 573,594,961 downwards.
CAGGGTACTGGTAGGATAAGGTACAGTTCTTAATGTCCCAGTGATGGAGTGTCCTTACCAGACCCGTCCGTAGTAGTGAGAGTAGCCGAGGAACACACCAGCAGATGTAGCACTTGAAGCTGGTAATGCTGTAGCTGAGAAGACTGCTATGGATGCTGGATGGAACCAGCCAGGTGTTGAAAACACGGAGTGAATGCTGGATGGATCCAGCCAGGTAGATAACACTGAGTGGATGCTGCATGGAACCAGCCAGATAGTTGAATGAAGCTATGGAGCGAGGATATAGGAAATGATGGTATGCAGGTACCGATGGTTTGCGGATACCGCTGGTATGTAGGTATCCGCTGGAGAAGCACCGGCACTTTAAGAAAGCTGAACACTGCTGGAAGCTGACCGCTGGAAGCAGATGGATCTGTAGCTGGAAGATGGAGTAGTCATGGAAGACTGCAGAGTCAGGCTGCACCGCAAGGTGGTAAGCTGGTGCGGGTCTCTTAGTGGTAACTGGAGACAGGAGCTGGAAACCTGGAACAAAATAACCACAGGAGAGAGAGAGACTGGAAACAAGGTTTGACAACCAAAGCACTGACGATTTCCTAGTGCAGGCTCAGTCCCTTTATACCCTTAGGTGTAAAGGGATTGGATGACTTAATTATGCAGAGCTATGGATTGGAGGTCAGGATCATGTGACTGAAACTAAGATGGCTGCGCCCATACCGGCCTGTGGAGGGAAAGCTGTTTGTATTCACCACATGGAGATTCCTCTGTAATGGCGGCGGTGAACATAGAGAACGCCAGCTTGCGTCTCAACCGTCAGCATGGACGGCCGCGGCTGCAGTAGGTGAGGAGTGCCACATACCCTGTATGCATTAGGAATATGGAGATGATGCCCGAGGCCCCGCCGGCAGGTGACGCCATGCCAGTCGCCCAGGCATTGAGGAACAATATCCACGGATCAGCAGAGATGAGATATGACGTATGAATGCTTGCATCACAGCTGGGAACCGGGCCTAGGACGCTGGGACAACCTTAGGAGACACCTGAAAGGTAAATAATGGCGTCCAGATACCCGGATCGTGACAGAAGCTGAAGAAGTCCTGCCTGGTTCGTCGAAAATCTTTCGGAAAGTTAATACAAATTCAGAGTAATTTGAAGGAATGGGATCAGCTCTCTCCCACAAAGGGGATGCCCATTCCAACGCCTGACCGGTCAGCAGAGAAATAATATAAGTGATCCTGGTCCGGGCGGTTGGGAAATTCACCGACTGTAACTCAAACTGAATCTCGCATTGGTTGAGGAATCTGCGGCATTGCTTTGGAGTACTGTCAAACTTACTAGGTGAAGGTAATTGCAACCAAGGGAGTGGAACTGGCACAAGAACTGTTAGAACTGAAGTGGCAGGAACGGAAGCTGGCACTTGAGGTATGGATAAGACTGCATGGAGAGAGTCGAGACGGGCTGACATACTTTGCATAAACTGCACGATTTGAGTTTGCGTAGCTTCCCGTTTATTTAAATGTGTAAATGTGACAGGATGTCTGAGGCTGCGTCACCACCAGAAGCCCGATCACTCGTTGGATCCATTGGGCCAGTACTTACTGTCACGCTTGGCTTGAATTGGGGATCTGACGACTGATAATGGACTGAGGAAGCAGCTGTCGGCAAGGAAGGAAACAGGATGGCTGAATGTAGTTCCTACTAATGGATTTAGGCCCGAAGATGCAGGGGGGTAGGCAGTGAGGACAATGAACGAGAACGATACACTGAGAAAGATTAATTCAGCTTTACTGAGACCTCAATCATACACAACGACTAGGAGATAAGTCTGAGTGAATTCTGAAAGACGAAATGTTAGTGACTTGTAAACGATGCTGAAGAATACTGAATGAAGAAGTAACTTGTGATTTGTAAACAATGCTGAAGAACACTGAATGAAGAGATGACTTGTGATTTGTTAATGATGCTGAAGAATATTGAATGAAGAGTTAACTTGTGATTTGTAAACAATGCTGAAGAACACTGACTGACGAGAAGACTTGTGATTTGTAAACGAAGCTGAAATATACCGATAGAAGAGATGACTTGTGATTTGTAAACGATGCTGAAGAACACTGTATGACAAGAATACTTGTGATTTGTAAACGATGTCAAGAATACTGAATGAAGGGATGACTGTGATTTGTAAATGATGTTGAAGAGAGGATTGCTGTGAGCACCATCAGCAAGCGGAGACCCTCTGCCAAATAGAGGATCCAGCGGTTAAACTGCAAGAGCAAGTGGACTGGTAGCAAAGGACTGCAATAACAGAACTAACCACCGGGCGTCCACACCACAACCATGATACCAGGGGTTAACCTGGGAGCACAGAGCTTGAGCACCTTACAGCAGCAAGTAACTTGAAGCACTGGCACCATGGCTAAGCATCAACGCCTTTTTATAAGGGAAGACTGCACCGGATTGGCTGGACGCGGACTGGGATACCTATTTGCTTGGCTTGGTCTCCAACATGGCGGCTCCCTACACAGAGGACACATGTTGAACCAGCACACAGCCACTACCTCTGGCCTCAGCCTCCCAGACGCCGCACTCCAGCAACAGGACACTTGGAAACAGACACCTCCGGCTGCCATGCTCCGCTCCCCAGATCCCGGACCCCGTCCTCCAGACGGCCGACAGCCACACCGGAGGGCCTCGCTGCCGCAGCTCCTATCCACCGCAGCCACACCAGCCACCTAACAGGAAGGCAGCAGGGAACAGAACCGGAGGTAAGACTCCGGATGCTGACATAGAGTGCACCAAACAGTACGATTTACAGCAGCATACAGCAGCGTGCCCCCTATACAGTCACTATACAGAGCATAGCCACATGTGAGTCAGGACACAGCACAGCCAATACAGCAGAGTGTATAGTGCAGCATTCAGCAGTGTGCCCCCCTGTGCACAGTCACTATACAGAGCACAGTCACTTGAGTCTGGACACAGCACAGCCAATACAGCAGAGTATAGCGCAGCATACAACAGCAGTCAGTGTGCCCCCATACACAGTCATTATAGAGCACAGACAATACAGAGAAGTACAGCGCAGCAAACAGCAGCGTGCATTAGTGTGAAATGGCGCTGAGTCCCGGCCTAGGCGTCTTACATAGAGATGAGAGAGTCTGGTCACCAAATAGTCACAAATTCTTTACCTCTCCACTATTCCCCAGCCCCTAGTTTTAAGTACGGTGCCGGCAGGAGCGAGCACCTTTTTAGTAGGCTCCCCAGTTACTTTTCTTTTACATTTTATAATTTTGCTCAGAAGTCAGTGCAGGTGTCCTATAGTACATCCTTACAGCCACTCCAACACCCAGTGTCAGTGGCTGCTGCACCGGCGACTGAGTCGGTGACTTCTGCCGCGGGACACCAGGAAGGCTACTGGTGGGGGTGTAGTCAGCACACACAGCTACTGGAGCCCGAAGCTGGGTGCCTGGGCAGGTAAGAGACTGACTCCCTGCTTGCAAGGAGCCGCATCCTCACTGCTGTTCACTGCCAGTGTTGGAGACCACTGGCGGTGTAGTGGCAGCCCAGTGCACTGCTCTGCACACTAGATCACCAGGGCATAGTCTAACGGGTCACTGCTGCAGCGGTGAAGGCCACAGTCCCTGGGGTTTTTTCACTTCAGGGGGAGGCAGGCGCAACCTTTTAACCCCTCCCCCCACCCCTAAGCATGCTTGCAACAGAGTTGTCTGCCCGACTTAGACTGACTCCTCTCTCTTTCCTCTCCTCCTGGGATGCTGGGCAGCCATTTTCAGCGCATTGCCTGCCTTTGCACAACGCTGATTGAGAGAAACCTGTCTCCCCCATACTTGACTCCCAGCTGCATGGTTACAGAACATATCACCTTCCTGCTTCATTGGATGGATAGTTGAGTATTATTGCCCCCTTTCTCTAAGTGCTTTGTGTGGTGTGTGTGTGTGTGTGTGTGTGTGTGTGTGTGTGTGTGTGTGTGTGTGTGTGTGTGTGTGTGTGTGTGTGTGTGTGTGATTCTGCTGGTGTCCCTGTGTGTGATTCCTACTGATACCAGTCACATTAGGAACACTCCACAGGTCTGTATTGACCCTACCCTGTTATAATGCACGCTTGATTTGCATTACTATATCTTCCAAGGGGTGTAGTATGGTTTGCCGGTGGCCGGGTTCCCGGTGGTCTGCACACCGGTGCCGGGATCCTGACTGCCGGCATGCCGACAGCGGGGCGAGCGCAAATGAGCCCCTTCTGGGCACGGTGGTGCACTATATGTGCCACGCTATTTATTCCCCCTCCAGGGGGGTCGTGGACCCCCTAGAGGGAGAATAGGTGTTGGTATGCTGGGTGTCGGGATTCTATCGCCGGTATAATAAGTGCCGGGGTCCCAACAGCCGGCAAACTGAATACCACACCTTCCAAGAACAGAGCTCCCAAGTGCCACGCCCTTGTACAGTCTGTGTTAACATTCTCTCTCCCCAGGACCCAGACAACGATGGCCTTTGTGTCCGTTGCTTCACAGCTATACTGCAGGAGACCCCTTCAGCCTCTCCAACCATAAACTGTTTTTGTAGTTGAATTGGTATAACTTAGCAGGTTGTGTAGTAAAACTAATGCTGTATACAAGATAGTATTTTCTCTCATAATACACCTCTAACGTGTTATATATCTTGGTTTGAAGGCAATGGGTAAAATCACTAAACTATGAGTAATGGATGTGGATCAAGAGAGTGCGCTTTTGTGATATAAGGGAGTCTAGTGGAATATTGTTAGTGCAATCAAATGAAATAAAATAAATTTTCTTTAATCTATGGTCGACTTTGTGTGCTTTTTTGCCTCATTCACAGCATATGCCCTGTCAGTGGATATGTAAACATAATAAATGGCAAAGCATAGTGTGATTCTGTAAAAAAAATATGATTTATTATAACAAGGTTAAATGAAAAATGAGTTTTATGGTAAGAACTTACCTTTGTTAAAACTCTTTCTGCGAGGTACACTGGGCTCCACAAGGAATGGACAATGGGGTGTAGAGTAGGATCTTGATCCGAGGCACCAACAGGCTCAAAGCTTTGACTGTTCCCAGAATGCATAGCGCCGCCTCCTATATCACCCCGCCTCCCTGCACAGGAGCTCAGTTTTTAGTTAACCAGCCCAATGCAGTAGCAGGAAAAGAGACGACAACGGTTAGTAGCCACAACACCGCATTCTCACAACAGGAGTCGTGTCAGCTGCTAATGCCATACCAACCCAAAGAAGCTAAGTGCATCAGGGTGGGCGCCTTGTGGAGCCCAGTGTACCTCGCAGATTGAGTTTTAACAAAGGTAAGTTCTTACCATAAAACTCGTTTTCTGCTGCGGGTTACAATGGGGATGTCCTAAAGCAGTTCCTTATGGGAGGGGACGCACTGTAGCGGGCACAAGAACCCGGCGTCCAAAGGAAGCATCCTGGGAAGCGGCAGTATCGAAGGCATAGAACCTTATGAACGTGTTCACAGAGAACCACGTAGCCACCTTGCACAATTGTTCAAGGGTCGCACCACGTTGGGCCGCCCAAGAAGGTCCAACAGACCGAGTTGAATGGGCCTTAATGTGATCAGGAGCAGAGAGACCAGCCTTCACATAAGCATGTGCAATCACCATTCTAATCCATCTGGCCAGTTTGCTTGTGAGCAGGCCAGCCCCGTTTGTGAAACCCAAACACAACAAAAAGAGAATCAGATTTCCTAATAGGAGCAGTTCTCTTCACATAGATACGGAGAGCACGTACCACATCCAAAGACCGCTCTTTGGGAGACAGATCAGGAGAAACAAGTGCCGGAACTACAATCTCCTGATTAAGGTGGAACGAAGAAACCACCTTAGGTAGATAGCCGGGACGAGTCCTAAGAACCGCCCGGTCACGGTGAAATATCAGATATGGGGAACTACAGGACAAGGCACCCAAATCCGACACTCTTCTAGCTGAAGCAATAGCCAGCAGAAACACCACCTTAAGGGAAAGCCACTTAAGGTCAGCTGAACCAAGAGGTTCAAACGGAGACTCTTGTAACGCCTCCAAAACCACCGACAGGTCCCAAGGAGCCACAGGCGGGACATAGGGAGGTTGGATATGCAACACGCCCTGAGTAAAGGTATGCACATCAGGTAAGGTTGCAATTTTTCTCTGAAACCGCACCAAGGCAGATATTTGAACCTTGAGGGAGGCCAGACGCAGGCCTAAGTCCAGGCTCTGCTGAAGAAACGCCAACAACTTGGCTATACTAAACTTGGAAGCGTCATAATCGTTAGATGCGCACCAAACAAAGTAAGAATGCGAGACCCTATAATAAATCCGAGCCGAAGCCGGTTTCCGGGCCCGCAACATAGTTTGAATGACCGCTTCAGAAAACACTTTAGCCCTTAAGACGGAAGCTTCAAGAGCCACGCCGTCAAAGACAGCCGGGCTAGGTCCTGGTAGACACAGGGGCCCTGAACGAGGAGGTCTGGGCGTTGTGGAAGTAGAATTGGACGCTCTGACGATAGGCCTTGCAGGTCTGAGAACCAGTGCCGTCTGGGCCACGCTGGAGCTATGAGAAGCAGAATTCCTTTTTCTTGCTTGAACTTCCGAATTACCCTGGGCAGGAGTGACACCGGAGGGAACACGTACGGCAGCCGAAACCTCCACGGTACCGCCAGCGCATCCACAAATGCTGCTTGAGAATCCCTTGTCTTTGCTCCGAAGACCGGAACCTTGTGATTGTGTCGAGACGCCATCAGATCTACGTCTGGAAGGCCCCACCTTTCCACTAGGAGTTGAAACACTTCTGGATGGAGGCCCCACTCGCCGGCATGCACGTCCTGACGACTGAGAAAGTCCGCTTCCCAATTCAGGACTCCCGGAGTGAATATTGCAGATATGGCCGGTAGATGGCGTTCTGCCCACTGTAGAATCCGTGAGACTTCCTTCATTGCTAGTCGGCTTCGAGTGCCGCCTTGATGATTTATGTAAGCCACTGTGGTGGCGTTGTCCGACTGTACTTGAACAGGACGGTTCTGAATTAAATGCTGGGCTATGTTCAAGGCATTGAAGACCGCCCGCAACTCCAGAATATTGATCGAGAGGAGGGACTCCTCCTTGGTCCACCGCCCCTGAAGGGATTGTTGCTCCAGCACCAGCACCGCGCCCCAACCTCTTAGAATGGCATCTGTCAACAGGACCCAGTTGGATATCCAGAACGGACGGCCCCTGCACAGTTGTTGGTCCCGGAGCCACCACAGCAGCAACAGACGGACCTCCGGAGTCAATGAGATCATTTGAGACCTGATCCGGTGAGGCAGGACGTCCCATTTGGCTAGAATCAGCCTCTGGAGAGGGCGAGAGTGAATTTGAGTGTACTCCACCATGTCGAATGCTGACACCATGAGGCCCAGCATCTGCATTGCCGAATGTATCGACACTTGCGAACGAGATAGGAAACAACGAATCTTGTCCTGAAGTTTCAGGACTTTCTCCTGAGACAGGAACAACCGCTGGTTGTGAGTGTCCAATAGTGCTCCCAGATGCTCTGAGCAGGGATCAGGGATGACTTCTTCCAGTTGATGAGCCACCCGTGGGCTTGCAGAAACCGGACCGTCACATCTAGATGACGCAGGAGAAGTTCTGGGGAATTTGCCAGGATTAACAAGTCGTCCAAATACGGCAGTATCCTGACCCCTTGACGGCGGAGTACCACCGTCATCACCGCCATGACTTTTGTAAAGACTCGCGGAGCCGTTATTAAACCAAAAGGTAATGCCCAAAACTGGTAATGGCAGTTGCCAATCGCAAATCTCAGGTATTGCTGATGAGACACTGCTATAGGAATATGCAGGGAAGCATCCTGTATATCCAGGGAAACCATGAAGTCCCCAGGTTCCAAGGCCAGAACTATAGAGCGAAGGGTTTCCATCCAGAACTTGGAAACCTTCACAAACCTGTTCAATGCCTTGAGGTTGAGAATGGGCCGGAAGGACCTATTCGGTTTCGGGACTAGAAACAGCGGAGAATAGTACCCCCGGCCCCTCTGCGCAAGAGGCACCTGTACTACGACTCCTGTATCAAGGAGGGTCTGTACCACCGAATGTAGAGTGTTTGCCTTTGTCTTGTCCAACGGTACATCTGTCTGGCAAAATCGATGAGGGGGTCGGTTTTTGAAGGCTATGGCGTAACCTCGAGTGACGACTTCCCGTACCCAGGCATCTGAAGTGGTCTTCAACCATTCCTGGGTATACCCTAGAAGCCGGCCCCCCACCCTGGGATCCCCCAGAGGGAGGCCCGCCCCGTCATGCGGCAGGCTTATCTGTCTTGGAAGCTGGCTGACGGGCCGCCCAGGCCCTTTTGGCCTTAGGCTTACCAGGTTTGGAAGTGCGGGCCTGCTTGTTGTACGCCTGACCTTTTGCTTTACCTGAAGGACGAAAGGGGCGAAAGGAAGTACTTTTAGCCTTCGACACAGAAGGAGCAGTACTTGGCAGACAGGCAGTTTTGGCAGTAGCCAAGTCAGCCACAATCTTATTTAATCCTCCCCAAACAGAATATCTCCCTTAAAAGAGAGTACCTCCAGGGTTTTTCTAGAGTCTAGATCCACAGACCAGGATCTCAGCCACAATATCCGGCGAGCCAGGACTGACGTAGTAGAGGCCTTGGCTGCCAGGATACTGGCATCAGAAGCCGCCTCTTTAATATAACGAGAAGCTGTGACAATATAAGACAAGCATTGTCTAGCATGGTCAGAGGAGATTTCAGCATCTAACTCCAAGGCCCATGCTTCAATGGCCTCTGCAGCCCAAGTAGCTGCAATAGTGGGCCTTTGTGCAGCACCCGTGAGGGTGTAAATCGCTTTCAGACAACCCTCCACACGTTTATCCGTAGGCTCTTTTAGAGACGTGACGGTGGTGACCGGTAGAGCTGAGGAAACCACCATCCTAGCCACATGTGAGTCCACTGGAGGAGGCGTTTCCCAATTCTTAGACAGCTCCGGCGCGAGGGGATAGCGAGCCAGCATCTTCTTTTGAGGCACAAACTTTGTACCCGGGTTTTCCCAGGGTTCCTGACGTATATCAATTAGGTGGTCAGAGTGAGGTAAAACTTGTTTAATCACTTTCTGACGCTTGAACCTATCTGGTTTCTTAGAAGGAACAGATGGCTCGGGATCATCCGTAATCTGTAAAATTAACTTAATAGCCTCCAAAAGATCAGGAACATCCACATGTGAACTACCCTCCCCATCAGCCGTTTCTGAGTCAGAACCTGTGGGGTCAGTGTAAGTGCCGTCTTCATCCAACGAGGTGTCAGTGACAGCAGTGGATTGTGAGGAGAAAAGCGCTCGCTTATGGGCCCTACTCACTTGGCGATGTGCCGCCGAGGTGCCCGACGGCCGATACGGCCGACGAGCGACCCGGCGGCGGGGGGGCAGTGACGGGGGGAGTGAAGTTTCTTCACTCCCCCCGTCACCCGGCTGCATTGAAGTGCAGGCAAATATGGACGAGATCGTCCATATTGGCCTGCATGCACAGCCGACGGGAGACCAGCGATGAACGAGCGCGGGGACGCGCATCGTTCATCGCTTAAGTCTCCACACTGAAAGATATGAACGAGTTCTCGTTCATTTATGAACGAGATCGTTCATATCTTTCAGAATATCGCCAAGTGTGTAGGGCCTATTAGAGGACCCCTTGGACGTAGGCGAGCGACGATCAGACTTTTTAGTAGTCAGGGACTGGTTCAACTCCTTTATTTGAGCAGATAAATCATCCGCCTATGGCGGGTTAGCTGCAGGGACCACAAACGGTTGCACCGGCATAGGGGGTCCCATAGGGGGTGTTAGTTTATGAACTAGCGTATCAGAAGCGTGGAAAAAGCGGCCCACGGCGGGTCATTATTTGCCCCCGTTGCCACCGTCCCACTGGGGGGCAAGGAGCCCCAGAACCAGAGCCCAAAGCTGCTATATTCTCCTCATATGTATCTGCGGCTTCAGCAACACTGGCAGTGTGTTCAGCCCCAGAACCATTACCCTCAGAAGCAGACATGATATAACTTGCAGTATCAAGTAACACAGTACAATTTGTCAGCAGCACAATACCTCTAGCCCAAACCCCTGCGCAGTGTAGTCAGCACCAGCAGAGATAAAGGAGAGATATGGTGACTAAATCACAGAGAAAAATACGTAATACAGTATATCTTTGTGAAAATCCTATATTAGGTAAAACCTGATGTACCAAGCCAGGGGTGTATCTAGGGGTCTGAGCACCCCTGACAAAGTAGGGGACTGGCGCCCCCCCCCGACACACACACACATATTTGAAATAGGGGCGTAGCCACGCAATACTTACTGTCGTCAGATATATATTTCTAAAGACAAAGATGAAAGGAGAATGCGCTCATAGTGGAGATTATTTTTATTATTATAAAAGCAATATTACAATATTTCAGGACAGGCCAACAGTATTAGTAAGTCTCGTACCACGAATACCCACACTGTGGGCTGGTTACTACATGATAAAATACAATACAAAAGGCAAGATTTTCTCATGTGGTAACCAGCCCACAGTGTGGGTATTTATGGTACGAGACTTACTAATACTGTTGGCCTGTCCTGAAATATTGTTTTTATAATAATAAAAAGAATCTGCACTATGAGCGCATTCTCCTTTCACCTTTGTGTTTAGAAATCCATTTGCTCCAGGATTTCGGAGCTACTTATTGGGAGAGTAGCTGCGGTAATTAAGACTACCTGTGCCGGTGGCCTGGCTAGCAGTGAGGACAGAAGCACCTCTCATGAGCTCCTGCTACCTAAGGGCTCAAAACCCAAATTTACCCCCATAAAAGTACCCTGCTCCCACCTCCACATACCTTATTGCCTCTGCCCTAAGTAGCCCCCAACAGGGAAGCGAGCTGCGGAGTCGGGAGGCGGCCTTGGCTGTCTCTGCGGACTGCGGCCTTCCCCTCCTGGTGAAGCCGGGGCCTCGATTTTGGCGTCTAACGGGGCCGGGCTCCGGAGCCCTCAGCGGGAGCCGAGAAAACTCCTCCAGCCCTCCTAGAGGTACTGCGCTGGGCTGTAGTGACCTCGTCTACCCCCGTGGTTCTGCACAGCGGAGCTGGGTGGCCGACGAACCGGGCCTGCGTCCTCCGGCTACCTCCGGCCGCCGAGGCCTACTACGTGACCTGCAGCCGGGGCCTGGAGTTTGGGGATACCCCGGCCGGGAGCTCCGGGACCGGAGCGCGGCCGCAACGGAACCCCCAGGACATCGGACCCTTCCCCCCTGGCTTGGCTGAGCACCCCCTGGCACCTGGAGAGAGCCTCAGCACCTCCACCAGCCCCACAGGAGACTTCTGAGGAGGGTGGACTGCCCTGTGTGAGCTGCGGCGGCCATCTTGGATTCTCGGGCCATAAGCTGGAGAGAGCTGTAATCACCTAAGGTAAGCCCTGAAAAGCTGTAAAATACAGTCAGCGGGCTGATTTACCTTCAATGCCTGGTCCTCTTGGAGGGTGGTGAGTACCTGCTGTTGCCACAGCAATTATTCCCGATCTGCACCCCTGCCCCATAGAATCCTGTGACACGAACCCGGAACCTCCATTTTGCTTTCTGGCATTTAGCCAGGGTGAAGATAAATTGCATTATACCACACACCTCGCACCCGTGCAGGCCCACAGATTCTGCCCGCACTACCGCCCGCAGTGGCGACAACCATGAAAGAGCTTTAATATCCACGGGGTAAACCGGGACCACGGGATGAAGGGTTAAGCCGCAACCTACCTCGACACCGGAGCTGACGCCTGGGAAAGCCCAGCCCCCGACGTCATGTTCCCGACCCACTCTTAAGATGAGTTAACGCAGGATAATAAAGTGCCATAACTAAGTAATACGAATCTATCTATAACGTTCAGGCACACTATCCCCAACTCAAAGGTTAGGACACCTGAAGAAGACAAATTTATCCCCCTCGGGAGGCCGCTACGGTGAGCTACTTGATCTACAATAACAGAAATCAGGAACACGAAATAATTTTGAACACCGACCAACTCCTACGAACCTGACAAGACACCCTCCTCCGCCCCCCGACCCTCTTGGGGCTCCCACCATTCACCCCACCAGCTGCAAAGGAGACCGGTGCAAACCTAAAACGGAAAGCAGTCCGATCTCCCCGGACTAATATACGGACCCTGAACTGTGTCCCCCCGTCAACTATTTTTTCACTCCCTTCTTTTTTCACCTCCACCTTCACCCCCCCCCCCCTTTTTTTTTTTTTTTTTTTGGTACATACATGCCACTATGTCTAAAAATAAAAAAGCAACACAAGTCCCGACTAACTTCTTTGGCTCAAAACCTAAGGGCCCACAGAACCCCAACATGTCCGCAGGCTCCCCCCCCTCTCCGTGCTCATCGGAAACAGGTATCGACCCTCAGATACAGGCGGTCATGTCGAGCCTACTGGAGGGGGTACAATCTGCGTTCAAACAGGAACTCTCGAACGCCATAGCCGACTTTAAATCAGACCTCACAGCCCTTGGCAATCGAACGGACACATTGGAAACCAAGACAGACGATCTCTGTCGCTCCCAACACCGACTTGACAGTGAGCTCACTAGATTGCACGAAGAAATGGAGACCCTCAAAGAGCGACAAGAGGACCAAGAAAATCGCTCGCGTAGAAATAACCTACGCATACGCGGCATCCCGGAATCGGTCCTCGGAACATCGCTGCCGGCATTTCTGAAAGATTTCTTCACGCACATAACACCAGACCTCACAGACGAAGAATGCCTCTGCGACAGGGCACACAGAGCACTCCGTCCAAAACCGTCTCCTGCCCAACCACCCAGGGATGTTATTATCCGTTTCCATTATTTCCGTTCGAAAGAGAAAATCTTGTCCTCCGTTCGAGACTCACCGGAGACCCTGTTTAAGGGTATGCAACTACAGATTTATCAGGACTTAGCCCCCTCCACGATCCAGAAACGGCGGGACCTCCAGCCGGTCACCCGGATCCAGCGTCAGCATCAGATCAGATACAGATGGGGATTCCCCTTTCAACTCCATGTCTCGGTCAACAACCTTGTCCACTCAGTCAAGACCCTAAACCAGGGACAGGAACTACTGGCAAAGTTAGATCTCCTCCCACCATCACCCGCAGCAGAGTTGGCGACTTCCTCATCGAAAACATCGCACCCTCCGCCACCCCTCCCAGACTGGACAAGGGTGACCCGACAGCGTAACGCGGACAAAGACCCTCCCTGACTTGGGGAACCCCCCACTGTGGATCATACACGTCATGCTGGCGCAACACTTGCGCGCATTGAACTGAGCCAAAGTCGTGGATGACCCGACCTCCATCCTTCTGCCAGTATCGTAATTATTTTCTGTTATTGCTGTTATAACTAAGCCATACTTACTTGCACCCCTGTGGTTTATCCTCCCCCCACCCCACCCCTGTTTATATCCCCTTTTTTTGTGTGAGTCTCTCCCTCCCTCCCTCCTCTCTCCCCCTCCCCATTTTGAATTTACGTTTAAATTTCCTGTTGTCTGGACACAGTTCTCACTGTCCTATACTGTAATATGTCCGATATAGTTTAAAAGGCTGACCCCGACCCTTGTGGCCCGGGCACCCTAGGCCCTCCCACATGGTACCCTGGTTACCCCCCCATAATCCCTCACTGATGCTTACAATGTTATTGATGCAATGCTTTCTCCCTGGCGGTCCCCGAATGGGACCCACAACTTTAGGGATGTTTCCCCGTTTGGGGTGTTTCTTTTTCTTCTCTATTTTCCTCTTTCTTTCCCTCTCCTGGCGACCTCTGCCTGACCTTCCCGTTCCTTTTCTTGCTAGGCCCGGAGGGGTGGCCCTCTCCTGGCGCAGGCGGTACGTTACCGGACCTTTAGGGCAATATGTCATACTTCCCCACGCAAACAGCCATGTCCCTTAAAATATTCTCGGCCAATGTAAATGGCCTAAACTCCCCTAGGAAACGCACTGTGTTCCTGAGCGCCTGCAGACGGGAGAAAATCGACATAGCATTTCTCCAGGAAACACATCTCACCGGTCCCCATACCCAGCTTAAGGGCAAATGGTTCTCCCAGTCCTACTTTGCTTCGGCAGACTGTAAAAAACGGGGTGTGGCCTTATTAGTTCGCCGTAACATCCCGTTTATCCACTCTAGAACAGTGACAGACCCAGAAGGACGCTTCCTCATGGTAATGGGCACCCTCCGCTCAACGCCTCTCACACTGGTCTCCATCTATGCCCCCAACCAAGACCAGTCTCTGTTTTTCGACGCTCTTTCTAAACGCTTATCACGGGAAGCACAAGGAAGCATTATTATGGGTGGCGACTTCAACACCATAATCGACCCCTTACTAGACAGATCTGCCCCCCCCCCGCATGCTTCTATATCAACCCTCCCCCGGGCCTCCCGCACACTTACCGCCATCATGAAACATCACGGCCTCTGTGACACTTGGCGTTCTCAACACCCTCACATCAAAGACTTCACACATTTTTCAGCCCCACACCAACACTACTCCAGGATCGATATGATCCACATCTCCTCTGCCCTCATGCCACTGATCTCGGACACGGGCATTACACCTCTGTCATGGACGGACCACGCTGGGGTCTATCTCCTCATAGATATATACCGCGTGCCGCGTAAGAGATACAAATGGCGTCTGGACGACTCGCTTTTACAACACCCCTCAGCATTAGAGGAAACCAGACTAGCAATCACACACTACTTCACCGAAAACACATCTCCCGATATCTCGCTCAATGTTCTCTGGGAAGCCCACAAAGCTACGATTCGCGGAGCCTTATTAGCAAAATCGTCAGCTCTTAAGAAAAAAGCCGCGCAAGAGATATCCTCCCTCGAAACAGAAATAGCCACCCTTCTATCCAAACATAAAGCATCCCCCAATCCTTCCCTGCTCACTCAGATAGATTCCCTCCGGGGACAACTTAATACCCTCCTCTCCAACCGCGCGGCATTGATCCTCCGGAAGCTGCAACAACGCTTCTTTGATAAAATGGATAAAATAGATTCCCTACTGGCCAACAAACTACGCCGCAAGCAAGCGTTGGGTGCAATAGATAAATTGTATTCGTCACGAAGGGGAACCTATACATATGACCCTGAAGTGATGGCCGAAGAATTCCGTTTGTTTTATAGCTCCCTTTATAACCTACCCGACCCACCCCAGCAGTCTCCAGAAGAGACAGGGGGAGTGCGCTCATACTTGTCTGATACTCCAATCCCAACCCTGTCGGATTCTCAGTCGGAAGCCCTTAATTGTCGAATCACGGAGGAGGAGACATTAGCCGCCATACGATCAATGCGCTCGTCGGCCGCCCCAGGCCCGGACGGTTTCACAGCCCAATATTATAAACTCTTCGCGAAGGAGCTGACCCCACACCTAACCTCCCTATTTAACGGTGTTTTTAAGGGAGCCCCCTTCCTGCCAGAGTCCACCCGAGCCGATATAGTGGTAATCCCAAAGCCCGACAAAGACCCGACTAGCTGCCTGAACTACAGACCGATTTCACTATTGAATGTCGACCTGAAGATATACGCGAAAATATTAGCTAATCGCTTGGGGCCTTTGATGCCCGGTCTGGTCCACCCGGACCAGGTCGGCTTCATCCCTGGACGCCAGGCACCTGATAACACCAGAAGGGCCATAGACCTAATATATTCGATCCAAAAAAGGAAATCTCCCTCCCTCATCCTGGCCCTCGATGCGGAAAAGGCCTTCGACCGTATATCGTGGTCTTTTGCCTTTGCAGTCCTTGGCAAACTGGGATTCTCCGGAGAATTTTTGGAAGGGATCAAAGCACTTTACCGCTCCCCATCGGCCCAAGTTATGGTTAATGGTGTCTCCTCCTCCAGTTTTGAGATTGCCAACGGCACCAGACAGGGTTGCCCCCTTTCCCCGTTAATTTTCGCACTGGTCATGGAGCCCCTAGCAGCAAGAATTCGCAACAACAATTCTATTCGTGGAATATCCACAGGCCTATCCGAACATAAAATAGCGTTATACGCCGACGATGTCCTGATATCCCTCACAGACCCAGCCCAATCCCTCCCCGCCCTCTTATCCGAGATCACCTCATACTCCCAGTTCTCTGGATATAAAATAAACGTTAATAAAACAGAGATCCTAAACTTTTATATCCCAGCAGATCTCAAACAGGACCTCCAGAACATCCTTCCATGTAACTGGTACACAAAGAAAATCAAATACCTCGGTGTGTACCTGACCCACCATCACCACCAACTTTTCCAAGCAAATTATCCCCGTCTATTGCAGACAATCAAGGAAGATTTGGTGGAATGGTCCAGCTATTTTATATCATGGATAGGCAGAATCAACTCCGTCAAGATGAGCGTACTCCCCCGGCTTTTGTATTTATTTCAGACCCTCCCAATTTACGTCCCTACCTACGTGTTCAAGACCCTGCAACGCCAATCCTCCCTTTTTATTTGGAACCATAAGCGCCCCCGCGTTAGACTTAAACTGCTTCAACGCCCCTCCAGAGGCGGAGGCCTGGGTATCCCGGACTTTAAGAAATATTTCTATGCTGCACAACTTGCTCAGTGCGCACAATGGTGCAACGAGGGAGGGTCACGAAAGGTCTGGGTGGGAATCGAGGCAGAGGAAACGGGCCTAGCTACATTATCCTCCCTACTGTGGCTTCACCGAAACCAGCATCCACGCGCGGCCCTCTCGCACCCTGTAGTAAGCCGTTCACTAGCGACATGGGATCTAACAAATAGACGGTTCAATTTAGCCCCATACCCATCTCCGCTAATTCCATTATTTCACAACCCAGCCTTTCCTCCGGGCATGGGTAAAGCCTCGCATACATGTTGGCGCTCGAGTGGTATACTATACGTTAACGATATTACCTCCAATGCCACTTTCCCACAATTCGCGGATATTCGTGAAGGAACAGCAATCCCCTCTTCGGATTTCTTCCGCTACCTACAAATCAGACACTTCCACTCCACCACTACCACCACCCTCCTCCACAGACACTTATCTCCCTTCGAATACATTTGCTGGAAACGCACCAACACCAAGGGCCTCATATCAGATATTCACATCTTACTTGACGACTACCCCAACGCATCCCAAGCCCCCCACGAAGCGGCATGGGAAAAGGAACTGGGAGTAACTATAGACAATGAAGACTGGGTAGATATTTGGGACAATGCTGCCTCCAGCTCTATCTGTGTGAAAATTAAAGAAAACACATATAAACTACTCTACCGTTGGTACTATGTCCCAGCCCGCCTACACACTATGTTCCCCAACACCCCAGATGGTTGCTGGAGGGGGTGCATGGACAGTGGCTCTTTCTTACACATATGGTGGGCCTGCCCCAAAATTCACAAAATATGGGGTGAACTCATTATATTACTTTCGCGCTTATTTGACATCTCTATCCCCCCAGACCCCCAATACTTCTTGCTCCCCATGTCCCTCCCAATCCTCAATAGACACCAAAACAAACTATTTCGACATATAGTTTCGGCAATGACATGCCAAATTGCTACAGACTGGAAGAGCCTGACCCCTTCACCAATGCCGGTGATAATCTCCCGAATATGGTATGTCCACAAAATGGAATATATGACCGCAGTCATACGTAACACCTCGAAACAATTTGACAAAGTATGGTCCCCGTGGCTAAACCTACAGCAAGCCTCCTCCCCATTTATGGCCTGACGCGTACCCCACGGTCCGACCCGCCTCCTGCCCTGGAGGGCCATCCCTCCCACCCTCTCTACTCCCCCTCCTTTTCTCTCCGACTGGAGGCTCTCAGCCTCACCTGCTTTTCTACCCTCTTTTTTACTCGATTTCTGAGTACTCTTTTCTTCTCATTGACTCCGCTGACTCTCTATGACGGAAGGCCAATCCGTCGCCGAGAGTGCCCCACCGCATACATCTTAACTTTACTCTTTTAAAATAAGGGGAAAACAAAAACAAACCAAAAAAGGATCAATTATTCTGTTGTTGTAACAATTCATTGTAACTATATTTGTTCTTTAAACACCCAAATTGTCCGGGTGCTCTGTTACCTATGTAATCTTATTTTGATCCACCCAATAAATCGTGTTTAAAAAAAAAAAAAAAGACTACCTGTGCCACAGCCCGGAGTTTAAACCTGTGGACTGGATGCTTTCATTTTGATGTACCAGCACACCTGTACACCATTGCATATATATATATATATATATATATATATATATATATATTATAATTCCCCCAGCTCTGGCACTCAAATGCTCACAAACATTGCTGTGTCGGGTGCCCTCCAATACGTGCTGCCAAAGGCAATACTTGTCATGCACAAGTCCCAAATGGCGGCACGCCGAAAATTAATACACTGCAACTTTGCTGATGGCAATGTTTCAATGTATAAACCGCGTTTGGTCCCCTGTGCTACATGTGCACCTTCCTGACACACAAAAAAGACACAGGCGGAATTCGACAGACTTATATATATATATATTAGTGCAAATACAGCATCATGGATTCCAACGTTTCAACACCATGCAGGGTGTTTTTTGTTGTTTTTTTCAAGTAAACAATGTGGTTGAAAAAAACACCCTGCGTGGTGTTGAAACGTTGGAATCCATGATGCTGTATTTGGACTAATATATTTATATATAAGTCTGTCGAATTCCGTCTGTATCTTTTTGTGTGTCAGGAAGGTGCAAACCTCACACAGCAAACCATACCAGGCTATATCATTATGCAAGGAGGGCACCCTGACACCGGCAGCTAATCGTATTTTCGCTGAGTACAGAACATCCACAAAATTTTTTTTTACAAAAAATTGTGTGTATATATATATATATATGTATATACATATATATATATATATATATATATATATTATATAGTGGTCGAAGTGGAAATTTTGAAGTGGGGGTATGGAAAAGTCAAGGACGTGTCACCCAAAAGGGGGCATGTCCAGTGTAGTAGAACCCCTTATACTATCTAGTACTGGTGCCCCTTTCGCCTTATAGCACACGGTACCAGCTGAAATTCACATTATAGCACACTGAATGAGCCGAAATTCACATTGTAGCACACTGAATGAGCCAAAATTCACATTGTAGCACACTGAATGAGCCGAAATTCACATTGTAGCACACTGAATGAGCCAAAACTCACATTATAGCACACTGAATGAGACGAAATTCACATTGTAGCACACTGAATGAGCCAAAATTCACATTGTAGCACAGTGAATGAGCTGAAACTCACATTGTAGCACACTGAATGAGCCGAAATTCACATTGTAGCACACTGAATGAGCCGAAATGCACATTATAGCACACTGAATGAGCCGAAACTCACATTGTAGCACACTGAATGAGCCGACATTCACATTATAGCACACTGAATGAGACGAAATTCACATTGTAGCACACTGAATGAGTCGACATTCACATTATAGCACACTGAATGAGCCGAAATTGTGACAGCAGGGACAGCCAGAGTGACAGCAGGGACAGGGAGAGAGAGTGACGACAGGGAGAGAGTGATGACAGGGAGAGAGAGAGTGATGACAGTGACAGCAGGGAGAGAGTGACGACAGTGACAGCAGGGAGAGAGAGAGTGACGACAGTGACAGCAGGGAGAGAGTGACGAGAGTGACAGCAGGGAGAGAGAGAGTGACGACAGTGACAGCAGGGAGAGCGAGAGTGACAGTAGGGACAGGGACAGTAACGACAGGGAGAGAGGGTGACAGCAGGGGACCATTACCTGACTGTGGTCGACGGAGGCACCCATGGGCAGCGGCGGTGAAGTCCCTCTGACCGCCATTTGTTGCAGGTGGCGGCAGGTGGCTGGCGGCGGTGGGCGGTGGTGAGCGGCTGGCACCGGTGAGCGGCTGTGAGCTAGTACAGCGCTCTACACAGCCACCGAGCAGGGATGGGAGTACCATGTGCAGCAGGATGGCCACTTCCCTAGCCTCCTGCTACACTTTAATTTCTGGGTCAGTGGAAGAAGTGGCGGTATACCATACCGCCGTATACCACCCCACTTCGACCACTGTATATATATATATATATATATATGGATGTGGTGTAGACCCAATTATGCGCTATATATGAGCTGCAAACCTTATGACGTACTCTCTGTTAGCTAGAGTACAGATAATAGGATACAAAAATATAGAATGTCAAAGGGAGCTGTATATGTTGATTGTGTAAAATACTCTTCCGGATTATGACCACAAAGTGATAAAATAACACTTGGTTTATTCACATATTATCTATGCACATTATACTTTGATGAACATAGATTATCACATAAAAAATCAAATGGTGAACATATTTAAAATACAGATTCCAATTTTGTTGAAGACATGATATAATCAGTGTATTCCATCCAATAGTATTATATACAGGATGTCTGATGTTCTCACAGAAAAACCATACCCGACGCGTTTCGTCCCAAAGGACTTCATCAGGGGTTCATGTCTAGATAATACATATGAATCAAGTGAGACTTCTATACAATATATCATGGTGATCATAATCTAAGATGGTGTTTTTATACATACCAATCAATATTGGAAGAGTTATGGGGGAAAGAAACCGATTTAGCGGTAATGTTGTTCCCACAAGTAAATTCTGAAAGAACCATATCATAGTATGAATTAGATAATTAAATAATCAAGATCAATAGATAATCCACTACTATAGGGGGTGGGGGGGGGGGGGGGGGAAAGGTGGGGAGGAGTGTAAGATCCATATATATGAATATTAAATTTCTCCTTGATAGTCATGAAACACTTATATATGGACCTAATAGTCTTGGTGGTATATTATTAACAGTGTATATAATATTACCAAAAAATTGATGTAAAAAGACTCATATAGAAAAAGTCCATACATATAATATTGTCATAATTAGAGGTCTCCTATAGAAAGAGTACCTCATATATCTATACGATGATCCATATATAAATTACATGTAATCCAAAATGGCCCTTAAATTTTTTTTATATTTTTTTATACATACCAAGGAATTAAAATCAAAACAAAATCACGCTGAGTGCACCAGTGTTCACCATTGGTCCAGCCTATAATACAAATATTGACTTTAAGGAACATTTTTTCCTCTATGAGGATAGGAGGTAGATTACTCCAGAAAGGAGGGGGCATAAAACTTGATCATACATACCCTCATATAAGTGCAAACTGGGAGGTTGTGCTGTTGTATTCCCTATCAGCTACAAACACACTTATAATGATCCGGCCTATAAAACAATTAGTGATAACTTATAGTATTTTCTAAATATAACATAAACTAGCATGTTTTATATGTAACTTGTTTCACATCGTTTTTATACAACAGAACTTAATTCTCCATTACATTCATTGTATGAAAAGTCAGGGTAATAGTTTGGGCTTTAATCATACAGAGGATTCCCATATTCAATCACTGTTGTTACATAATAACAAATAATGGTTATTATGAACAAACATCTAAGTATCAGCCCAGCCTTCCAGTGTAAATAAGTCAGTAAAATACATAGTCTGATACAAAATCCAGCACCCAAAAAGCAACATTGTAACTTACTTTGAATAGTGACAGGCTCTCCTGAACAGCAGTGTAACATAATGCTGAACAGGTGGGTTTATATACCCTTAGCCTTAATGACTCACTTCCTGTGTGTCTCTACTTCCAACTAATTTAATCAATTAATCTACTTAGCCTTCCGTTTAATTCAGTGAATCTGTGGCTTATTAGAATATTATTTTATTATCAAATTGGCGTTTTGCTTAAGTTAAATCTGTTTTTAACCGTAGTGGACGCATTAATTGTCTATGCGTTCCACTGCGGTCCCGGCGTGCGTTCCATTGCCTTCACTTCCGGTGTATTAGGCGGAAGTGATGCGGCAGTGAGAACGGCTCAGTGCGGCCGTGGTGGCTGTCCCAAATAGGTATAATTGCCAACACGCACCTCTCCTCTCCTCAGTGTGTTCCCTGCTTAATGTGTACATATCAAATATGCCAATCCAACGTCTGAAGTCCGTGAATATACTTTTCATTTATGCGTTCCACGGCACCTCCGATTGCGTTTCACTGACATCACTTCCGCCATATCCAACAGGAGTGATGCAGAAAACTGTATAGCTATTTACTAATCCTATATTAATATATATATATTTTTTTTTTATATTTTCAATGCTTGTGATCCTTATCTAATATATAGTGCAATATACTTAATGTATAATATACCTATTTAAACATTTTATTTCTTTTTAAACTCTTTTAACCCCGTGTGTGCCATCTTTATCTCTCTTAGATATTAAATCAGAGAGAATGATGCAATGGTGGTGAATCAATAAATTTAATCTGACCCAATGGTTGTGTCTTATTTATATATAATTCTATTAGGTGCTAATTAAATCTAATATTCATTTATTCAGTGTTTGATTTTATACGAATACATTTATCTCCTTTAACGATAAAGTCTCCTATATTATTATGTGTTGTTAATTTGTGCCCAATTAAATAATTAAATTATTATATAAGTGTCCCTAAAGGATTCACCCCCTATTTGATCTACCTACTAATTAGTGCTATATTTAACTATTATTTAATTTAGGTGCTATTATGCTATTTTTTATGTTTTTTTATATATTAATTCCTGTCACAACTGAGGGCCTGAGCTGACGGGAGGCAGCCTCAGTTGTAGGGGCTGAGATGTAACGGAACCTGGGAGGTTGTATCAGACCCCTAGACATGTAAGTAACATGTAGAATAACTGCCCGAAGGCGTGACCACGACAACCAGGATAAAAGTCAATGATGTTTATTATGACAAACTCCGTAACACAGCAGCAGTAAAAGGAAACATAAAAGTCAACAGAGGATAAATACAATTCCTGGGTACTACAGGGTGGCAAGGGCCACAGGCACTGGTAGTGTGAGACAGTTCTTATAATCTTCTAGTTGGAAAGTCCTTACCAGGCCTGACTGTAGCAATGGAGAGAACCCAGGATCGTACCAGCTGATGTTCCAGGAAAGGCTGGGCTGCTGAAGGTAAAACGGCTGCTGTGGATACTGGCTGGAACCAGACTGTTGTTGGTACGGAGTGGATACTGGCTGGAACCAGTTAAATAATAAACGAACTTGAGAACGATGAAATAATAATGAAGTTTGGAGTTTGAGAGCGGTGAAATAATAATACCGGTGGAGAGTGGTAAACTGCAGAAAAGGACACCGGCCCTTTAAGAGAAGCTATACACTGCTGGAAGCTGGGCTGGAAGCAGGTGATTGTTTGAGAGCGGTGAAATAATAATACCGGTGGAGAGTGGTAAACTGCAGAAAGGACACCGGCCCTTTAAGAGAAGCTGTACACTGCTGGAAGCTGGGCTGGAAGCAGGTGATTGTTGTAGCTGGAAACAGGTGAGTCCAGAATGGATCGGAGAGTCAGGCTACACCGCAGATGGAATGCTGGTGCGGGTCTCTATAGCAGAAGTCTGGAGACAGGAGCTGGAACCTGGAAGACAACCACAGGAGAGAGACAAACTGGAACTAGGTTAGACAACCAAAGCACTGACGCCTTCCTTGCTCAGGCACAGCATACTTATACCTGCAGCAAGGAAGGGGTTGGCTAGGCAATTATGCAAATCAACAATACAGACAGCAGATTGGTGGAAATAATCAGATGACAAAATCCAAGATGGCTGCGCCCATGCAGACACTTGGAGGGAAGTTTGGTTTGTAATCCCTGTGAGAATTGAAACAGTAATGGCGACGCCGGCCACAGGAGACAGGAGACGCCAGACTGACAAGCGCACATTTAACCACGCGGGCACAGCGGAGGCCGCGGCTGATGAAATCACCACTCTGACATTCTGCATGTGAAAACTCAGGAACAGCGGGATCCGGTCCTGGAACGCTGAGCCAGCCTTAGGAGGCATCTAAAGGGTAAGTAATGGCGTCCAGATACCCGGATCGTGACAGCACCCCCCCCTTTAGGAGTGGCCCCAGGACACTTCTTAGGCTTTAAAGGAAACTTTGCGTGGAAATTTCGGACCAAGGCAGGAGCATGGACGTCTGAGGCATTGGTCCAAGAGCGTTCTTCAGGACCATAGCCCTTCCAGTCAATGAGGTATTGTAACTGACCGTAACGGAAACGTGAGTCCAAAATCTTGGCCACCTCGTACTCGACTCCCCGTTGAGTCTGAACTTTGGGAGCTGGAGGAAGTGCGGAATGAAACCGATTCAGGATCAGCGGTTTCAACAAAGAAACATGAAATGTCCTGGGTATTTTCAAGAAGGATGGTAACTGTAACCTGTAGGCAACAGGATTGATGACTTGTTCAATCTTGAAGGGTCCGATGTAGCGAGGTGCAAATTTCATGCTGGGAACTCTCAACCTCAAATTCTTCGTGGACAGCCACACACGATCACCCACCTTGAGAGCAGGAACCGCTCTACGCTTCCTATCGGCAAACTTCTTATACCTGAATGAGGCTTTAAGCAGGGCTGCGCGGACGTTCCTCCAGTTATTTGAAAACTGACGCAAGGTGACATCCACTGCTGGAACAGAAGTTGCGGGAAGCGGTTGGAATTCTGGGACTTTAGGGTGGAATCCATAATTAATGAAGAATGGTGTAGAAGAAGATGAGGAATGGTATTGATTGTTGTGGCTGAACTCGGCCCAAGGAAGGAGTTGAACCCAGTCATCTTGAGAGGAAGACACATATATACGGAGGAAGGCCTCCAAGTCCTGATTCACCCTCTCGGTTTGACCATTGGTCTGAGGATGGTAAGCCGTGGAAAACTTTAACTTGACTTGGAGGGCTTGACACAAACTTCGCCAAAATTTGGCTACAAATTGTACTCCACGATCCGAGATGATCTCTTCAGGAAGACCGTGAAGTCGGAAGATCTCTTGTATAAACACTTGAGCCAACTTGGAAGCTGACGGAAGACCGGTGAGAGGGATGAAATGTGCCATCTTGGTGAACCGGTCAACTACCACCCAGATGGTATTAAACTTGTTGCAGATAGGTAGATCGGAAACAAAGTCCATCGACAAATGGGTCCAAGGTCGACGGGGAACAGATAATGGAACCAGTTGCCCCACAGGCGACTGGCGGGAGACTTTGTGTTGGGCACACTTTGGGCAGGAGGCAATAAATTCCATAACATCCTTCTTCAGAGTTGGCCACCAGTAGGACCTAGAAATAAATTCAAGGGTTTTCTGAATGCCTGTATGTCCAGCAAAACGGGAAGCATGGGCCCAATGCATGAGCTTCTTCCTTAGAACTGGCTTAACAAAACTTTTCCCTGGTGGAGGCGTAGAGTCCATCCCTACCGTGGAGAATGCCAACGGATTAATAATAGGATGCTTGTCTGCAGACTCGGACTAATTTTCTTGCTCCCATGAGCGGGAAAGGGCATCGGCCTTACGATTCTGAGAACCCGGACAGAACTGGAGTTTAAAATCAAACCTAGAAAAGAAAAGTGCCCATCTGGCCTGACGAGGATTCAGACATTGTGCGCCTTTGAGATATAAAAGATTTTTGTGGTCGGTAAGTATGGTGATTGAGTGGGAAGCTCCCTCCAACAGGTATCTCCACTCCTCCAGAGCGAGCTTGATGGCTAGCAACTCCTGATCGCCAATGGCATAGTTGCGCTCAGCTGGGGAGAACTTCCGGGAGAAGAAACTGCAAGGATGTAGATGTCCATCTTTGGCCCTCTGGGATAACACCGCTCCTACTCCAACGGAGGAGGCATCTACCTCTAAGATAAAAGGAGAGTCGGTGTCGGGCTGTTTCAGAACTGGTGCAGAGATGAACCGTTGCTTCAGAAGGTGAAAGGCCTGTGTAGCTTCCTCGGACCACTTGGACGGATTAGCACCTTTCTTGGTTAATGCAGTGATAGGCGCCACGATGGTGGAAAAGTCTCGTATAAATTTTCTATAATAATTGGCGAACCCTAAGAACCTCTGGACCCCTTTGAGGCTTAAGGGTATAGGCCAATTCTGGATTGCTTGGAGTTTCTCAGGATCCATCTCTAGTCCGGAACCGGACACAATGTAACCTAGAAACGGAATGGTTTTAACTTCAAACACACACTTCTCCAATTTACAATAGAGGTGATTGACACGGAGACGGGAAAGAACCTCTTTTACCCAGAAACGATGATCTTCGAGATTATTAGCAAAGATGAGGATGTCGTCTAGATAAACCACGACATGGCGGTACAAGATGTCCCTGAAAATCTCATTCACGAAGTGCTGGAAGACTGCTGGAGCGTTGCTCAATCCGAAGGGCATGACGAGGTACTCATAATGTCCGTCACGGGTGTTAAAGGCGGTCTTCCACTCGTCACCCTCACGGATTCGGATGAGATTGTAGGCACCCCTCAAGTCCAGCTTTGTGAAAATAGTTGCACCACTAACTCTATCAAAGAGCTCGGTAATCAGGGGTAAAGGGTATCGGTTCTTGACGGTAATGTCGTTCAGACCTCTGTAATCGATGCACGGACGCAGACCACCGTCTTTCTTCTTAACGAAGAAGAAGCCTGCGCCGGCTGGAGAAGAAGATGGTCGGATGAAACCCTTCGCCAGGTTCTCTTTGATGTACTCTTCCATGGAGTGTGTCTCAGGCAGAGACAACGGATAAGTTCGGCCTCGCGGTGGAACCTTCCCTGGAATGAGGTCGATTGGGCAGTCCCATTCTCTATGAGGAGGAAGGAGGCAGAGGCTTTACTGAACACGTCCGTGAAGTCTTGATATGGAGGAGGCGGAACATCAGATGACCTGGGGAAGGAAGAACAAACAGGAAGAACTTTGGCTAAACAAGTCTCAGCACAGGAGGGACCCCATGCCAGTATTTGCGTAGTCGTCCAGTCAATTGATGGGTTGTGGAGACGGAGCCATGGAAGGCCTAAAACCACTGGATGTGTGGCTCTTGGAATCACTAAAAAAGAAATATACTCAGAATGAAGAACTCCCACTCTCAGACGAACTGGAAGAGTCCTTAAGGAAATGACTGCGTCAAAAATCTTGCTGCCATCCACGGCAGTCAAAGAGATGGACGAGGACAGTCTCTCGGTGGGTAGGGACCACCGTTTAACATAAGCTTCGGTTATGAAATTCCCAGCTGCTCCGGAATCAAGGAGGGCAATGACGTTCCTGTAACGTTGAGCAATTTGGAGCGACACTGGGAGGTTACAGTCATGAGGAGATGGAGAGGAGATCATTACTCCTAGCCGGCCCTCTCCTTGGCGAGCTAGGATCTGGAGTTTCCCGGACGTTTGGGACAGGCATTGATAGTGTGCGACGGAGCTGCACAGTAGAGACAGAGAGAATCAGAGAGACGTCTTCGGCGCTCAGCGGGAGATAGACGGGGACGACTAATTTGCATAGGCTCATCCTTGGATGGAGATGGTTGACGAGGAGGAGGAGCAGAAGATTTAGGAGTAGATGATCTTCCTCGCTCGGTTGCTCTCTCTCTGAAACGTAGATCAACCTTCGTGCAAAGAGAAATTAGCTCATCCAACTTAGAGGGCAAGTCTCTGGTAGCTAACTCATCCTTGATGCGTTCTGATAAGCCATGCCAGAATGCAGCATACAGGGCCTCGTCGTTCCATGCCAGTTCGGATGCCAGGATTTTAAACTGTATAAGATACTGTCCCACAGTACGTGTTCCTTGGCGTAAACGGAGAATCTCAGATGAAGCAGATGTTATCCGGCCTGGCTCGTCGAAGATGCGCCTGAATGTAGCTACAAAGTCAGTATAGGAGGAAAGCAGGGGATCAGACTTCTCCCATAAAGGTGATGCCCAGTCAAGGGCTGAGCCACTGAGAAGGGAGATGATATAGGCAATTTTGGTACGGTCACTGAAGAAATTGCCAGGTAGAAGCTCAAAGTGGATTTCACATTGATTGAGAAATCCCCTGCAGAACCTTGGAGATCCATCAAATTTTGCTGGCGTTGGAAGATGAAGATGTGGACTGGAAATGGGTAAGGTGGGTGGGGTTACAGCTGGTGTTACTGTAGTGGACGCACCGGACGTGCCAGGTCCACGGAGGGTCGTTTGAATCCCATCCAGCCGTGTAGAGAGATCCTGGAGACAGCGGATGATGTGGCCCTGTGCAGCCTCCTGATGTTCAAGTCGGGCTGCCAGTTCTTGCATCGGCCTGGCCGCTTGATCCTGGTCTCCGGCTGGATTCATTAGGTCAGTGCTTACTGTCACAACTGAGGGCCTGAGCTGACGGGAGGCAGCCTCAGTTGTAGGGGCTGAGATGTAACGGAACCTGGGAGGTTGTATCAGACCCCTAGACATGTAAGTAACATGTAGAATAACTGCCCGAAGGCGTGACCACGACAACCAGGATAAAAGTCAATGATGTTTATTATGACAAACTCCGTAACACAGCAGCAGTAAAAGGAAACATAAAAGTCAACAGAGGATAAATACAATTCCTGGGTACTACAGGGTGGCAAGGGCCACAGGCACTGGTAGTGTGAGACAGTTCTTATAATCTTCTAGTTGGAAAGTCCTTACCAGGCCTGACTGTAGCAATGGAGAGAACCCAGGATCGTACCAGCTGATGTTCCAGGAAAGGCTGGGCTGCTGAAGGTAAAACGGCTGCTGTGGATACTGGCTGGAACCAGACTGTTGTTGGTACGGAGTGGATACTGGCTGGAACCAGTTAAATAATAAACGAACTTGAGAGCGATGAAATAATAATGAAGTTTGGAGTTTGAGAGCGGTGAAATAATAATACCGGTGGAGAGTGGTAAACTGCAGAAAAGGACACCGGCCCTTTAAGAGAAGCTGTACACTGCTGGAAGCTGGGCTGGAAGCAGGTGATTGTTGTAGCTGGAAACAGGTGAGTCCAGAATGGATCGGAGAGTCAGGCTACACCGCAGATGGAATGCTGGTGCGGGTCTCTATAGCAGAAGTCTGGAGACAGGAGCTGGAACCTGGAAGACAACCACAGGAGAGAGACAAACTGGAACTAGGTTAGACAACCAAAGCACTGACGCCTTCCTTGCTCAGGCACAGCATACTTATACCTGCAGCAAGGAAGGGGTTGGCTAGGCAATTATGCAAATCAACAATACAGACAGCAGATTGGTGGAAATAATCAGATGACAAAATCCAAGATGGCTGCGCCCATGCAGACACTTGGAGGGAAGTTTGGTTTGTAATCCATGTGAGAATTGAAACAGTAATGGCGACGCCGGCCACAGGAGACAGGAGACGCCAGACTGACAAGCGCACATTTAACCACGCGGGCACAGCGGATTGTTGGCTCTACGAAATATAAATTCAGGTTTGTTCGGTAATTCTGGACCAAGGATGGGGTCTTTTTTTAAAATTCCCCAATGTTTTTCCACTATCTTTCTTACACTGTAATTTTCACAGTTGTACTTGGGTAATGAAAGGTCTGGAATGTTGATACCTATCCCCTCCAGGTTTTTTCTTAGGAATTAACATTGTTTCCCTTTCTCTATTTCCCGCTTTGATCTTAGCTGTTTCTATTAATTCTTTACTGTATCCTCGTTCCAGGAATCTTTCTGTTAGAATGGATGCCTGTACCCAATAGTCCTTTAGGGTGGTACAATTACGTCTAATGCGCAAGAATTGTGCATATGGTACTCCCTCTTTCCACCTTGCTAGATGGCAACTGGTCTGGGGGATATAACTATTGGCATCGACTTCTTTAAAGTATGTCTTCGTTTGTATTACTTTGCCGGGAATGCCTACCAATACTAAATCCAAGAACTCGATGGTAGTGGTGTTTGATGGGTGAATTTAAGATTGAAATCATTTTCATGAATGAAAATGAGAAATTGATCGATACTAGAGGGGTCACCACGCCAAATGAATAGGAGGTCATCTATAAATCTCTGATAAAACAGTATATTTTCCTTATACTCTGATTGGTATATAAATGACTCTTCCCATACACCCATATACAGATTCGCGTAAGCCGGGGCGAATTTCGTCCCCATGGCTGTCCCCTGTACCTGTAAGTAATGTTTCTGATTATACTCAAAAAAATTATGTTCAAGAATGAATTTAATGCTTTCGAGCATAAATTCCCTGCTTAACATAGTTGTTCCAGGATCTTCTAAAAGGATTTTTTCTATTGTTTGTAGACCTTTTTTATGTGGGATGGTAGAGTACAAAGATTGTACATCGATGGCCAGCCATCTCATGTCCTCAGTCCACACAACTGTGCTAAGTTTTTGGAGGACGCTGGTGGAATCCCTCAGATGAGATTTTAACTGTAAAACATAGGGTTGCAGTTTTATGTCCAGATAATGAGACAAATTTGACGATAATGAGTTGATTCCAGCAACTATAGGCCTTCCAGGAGGAGTGGTTTTGTTCTTATGCACTTTAGGGATGTGATAAAAAGTGGGCATGGTCGGATACTTAATGTAGAGGAAATCAAATTCTTCCTTACATATTACTTTAGCTTTACTTTAGCTGTTAATACTATATTAACGTCTATAAACGTTTATTCATAATACTTTAATAATGTAACAACGATAGTTTTTCCTTGTGGTCATACTACCCTGTCATATTACAATACCTTCTTCGATGGTTGCTTATCAAAGTGATTTCTATTTATATAATAGCCATGTGGTGCCTGTCAGGCTTTGCTGACATCCGTAATTGTGTGATGGCTCAGGAATCCGAAAAACCTGGTTGCTAACCTGAATCCTCTTCTATTATATTGTCTGGATATATAAATTAATGTCAGCAGTTGTTCAGGGGAAAAATAAGAATTTACTTACCGATAATTCTATTTCTCGTAGTCCGTAGTGGATGCTGGGGACTCCGTCAGGACCATGGGGAATAGCGGGCTCCGCAGGAGACAGGGCACATCTAAAAAAGCTTTTTAGGTCACATGGTGTGTACTGGCTCCTCCCCCTATGACCCTCCTCCAAGCCTCAGTTAGGTACTGTGCCCGGACGAGCGTACACAATAAGGAAGGATCTTGAATCCCGGGTAAGACTCATACCAGCCACACCAATCACACCGTACAACTTGTGATCTGAACCCAGTTAACAGTATGATAACAAAACAAAGTAGCCTCCGAAAAGATGGCTCACAACAATAGTAATAACCCGATTTTTGTAACAATAACTATGTACAAGCATTGCAGACAATCCGCACTTGGGATGGGCGCCCAGCATCCACTACGGACTACGAGAAATAGAATTATCGGTAAGTAAATTCTTATTTTCTCTAACGTCCTAGTGGATGCTGGGGACTCCGTCAGGACCATGGGGATTATACCAAAGCTCCCAAACGGGCGGGAGAGTGCGGATGACTCTGCAGCACCGAATGAGAGAACTCCAGGTCCTCCTTAGCCAGAGTATCAAAATTTGTAAAATTTTACAAACGTGTTCTCCCCTGACCACGTAGCTGCTCGGCAAAGTTGTAATGCCGAGACTCCTCGGGCAGCCGCCCAGGATGAGCCCACCTTCCTTGTGGAATGGGCATCTACATATTTCGTCTGTGGCAGGCCTGCCACAGAATGTGCAAGCTGAATTGTACTACAAATCCAGCGTGCAATAGACTGCTTAGAAGCATGAGCACCCAGCTTGTTGGGTGTATACAGTATAAACAGCAAGTCAGACTTTCTGACTCCAGCCGTCCTAACTATATATATATATATATATATATTTTTAGGGCCCTGACCACGTCTAGTAACTTGGAGTCCTCCAAGTCCCTAGTAGCCGCAGGCACCACAAGAGGTTGTTTCAGGTGAAAACGCTGACACCCCTTTATGAAGAAACTGGAGACGAGTCCCAGTTCTGTCCCGTTCAAATGGAAAATTTTAATATGGGCTTTTGTAAGACAAAGCCGCCCATTCTGACAATCGCCTGGCCGAGGCCAGGGCTAACAACATGGTCACTTCCCATGTGAGATATTTGTCAACAGCATGGTCACTTTCCATGTGAGATATTTCAAATCCACAGATTTGAGCGGTTCAAACCAATATGATTTTAAGAAATCCCAACACTATGTTGAGATCTCACGGTGCCCCTAGGGGCACAAAAAAGCTGTATATGCAATACATCCTTTACAATCTGGACTTCAGGAACTGAAGTCAATTCTTTCTGGAAGAAAATCTACAGGGCCGAAATTTAAATGTTAATGAACCCCAATTTGAGGTCCAAAACACTCCTGTTTTCAGGAAGTGTAGAAATCGACCTAGTTGAATTTCCGTCGTGGAGCCTTCCTGGCCTCACCCACGCAACATATTTTCACCACATGTGGTGATGACGTTGTGCGGTCACCTCCTTCCTGGCTTTGACCAGGGTAGGTATGACCTCTTATGGAATGCCTTTTCCCCTCAGGATCCGGCATTCAACCGCCATGCCGTCAAACGCAGCCGCGGTAAGTCTTGGAATAGACATGGTACTTGCTGAATCAAGTCCCTTCTTAGCTCCCCAGGCCCTTAGTCCTCTGTGAGCATTTCTTGAAGTTCCGGGTACCAAGTCCCTCTTGGCCAATCCGGAGCCACTAGTATAGTTCATACTCCTCTATGTCTTATAATTCTCAATACCCTGGTTATGAGAAACAGAGGAGGGAACACATACACAGACTGGTACACCCACGGTGTTACCAGAACATCCACAGCTATCGCCTGAAGGTCTCATGACCTGGCGGAATACCTGTCCCGTTTTTTGTTCGGGCGGGACGCCATCATGTCCACCTTTGGTCTTTGCCAACGGTCCACAATCATGTTGAAAAACTTCCCTATGAAGTTTCCACTCTCCCGGGTGGAGGTCATGCCTGCTGAGGAAGTCTGCTTCCCAGTCGTCCACTCCCGGAAAGAACACTGCTGACAGTGCTATCACATGATTTTCCGCCTAGCGAAAAATCCTTGCAGTTTTCACTGCCCTCCTGCTTCTTGTGCCGCCCTTCTGTTTACGTGGGCGACTGCCGTGATGTTATCCCACTGGATCAATACCGGCTGACCTTGAAGCAGAGGTCTAGCTAAGTTTAGAGCATTATAAATTTGCTCTAAGCTTATTTATGCGGAGAGAATTCTCCAGACTTAATCACACTTCCCTGGAAATTTTTTCCTTGTGTGACTGTTCCCCAGCCTCTCAGCTGGCCTCCGTGGTCACCGGCATCCAATCCTGAATGCCGAATCTGCGGCCCTCTAGAAGATGAGCACTCTGTAATCACCACAGGAGAGACACCCTTTTCCTTGGATATAGGGTTATCCGCTGATGCATCTGAGGATGCGATCCGGACCATTTGTCCAGCAGATCCCACTGAAGAGTTCTTGCGGGAAATCTGCCGAATGGAATTGCTTCGTAATAAGCCACCATTTTTACCAGGACTCTTGTGCAATGATGCACTGACACTTTTCCTGGTTTTAGGAGGATCCCGATTAGCTCGGATAACTCCCTGGTTTTCTCCACTGGGAGAAACACGTTTTTCTGGACTGTGTCCAGAATCTTCCCTAGGAACAGTAGACGTGTCGTCGGAAAAAGCTGCGATTTTGGAATATTTAGAATCCACTCGTGCTGTCGTAGAACTACTTAAGATAGTGCTACTCCGACCTCCAACTGTTCTCTGGACCTTGCCCTTATCAGGAAAGCGTCCATGTTTCTTTTAAGAAAAATCATCATTCCGGCCATTACCTTGGTAAAGACCCGGGGCGCCGTGGACAATCCAAACGGCAGCGTCTGAACTGATAGTGACAGTTCTGTACCAGGAACCTGAAGTACCCTTGGTGAGAAGGGCAAATTTGGACCTGTAGGTAAACGTCCCTGATATCCAGTGACATCATATCGTCCCCTTCTTCCTGGTTCGCTATCACTGCTCCGAGTGACTCCATCTTGATTTGAACGCTTGTATGTACGTGTTCAAATATTTCAGATCTCACCGAGCCGGTTGGCTTCAGTACCACAATATAGTGTGGAATACTACCCCCTTCCTTGTTGTAAGAAGGGTACTTTGATTATCACCTGCTGGGAATACAGCCTGTGAATTGTGTGAGGGGGAGACGTCTCGAATTTCCAATGTACACCTGGGATATTACATGTAGGATCCCGGAGTTCCCTTGCGAGTGTTGCTGAAACTCTTGAGATGACCCCCTACCGCACCTGAGTCCGCTTGTACGGCCCCAGCGTTATGCTGCGGACTTGGCAGAAGCCGTGAGGAGCTTCTGTTCCTGGGAATGAGCTGCTTGCTGCAGTCTTCTTCCCTTTCCTCTCCCCCTGGGCAGATATGACTGGCCTTCGCCCGCCTGCCCGTATGGGGACGAAAGGACTGAGACTGAAAAGACTGTGTCCTTTTCTGCCAATATGTGACTCGGGGTAACAAAAGGTGGATTTTTCAGCTGTTGCCATGGCCACCAGGTCCAATGGACCGCCCCTTTATACGGCAATACTTCCATATGCCGTCTGGAATCTGCCTCACCTGACCACTGTCGTGTTTTCGTCTGGCAGATATGTACATCACATTTACTCTTGATGCCAGAATGCAAATATGCCTCTGCGCATCACACATATATAGAAATGCATCCTTAAAATGCTCTATAGACAATAAAATCCTGTCCCTGTCAAGGGTATCAAAATTTTCAGTCAGGAAATCCGACCAAGCCCCCTCAGCGCTGCACATCCAGGCTGAGGCGATTGCTGGTCGTAGTATAACACCAGTATGTGTGTATATACTGTTATGATATTTTCCAGCTTCCTATCAGCTGGCTCCTTGAGGGCGGCCGTATCTGGAAACGGTAACGCCATGTTTTTTATAAGCGTGTGAGCGCCTTGTCCACCCTAAGGTGTGTTTTCCAACTCGCCCTTACTACTGGCGGGAAAAAGGGTATACCGCCCATAACTTTCTGTCGGGGGAACCCCACGTATCATCACACACTTCATTTAATTTATCTGATTCAGGCAAAACTACAAGTAGTTTATTCCCACCCTACAAAATACCCTTATTTGTGGTACTTGTGGTATCAGAAATACGTAACACCTCCTTCATTGCCCTTAACATGTAACTTGTGGCCCTAAAGGAAAACTACGTTTGTTTCTTCACCGTCGACACTGGGGTCAGTGTCCGTGTCAGTGTCTGTCGACCGACTGAGGTAAATGGGCGTTTTTACAAGCCCCTGACGGTGTCTGAGACGCCTGGACCGATACTAATTTGTCCGCCGGCTGTCTCATGTCGTCAACCGGCTTGCAGCGTGTTGACATTATCACGTAATTCCATAAGTAAGCCATCCATTCTGGTGTCGACTCCCTAGAGAGTGACATCACCATTACAGGCAATTTTCTCCGTCTCCTCACCAACATTTTCCTCATACATGTCGACACACACGTACCGACCTACAGCACACACATACAGGGGATGCTCTGATAGAGGACAGGACCCACTAGCCCTTTGGGGAGACAGAGGGAGAGTTTGCCAGCACACACCAAAAGCGCCATAATGTATATAACAACCCTAGAAGGTGTTGTTTCTATATATGGGCTCTTAATATATAATTATATCGCCAATTTATGCCCCCCTTCTCTTTAACCCTGTTTCTGTAGTGCAGGGGAGAGTGGGAGCCTTCCTCACCAGCGGAGCTGGTCAGGAAAATGGCGCTGAGTGCTGAGGAGAATAAGCTCCGCCCCTTTCACGGCGGGCTTTTCTCCCGGTTATTAGGAAAACTGGCCTGGGTTAAATACATACATATAGCCTTAATGGCTATATGTGATGTATTTATTTGCCTCTAAGGTAATCTATATTGTTGCCCAGGGCGCCCCCAGCAGCGCCCTGCACCCTCCGTGACCGAGATCAGTGAGCCGTGTAGCAACAATGGCGCACAGCTGCAGTGCTGTGCGCTACCTTCATGAAGACTGAGGAGTCTTCTGCCGCCTGTTTCCGGACCTCCGTTCTGCCGTTCTTCAGCGTCTGTAAGGGGGATCGGCGGCGCGGCTCCGGGACGAACCCCAGGCTGACCTGTGTTCCGACTCCCTCTGGAGGTCAGTGTCCAGTAGCCTAAAACTTCAATCCTCCTGCACGCAGGTGAGTTGCAAGTCTCTCCCCTAAGTCCCTCGTTGCAGTGATCCTGTCGCCAGCAGGAATCACTGATTAGAAACCTAAAAAAAAACTTTTCTAAACAGCTCTTTAAGAGAGCCACCTAGATTGCACCCTCTCGGACGGGCACAAAAACCTAACTGAGGCTTGGAGGAGGGTCATAGGGGGAGGAGCCAGTACACACCATGTGACCTAAAAAGCTTTTTTAGATGTGCCCTGTCTCCTGCGGAGCCCGCTATTCCCCATGGTCCTGACGGAGTCCCCAGCATCCACTAGGACGTTAGAGAAATGTAATGGAACCTTGATTTGGAACCATTCCACCGGTGTGAATGATGTAAATGCATTTGAGTCCAGTCACTGACAAGCTTCCGTGCAATGAGATCTGCTATGCAGCATTTGCTGGCGTGTTACAGTAGTGGCACGGACCATGCGATGCAGGCGGCGGTATCCCTGCACGGATAATGTTGTGAGCGCACAGACCGGAACCGGAAGTGCGTTCCAAAGCCGGATGGCGTGCGGTTCACGGCGGCGCTATGGAGAGAGATGTTGGTGAGGCACTGGTGGACGGGTGAGAGAGTCGTCACATGTGTGAGGTGTCAGTATACTGATGACGGGCGCCCTGGCTATTTAAGCAGCAACCATGGGGCTAGTTGTTGTGGAGCCCTTGAGGAAGGTGGTTATACACCGAAACAGCTGTCGGGCTTATCACTACAGGACAATGCATCCACTAGCTGACCAGATAAGTTCTTTGGTTTGAAGCTGCTTTCATGTATTTATCGACAATATTTTTCACCAGCTGCTGCTATATGGAATCTTATTGATGTACTGCTTGAATTTTTTCACTAAAAGTATTTTTGCATTTAAATTGGTGTGCTGGTCTCTATGTGGTCAGGCTGCTTTAAACGGTGTGCTTTACACAGGAGGACTTATGATTGTAATATGAGATTGCAGCACCCGACTTTGACAAGGAAATTAGTGCGGTTTCTTCCACTGACTTTTATGTAACCATGTTATGTGAAATCTGCACCTTAATTGTTTGAACTTTATTCAACATTTTTTCTTTTTTTCTCTCAAGAAACACTTGGTGTTTCATACATATTCATATTTTTAATTAATTGTGGAAATCACTACTAAGCAACATGGATCTGGATGCAAGTGACCTGGCAGGCACAAAACGTTTTTTTAGAAAAGGATATTACTAAAATTCTATTTTCCAACACAGACTCTCTGAAATTTGATGTGGATAGTCCAGCTGAGATTTATGCTGACCTGCTAAAAATGAAAAAGCGACAAGTGGAGCTTGAACTTCATGGCCTCACGCTTTCACAATACCACAAGGAAAAATGTATTCCTCGTGGTTTCAGGATAAAGAATCAGCCAACCATTGGCAGGAATAATAAAGATTTTTGTAAACAATGGTGCCACATATTAAATCAGTGTAGTCTGGATCTAATGGTGCTTGTAATACAACAGGTCAATAATGATATCCAGATCCTGGAGAAGGATATATTGAGATGTGAAACAGGGGGTCTAGAATTGTTAAGATCTGATTCAACTACAGAATGGCTCAGTTAATTGGAGAGCAATGTGTCTATTTTTAGAACAGAATTGTTGACCTTTAAAAAGAATAAATACAAAAAAGTTAGGGAAGACTACAAGGAACTTAGAGTTTACCCGTGGGTGTTTCACCAGGGAAATACACGACAGTGGAAACCAAGGATGGATGGTAGAAAGAGGTTTGATAGACCATATACGGATATTGAATCTCACACATCTGATTCTGACCAGTCTACATCTAACAGTAAGTCTTTTTTAAAGGACGGTGCACTGGCCAGAACCAGGAACAAAAAATATCAAAACGTTGCAGGAGGGGCGGGTATAAGAACAGGCACAGCAAGAGAAGCTGTGGGCAAAGGTCAAAGGAAATGACAGTATTTAATCTCTCAGATCACACACTGACAGAGGCTGAGTCTGAAGTATTGTCCAGGGGCTTGTCCTTTGTACAAACCTACAGACAAAGGGCCTTTGATTGTGAGGTTGAATTACACAAATTTCATAGACAATTGAAATTGAAAAACTTTTTTGCTAAGCAAACACAGACAGATGGGCCCAAATTACCATTTCGCGGTAAGAGCACATTTGATCCTCCATGCACCAATCCGTCAATTAACACCTTTATGAGATTAGTCAAACAAGATACCATCCCGTTTATCAAAAAGCAAAAACGCTCTTATAATAATATCTCCAAGGAGGAACAACAAGCTATTTTGAGTCTCAGAGGTAATGACTCGATTATTATTCGAGCCGCGGATAAGGGTGGAGGGGTGGTGGTCCTTAATCGTGTTGACTATTTAGCAGAGGTGAATAGACAACTGGAGGATCCTGTCTGTTACAAAAAGTTAACATATGATCCTACTTTTGGATATAAAAAGGAGATAGATGCTGTTATTGCCTTAGGATTGGGTAATGGTTGGATTGATGAGAATACATCCAGTTTTTTTACACAAGATAACCCCATTACCCCTTTACTATATATCTTGCCCAAGATTCATAAATCTTTGGAAAAGCCCCCAGGGAGGCCCATTATTTCTTCAAGAGGCTCCCTTTGTCAAAGTTTATCACAGTATGTTGACTTTTTTCTCCAAGCTCTAGTTCTTAACACCCCCACTGTCTTGAAAGATACAACAGACTTTTTGATCAAATTGAGATCTTTTGGCAATCCTCCACCAGGATGTCTTCTTGTCACGTGTGACATTGTTAGCTTGTACACAAATATAGGACATACAGAGGGAATAGAGGCTATAAAGAAATCCATTGTTTCCAGTCCCTACTATAAAGGTCCCGCAATTGAATTTTTCTTATTGTTAATTGACATAATTTTACACAAAAATTATTTTTTGTTTGAGAATACGTTCTATTTACAATTGCGTGGAACAGCGATGGGGTCTAATATGGCCCCAGCATACGCTAATTTATTCATGCATGAATATGAAAAGATTAATTTCTTTAATAACACCAAATTTTCTTCTTACATAGCGTTTTTCGCTTGTTTTATCGATGATATCTTTATGGTATGGACTGGGGATTTAATAAGCCTCAATGAGTTCATTTCACATCTCAATAGTCTTACAGGCACCATTAGGCTTACCTGTGCAAGCAGTCCTTCTAATATAGATTTCCTTGATGTAGCGATTTCTATCAAGGAAGGAACATTTGAGACATCTATCTTTAAGAAAAGTACTGATAAAAACACGGTACTATTAGCAGAAAGCTTTCACCCTAAACCATTAAAAATGGGCCTACCCTTTGCACAACTTTCACGAATAGTCAGGATAACATCTAATCCTGCTCTTTTGGATGAAGCTCTTCATAAAATGGGGTCTGACTTTATCCAACGGGGCTACAATAAAAGTGATGTGGACGATGCGATACAAAAGTGTTTGACCCTGGATAGGGAAATGCTGTTGGCCGGTGGGAACAAGGATAAGCAAATCAACAGATTGATTTTTCCTAGTACATTTTCAATAGCTTCTCGACATCTGAGAGACTCTATATTGAAGCATTGGCACATATTAGAGTCTGATCCCATCATGAGAGACTTTTGCAAAAATAGACCATTGTTTGCATACAAACGCAGTAGGAATCTAAAAGATCAATTAACATCCTCTGATATAAGTCCGACAGCAGCTAAACAGAATTGGCTATCCCTCAAGACTGGCTCATACCAATGTGGGAGATGTGTCAATTGTAGACACTTACTAACAGGAGATTTCTTTATTCATCCGAAGACTGGTGTTAGACATCTCTTACGGCAACACATGACCTGTGATAGTAAATATGTGATCTATTTAATAATTTGTCCTTGCCAATTAATATATATTGGTAAAACCATCCGGATGTTAAAGGAAAGGATCGGAATGCATCGCTCTTCCATCAAAAAAGCCATGTCCAAAATTGACCAGAGTACACCACCAGTGGCCAAACATTTTTTTTAATCTGGCCATACACTAAAGGACTTTAAATTCATGCCCTTGGATCAAATAAGACCGCTAAAGAGGGGAGGAGACCGCAATAAACTTTTACTCCAACGGGAGTGTGAACTGATATACAAATTTGATACAGTTTACCCGGGAGGCCTTGATGAAGAATTAAATTTGAATGTTTTTCTGTAAGGTTTAGGAGAGGACTGCTTGCACAGGGGGCCGTGATTGATTGATTGATTGATTGATTGATTTATATATTTATCCTTTGGATAATTTTTTTTGCTTCAGATTTTATTAGATGTGTATGTCTATTAGATTGTCCTTATGTGTACTTTAGCTGTTAATACTATATTAACGTCTATAAACGTTTATTCATAATACTTTAATAATGTAACAGCGATAGTTTTTCCTTGTGGTCATACTACCCTGTCATATTACAATACCTTCTTCGATGGTTGCTTATCAAAGTGATTTCTATTTATATAATAGCCATGTGGTGCCTGTCAGGCTTTGCTGACATCCGTAATTGTGTGATGGCTCAGGAATCCGAAAAACCTGGTTGCTAACCTGAATCCTCTTCTATTATATTGTCTGGATATATAAATTAATGTCAGCAGTTGTTCAGGGGAAAATGTAATGGAACCTTGATTTGGAACCATTCCCCCGGTGTGAATGATGTAAATGCATTTGAGTCCAGTCACTGACAAGCTTCCGTGCAATGAGATCTGCTATGCAGCATTTGCTGGCGTGTTACAGTAGTGGCACGGACCATGCGATGCAGGCGGCGGTATCCCTGCACGGATAATGTTGTGAGCGCACAGACCGGAACCGGAAGTGCGTTCCAAAGCCGGAAGGCGTGCGGTTCACGGCGGCGCTATGGAGAGAGATGTTGGTGAGGCACTGGTGGACGGGTGAGAGAGTCGTCACATGTGTGAGGTGTCAGTATACTGATGACGGGCGCCCTGGCTATTTAAGCAGCAACCATGGGGCTAGTTGTTGTGGAGCCCTTGAGGAAGGTGGTTATACACCGAAACAGCTGTCGGGCTTATCACTACAGGACAATGCATCCACTAGCTGACCAGATAAGTTCTTTGGTTTGAAGCTGCTTTCATGTATTTATCGACAATATTTTTCACCAGCTGCTGCTATATGGAATCTTATTGATGTACTTCTTGAATTTTTTCACTAAAAGTATTTTTGCATTTAAATTGGTGTGCTGGTCTCTATGTGGCCAGGCTGCTTTAAACGGTGTGCTTTACACAGGAGGACTTATATATATATATACATACATACATATATATACATATATAGTATATATATATATATGTACATATACATACATATAATATATATATACATACGTATATGTATATGTATAATGTATACATATATATATATATATATATATACATATGTATACATATATAATATATACATATATATATATTTGTTGTTGTTGCTGTTTTTTTTATTATTTTTTTCTCTCCTGTCTTCCCCCCCTCCAGGCAGTTGCTTATCTACAGTGATGCACAGCAGGCAGCGGCGGCAGCATCCACAGTTCCTGATGCCGGTGTCCGTCCAACACTGCACCGCACTACAATCAAAAAACTCTGCAAAAACTACAGCTCCCAGCAGCATTTGCGGCCGGGAGCTCTCAGCAGTAAAGCTGCTGGGAGCTGTAGTTTCTACACATGTTCTTGATTGTAGTGCGGTGCAAGTGACGGACACCAGCATCAAGAACAGTGGCTGCCGCTGCTGTGGTCACTTACTTCACTGCGGGTGAGGAGAGGATGGGGAGCGGAAGGGGGGGGGGGGCGGCGGCAGACAGGTGATCCCGCAGCCTCTGCAAAGTGAATCTACCCAATGGCCGCGGATGGCACAGCTGGGCAGCGCCCCTCCTTGGCTGGCGCCCCTGGCGAGTGCCATCCCGGCCAATGGGTAGATACGCCCCTGCACCAAGCCCCCTCAGGTTATAGAATATAGGGATAGCAGGTTGAGTGAAAGACACGAAATGGACACCACTCAGCTATCAACTGCACACACAAATAGTCACAGTCTGTACAATGCAGAGGTTATTACTAACAATAATACTGCACTGGACTAGCTTACACAGCTATATAACAATAGATATAACAGTACACAGTAAGAACTGGATGTATATCACAGGGTAATTGTACTAGGAAACCCTGACTAAGTGCACTCTTTCTTAACTAACACTGACTAAAAAAGGCAGGTAGAATACTTAAGTGTCTTGTAAAGTCACAGCACTGACAACCAGGCGGCTTTACATAGGAGGATTTGCCCAAGCAGTCCCAGGAACAGTAAGCTGAGGGATAATGGCGCCACAGACACTGCCAGGGAGTGAGGGAGAGACAGATATGCAGCTCCAGGGCGGGAACATTTGCAGAAAATGGCCCCCTGGGGCTGGGGGAGGGGCTTCAGGTCCAAGCTCAATCCCCCTGCTGGCAAAACCACCGGGTACTGCGAGCTCTAATAAAACGGTTTATAGAGAAAACCTGACCTGTCCCATGCCCTGGTGATCTAGTGGGATCGCCTGTATAGCCACAGTGTCCACTGCCAGCGCTCTCCTCCCACTGAACGCGCCGGATCGCGATAAAGACCAGGTCCCGCAAGCGGGTTCCACTTACCAACTCCCGAAGTGCGGCCACGTGATCCCGGAGAACCCCCGTCGTG
Organism: Pseudophryne corroboree; assembly: GCF_028390025.1. Lineage (NCBI taxonomy): Eukaryota > Metazoa > Chordata > Amphibia > Anura > Myobatrachidae > Pseudophryne > Pseudophryne corroboree. The sequence goes on along the minus strand of NC_086444.1, from coordinate 573,552,207 downwards.
TGTGCCTGACAAGAAGAAAACCGGAGCCTCCTGCTGTAGTTACCCGGCAACCAGGGCTCGGGAGTGTACAGCGCCGCTGGGGAGAGCTGGAGCTGCAGCAGTGAATGTCCACTGACATGTAACACTGCTGCTGCCTTTGAAGTCTTCACATTTTTCTCAGAAAAAAAGCTCTTCTTAGGGCTGCCTGGAGCAGCCCCTCTGTTAAGTGCCTGCAACTGCAGCACCAACTAAAAAACTGAGCTTCTGTGCAGGGAGGTGGGGTGATATGCATTCTAGGAACAGTCAAAGCTTTGAGCCTGTTGGTGCCTCGGATCAAGATCCTACTCTACACCCCATTGTCTATTCCTTGTGGAGCCCAGTGTACCCCGCAGCAGAAATATAGTGTAAAATAGTACTGGCTACAATAAAGTGGTGTACTGGCAAAGTGTCGACAACAATAGCCAGATTATAACAATACACAACTTCAATACAATCATAAAAAGATTAACCAAGGTTAAGATCAGGCGCAAAGGTATGCTGTTGTTCTAATTTAGCTGCTGCCATAAAGACAGGATTAGTCACACCTGTATAATGGAAACAACACACAAAACTACAATGAAGCAGCACTTAGCATAAATACCAATAAAAATTAATATCTAATTTCAACAAAAATGGCAAATGGAGATGGAAGGTTTGAAAGGTCAAATATAACCACCAAATTTAATAAAAAAACAGTAAAATGTATGCATAAAACTACACATAAATGAAAAATAAAAACATTTCAGAATCACAAATAGGGCTGCTTAAATAATGGTGTCCGTTCTTTATTTAACATGGACTGCAGATAGGTGTAGGGATTGAATAGTAAGGGCTGAAGGCACAGTCCTGATCTAACGTTACCACAGAGCCGCCGCTGGAGGTGAAAGTCCCCTGAGTGAAGTCCCTTAAATGGGTGATGATAGCAGGGTCCTCAATCCTCACTAGAGTGTGGTGTCCTCAGTGGAAATGGATGCAAATGGCCGTTGATGGCAAATCCGTTCACCAATTGATTCTGCACGGTCGTGTTGGAGTCCAATAAAGGTCCGGGCACACAATGAGCAGCTTCCACTGGAAAATGGGTGATCTGAAGTGGCTCTAACGCGTTTTGCTGCAGGTCCTGCAGCTTTTTCAAAGGTGATCTGACAAGTGTACATGCTGGGTATTTATACCCTTAATGGCTACTGATTAGCCAGCACCTGTTCAATCCAACCATCTCAACCAGCCAGTTAATTCATCAAAACAAATAATCATAAGTACATAATACCCTATATGGGATACAGCACAGACTCATTACCCATAATATGTGTTTTGAATGTTATTTATGTTAAAAAACCACATTTGAACTTCAAACTAATCCGAATTACTTCCGGGTTACTATGTGACTCAGTGGTCACTTAGCTGATTTGCAGGTTACAACACTCCAGAAAGCTTTAGTGCTATTAAGCGCTGATAATTACCCGCAAATCAGCTAAGTGATGCGGGTTACAACAAGAGAAAATAAGAATTTACTTACCGATAATTCTATTTCTCGTAGTCCGTAGTGGATGCTGGGGACTCCGTCAGGACCATGGGGATTAGCGGCTCCGCAGGAGACAGGGCACAAAAGTAAAAGCTTTAGGATCAGGTGGTGTGCACTGGCTCCTCCCCCTATGACCCTCCTCCAAGACTCAGTTAGGATACTGTGCCCGGACGAGCGTACACAATAAGGAAGGATTTTGAATCCCGGGTAAGACTCATACCAGCCACACCAATCACACTGTACAACCTGTGATCTGAACCCAGTTAACAGCATGATAACAGCGGAGCCTCTGAAAAGATGGCTCACAACAATAATAACCCGATTTTTGTAACAATAACTATGTACAAGTATTGCAGACAATCCGCAGTTGGGATGGGCGCCCAGCATCCACTACGGACTACGAGAAATAGAATTATCGGTAAGTAAATTCTTATTTTCTCTGACGTCCTAAGTGGATGCTGGGGACTCCGTCAGGACCATGGGGATTATACCAAAGCTCCCAAACGGGCGGGAGAGTGCGGATGACTCTGCAGCACCGAATGAGAGAACTCCAGGTCCTCCTCAGTCAGGGTGTGTCCCTGACCAAGTATCAGCTCGGCAAAGTTGTAAAGCCGAGACCCCTCGGGCAGCCGCCCAAGATGAGCCCACCTTCCTTGTGGAATGGGCATTTACATATTTTGGCTGTGGCAGGCCTGCCACAGAATGTGCAAGCTGAATTGTACTACACATCCAACTAGCAATCGTCTGCTTAGAAGCAAGAGCACCCAGTTTTTTGGGTGCATACAGGATAACAGCAAGTCAGTTTTCCTGACTCCAGCCGTCCTGAAAACTATATTTTCAGGGCCCTGACAACATCTAGCAACTTGGCGTCCTCCAAGTCCCTAGTAGCCGCAGGTACCACAATAAGCTGGTTCGGGTGAAACACTGACACCACCTTAGGGAGAAACTGGGGATGAGTCCGCAGCTCTGCCCTGTCCGAATGGACAATCAGATATGGGCTTTTTTGAGACAAACGCCGCCAATTCTGACACTCGCCTGGCCGAGGCCAGTGCCAACAGCATGGTCACTTTCCCTGTGAGATATTTCAAATCCACAGATTTGAGCGGTTTAAACCAATGTGATTTTAGGAATCCCAGAACTACGTTGAGATCCCACAGTGCCACTGGAGGCACAAAAGGGGGTTGTATATGCAGTACTCCCTTGACAAACTTCTGGACTTCAGGAACTGAAGCCAATTCTTTCTGGAAGAAAATCGACAGGGCCGAAATTTGAACCTTAATGGACCCCAATTTGAGGCCCATAGACACTCCTGTTTGCAGGAAATGCAGGAAACGACCGAGTTGAAATTTCTTCATGGGGCCTTCCTGGCCTCACACCACGCAACATATTTTCGCCACATGTGGTGATAATGTTGTGCGGTCACCTCCTTCCTGGCTTTGACCAGGGTAGGAATGACCTCTTCCGGAATGCCTTTTTCCCTTAGGATCCGGCGTTCAACCGCCATGCCGTCAAACGCAGCCGCGGTAAGTCTTGGAACAGACATGGTACTTGCTGAAGCAAGTCCCTTCTTAGCGGCAGAGGCCATGAGTCCTCTGTGAGCATCTCTTGAAGTTCCGGGTACCAAGTCCTTCTTGGCCAATCCGGAGCCACGAGTATAGTTCTTACTCCTCTACGTCTTATAATTCTCAATACCTTGGGTATGAGAAGCAGAGGAGGGAAGACATACACCGACTGGTACACCCACGGTGTTACCAGAACGTCCACAGCTATTGCCTGAGGGTCTTTTGACCTGGCGCAATACTTGTCCAGTTTTTTTGTTCAGGCGGGACGCCATCATGTCCACCTTTGGTCTTTTCCAACGGTTCACAATCATGTGGAAGACTTCCCGATGAAGTCCCCACTCTCCCGGGTGGAGGTTGTGCCTGCTGAGGAAGTCTGCTTCCCAGTTGTCCACTCCCGGAATGAACACTGCTGACAGTGCTATCACATGATTTTCCGCCCAGCGAAAAATCCTTGCAGTTTCTGCCATTGCCCTCCTGCTTCTTGTGCCGCCCTGTCTGTTTACGTGGGCGACTGCCGTGATGTTGTCCCACTGGATCAATACCGGCTGACCTTGAAGCAGAGGTCTTGCTAAGCTTAGAGCATTGTAAATTGCCCTTAGCTCCAGTATATTTATGTGGAGAAAAATCTCCAGACTTGATCACACTCCCTGGAAATTTTTTCCCTGTGTGACTGCTCCCCAGCCTCTCAGGCTGGCCTCCGTGGTCACCAGCATCCAATCCTGAATGCCGAATCTGCGGCCCTCTAGAAGATGAGCACTCTGTAACCACCACAGGAGAGACACCCTTGTCCTTGGAGATAGGGTTATCCGCTGATGCATCTGAAAATGCGATCCGGACCATTTGTCCAGCAGATCCCACTGAAAAGTTCTTGCGTGGAATCTGCCGAATGGAATCGCTTCGTAATAAGCCACCATTTTTCCCAGGACTCTTGTGCAATGATGCACTGACACTTTTCCTGGTTTTAGGAGGTTCCTGACTAGCTCGGATAACTCCCTGGCTTTCTCCTCCGGGAGAAACACCTTTTTCTGGACTGTGTCCAAAACCATCCCTAGGAACAGCAGACGTGTCGTCGGAAACGGCTGCGATTTTGGATATTTAGAATCCACCCGTGCTGTCGTAGAACTACTTGAGATAGTGCTACTCCGACTTCCAACTGTTCTCTGGACCTTGCCCTTATCAGGAGATCGTCCAAGTAAGGGATAATTAAGACGCCTTTTCTTTGAAGAAGAATCATCATTTCGGCCATTACTTTGGTAAAGACCCGGGGTGCCGTGGACAATCCAAACGGCAGCGTCTGAAACTGATAGTGACAGTTCCGTACCACGAACCTGAGGTACCCTTGGTGAGAAGGGCAATTTGGGACATGGAGGTAAGCATCCTTGATGTCCAGGGACACCATATAGTCCCCTTCTTCCTGGTTCGCTATCACTGCTCTGAGTGACTCCATCTTGATTTGAACCTTTGTATGTAAGTGTTCAAAGATTTCCCATTTAGAATAGGTCTCACCGAGCCGTCTGGCTTCAGTACCACAATATAGTGTGGAATAATACCCCTTTCCTTGTTGTAGGAGGGGTACTTTGATTATCACCTGCTGGGAATACAGCTTGTGAATTGTTTCCAATACTGCCTCCCTGTCGGAGGAAGACGTTGGTAAAGCAGACATCAGGAGCCTGCGAGGGGGAGACGTCTCGAATTTCCAGTCTGTACCCCTGGGATACTACTTGTAGGATCCAGGGGTCCACTTGCGAGTGAGCCCACTACGCGCTGAAACTCTTGAGACGACCCCCCACCGCACTTGAGTCCGCTTGTACGGCCCCAGCGTCATGCTGAGGACTTGGCAGAAGCTGTGGAGGGCTTCTGTTCCTGGGAATGGGCTGCCTGCTGCAGTCTTCTTCCCTTTCCTCTATCCCTGGGCAGATATGACTGGCCTTTTGCCCGCTTGCCCTTATGGGGACGAAAGGACTGAGGCTGAAAAGACGGTGTCTTTTTCTGCTGAGATGTGATTTGGGGTAAAAAAGGTGGATTTTCCAGCTGTTGCCGAGGCCACCAGGTCCGATGGACCGACCCCAAATAACTCCTCCCCTTTATACGGCAATACTTCCATGTGCCGTTTGGAATCTGCATCACCTGACCACTGTCGTGTCCATAAACATCTTCTGGCAGATATGGACATCGCACTTACTCTTGATGCCAGAGTGCAAATATCCCTCTGTGCATCTCGCATATATAGAAATGCATCCTTTAAATGCTCTATAGTCAATAAAATACTGTCCCTGTCAAGGGTATCAATATTTTCAGTCAGGGAATCCGACCAAGCCACCCCAGCGCTGCACATCCAGGCTGAGGCGATCGCTGGTCGCAGTATAACACCAGTATGTGTGTATATACCTTTTTAGGATATTTTCCAGCCTCTCAGCTGGCTCCTTGAGGGCGGCCCTATCTGGAGACGGTACCGCCACTTGTTTTGATAAGCGTGTGAGCGCCTTATCCACCCTAAAGGGTGTTTCCCAACGCGCCCTAACTTCTGGCGGGAAAGGGTATACCGCCAATAATTTTCTATCGGGGGAAACCCACGCATCATCACACACTTCATTTAATTTATCTGATTCAGGAAAAACTACAGGTAGTTTTTTCACACCCCACATAATACCCTTCTTGTGGTACTTGTAGTATCAGAAATATGTAACACCTCCTTCATTGCCCTTAACATGTAACGTGTGGCCCTAAAGGAAAATACGTTTGTTTCTTCACCGTCGACACTGGAGTCAGTGTCCGTGTCTGTGTCGACCGACTGAGGTAAATGAGCGTTTTACCGCCCCTGACGGTGTTTGAGACGCCTGGACAGGTACTAATTTGTTTGCCGGCCGTCTCATGTCGTCAACCGACCTTGCAGCGTGTTGACATTATCACGTAATTCCTTAAATAAGCCATCCATTCCGGTGTCGACTCCCTAGAGAGTGACATCACCATTTCAGGCAATTGCTCCGCCTCCTCACCAACATCGTCCTCATACATGTCGACACACACGTACCGACACACAGCACACACACAGGGAATGCTCTGATAGAGGACAGGACCCCACTAGCCCTTTGGGGAGACAGAGGGAGAGTTTGCCAGCACACACCAAAAACGCTATAATTATACAGGGACAACCTTTATATAAGTGTTTTTCCCTTATAGCATTTTAATATATATATACATATCGCCAAATAAGTGCCCCCCCTCTCTGTTTTAACCCTGTTTCTGTAGTGCAGTGCAGGGGAGAGCCTGGGAGCCTTCCCACCAGCATTTCTGTGAGGGAAAATGGCGCTGTGTGCTGAGGAGAATAGGCCCCGCCCCCTTTTCGGCGGGCTTCTTCTCCCGTTTTTCTGAGACCTGGCAGGGGTTAAATACATCCATATAGCCCCCAGGGGCTATATGTGATGTATTTTTAGCCAGAATAAGGTACTATCATTGCTGCCCAGGGCGCCCCCCCCCAGCGCCCTGCACCCTCAGTGACCGCTGCTATGAAGTGTGCTGACAACAATGGCGCACAGCTGCAGTGCTGTGTGCTACCTTATGAAGACTGAAGAGTCTTCTGCCGCCGTTTCTGGACCTTCCCTTTTCGGCATCTGCAAGGGGGGTCGGCGGCGCGGCTCCGGGACGAACCCCAGGGTGAGACCTGTGTTCCGACTCCCTCTGGAGCTAATGGTGTCCAGTAGCCTAAGAAGCCAATCCATCCTGCACGCAGGTGAGTTCACTTCTCTCCCCTAAGTCCCTCGTAGCAGTGAGCCTGTTGCCAGCAGGACTCACTGAAAATAAAAAACCTAACAAACTTTTACTCTAAGCAGCTCTTTAGGAGAGCCACCTAGATTGCACCCTTCTCGGCCGGGCACAAAAATCTAACTGAGTCTTGGAGGAGGGTCATAGGGGGAGGAGCCAGTGCACACCACCTGATCCTAAAGCTTTTACTTTTGTGCCCTGTCTCCTGCGGAGCCGCTAATCCCCATGGTCCTGACGGAGTCCCCAGCATCCACTTAGGACGTCAGAGAAATATGTAATTATATCTGGAGGAACTGGTGAATTGCATCCTGTATTGGGGTGTATTTCAGGGTTGTCCCTAATGTTATAAGTGACGCAGGCTAAGTGTTTGCACCATGTTGCTAGGCAACGATAAACATTCAGTTCTGCCTAACCCAGAAGTGGGTGTCTAACTTCCTGTAGGTAAAGTCACATGACCACTGTCATTTTGCACCCCCGTTGCTACGGTCCCACTGGGGGGTAGGGAACCCCCAGAACCTGAACCCTCTGCTGCTATGTTTTTCTCTAATGTGTCTGCAGCGTCACCACCACGCAATGTGGGATCAGCCCCAGCTCCTTCGCCTCTTGTAGCTGACATGTCTGAAAGCTCAATTCAAGGCAACCCAGTACAATATCAGCAGCACAACACCTGATAAGAACCCCTGTAGTGTATTACATTATTATGTACTATGTAGACTTCCAGAGGTATATGGTGACTAAAAATCACAGAGAAAAATACACAATAAGTATATCTTGTGAAACACCTATATTAAGTAATAAATAATCCTGACGCACTTAGCCCCCTCGGGTTACAGAATATAGGGATAGCAATCTGAGTGAGATACACGAAATGGAGGTCACACAGCAGCTATATGCACACACACATAGTCACATTGTACAATGCAGAAATTATGACATGCAATAAAACTGCACTGGACTAGCAATACAGAGTAATACTAAGCATAGCTATACACTCAATAGCTATAAGAATGCACAGTAAAGACTGGATGTGTATCACAGGGAACTTGTACTAAATAACCCTGACTAAATGCACTTTTTCTTAACTAACACTGTCAACAGACATGTAGAATACTTAAGTGTCCTGTAAAATGCACAGCGCTGACATGCAGGCGGCTTTACAGAGAAGGATTTGCCCGAACAGTCCCAGGATCAGCTCAGCTTGTCCCAATGGCGCCCAAATGCTGACAGGGAGTGAGGGAGAGAGAGATATGCAGCTCCAGGACGAGAACATTTACTCTAAATGGCGCCCTGGGGCTGGGGGAAGGGCTACAGGTCAGAGCCTTATCCCCTTGCTGGACTTCACCATCAGGTACTGTGGGCCTTAACAAATGGATTTTTGAGAGAATCCGACCTGTGCCCTTGCCCTGGTGGTCTAGTGGGGTCCCTGTACTGCCACAGTGTCCACGCCAGTGCGCGCGGCCCGCCTCCCATCGGCTGCGCCGGATCGCGGTTTATAGCGGGTCCCGCCTGAGGGACCCACATACCTCCTCCCTGAATGCGGCCACGCGATCCTGGAGAGCTGTGGTGGTGTGTGTGCCTGACTTAAGAAAACCGGAGCCTCCGCTGTTAGTACCCGTCAACCAGGGCGCGGGAGTATACAGCGCCGCTGGGGGAGGTGATGGAGCTGCAGCAGGAAATGTCTGACTGACATCTAACACTCACAGTGTCTCTGCTGCAGCACTAAGTTGAAGTCTTCATTTTACACTTAAAAAAGCTCTTCTGAGGGCTGCTGGAGCACCCTACCTGTTGTATGCCTGCACTGCATGGCAGCAACTACAAAACTGAGCTCCTGTGCACGGAGGCGGAGTTATAGAGGAGGCAGTGCTATGCATTCTGGGAACAGTCAAAGCTTTTAGCCTGTTGGTGCCTCAGATCAAGATCCAGTGTACCCCGCAGCAGAAACAACAATTTTGGAGCAATTTTTGGGGAAAAAATTGTCAGTTTAGTAGCTAGTATGTCTTACAGATCAACATTTCTATTAATACTGCACCATCTAATGTAGGTTTGGATTAACTGTGTCAAGTATTACAATGCAGTTACAGGTGTGATTACCATAGCACGCCGATTACACTAAAACAGACACATTTAATGATCAACATTGAAATAACAACAGAAGATTATTCTTTACTGAGTAACTGTATGAAAAGGTCACAATACTACCAACAGGAGTTCGGCTGCACAACTACGCTGAAAACCTCATCTTTTTGCCTGTGTATGAGAACCAGCAAAGTATTTATGGGGTCATTCCGAGTTGATCGTAGCTGTACTAATTTTAGCACAGCTGCGATCATTCACACTGACATGCGGGTGGATGCCCAGCACAGGGCTATCCCGCCCCGCATGTCAGTGCCGGCCCCCCCCCACCCGCAAAAGTGCAAAGGCATTGCACAGCGGCGATGCCTTTGCACTTCAATAGTAGCTCCTGACCAGCGCAGCTTTAGCGTGCTGGCAAGGAGCTACTCGTCGCTCCCCGGTCCGCAGAAGCTGCATGTGACGTCAAGCAGCCGCTACGGCCCGCCCCCCGTTCGGTCCGGCCACGCCTGCGTTGGCTGGACCACACCCACAAAACGGCGGCCAAACTCCGCCGTTCCGCCCCTCCCGCCCAGTGACCGCCTCTGCCTGTCAATCAGGCAGAGGCGATCGCTTCCCTGCTACGGCCTTCGGCCGTCTGGCATGCGTCGGCACACTACGGTGCCGGTGCATGCGCAGTAGGGACCCGTTCGCTCGGCTGTGAAAAAAGCAGCGAGCGAATGGGTCAGAATGACCCCCATTAGTGTAACAATATATATGGTAAATGTTATTTTCTCTCAGCAATATACTTGCCTACTCCCCTGGAACATGTAAGAGACTCCCAAATCCCACTGTACAATAACTAGATTTGCGACATTGTACCATGGCGGGGCCCATTATGATGCATTATGTGGCTCCACACTCTAGTACAAGTCACCTTTTAAGCCTCCTCCACTGGAGTCTCTCAGAGAACTTTGCTGTGTGAAGATGGAAGTATGAATATAACTGTCACGGCCTGGAGACATTCTCTGCGGGGGTGCTGGTGCTCACCAGTGCTGGCACTGCAGTGGTTTCTGCTTGGTGGGGCAGTGAGCTATCTGTACTGGTGGGGAGGGTGGTGGGGGTGGGCTGGGGTTCCATGAGCTTGGTTCACGCACTTGGTATCACTTCCTGCTAATTCCAGGGTGATGGGCGTCTCCATCTTGCCCTCAGTCAAGTGATCTACAGTCAGCCATTTCTGGGCAGAATGATGGGCAGCTGAACAACCAATCCCTGTCCTACTGCAGGTATAAAGGGCCCCGCCCAAGGAGTCTCAAGCAGCAAATCCTGTCTGTCTGCAAGTTCTCTGTGCTCCCCAGTGTGCTGATCCAGAACCAGTTCTCATTGAGTTCACTCTGGGTTCCAAAGTCGATCCGGTCCATTCAGTTTAGTGTTGGTACTGCTCTGCCATGGTCAAACTCGCTCCAGCTTCCAAACTGCCTCAGTTCGGTCTAGTCTTAAATTAACCACAGCCTGATCCAGTCCAATCCAGTCTAGCCTCAATCTGTTCTCAGTTTCATCACAGTAAGTCCTGCTCTACTCAGCCTACCTCTGTCCGATCCAGTTTCGGACTAGAATACTATCCAGCCTTGTCATAAACCGGTATGATCTAGCCTAGTCACTAGCCAGGTCATTCTGTTCTGCCTGTAGTTCCAAGGGGACTCATTTAGCTGACATTCGATTTCCCCTCTGTGATTGTTCCACATAGACTGCCACTCAAAACCAGAGGTGTAGCGTGGAGCCATGGCTCCCGGAGCAAGCTCACATCACTGTGCCCCCCCTTATATACAAATAAAAGCACTCACACAATCAGGGGCGTTTTAAGAGAGGGGGAGGCCCGTGTTCAGCCTCCTCCGTTCAGGCCCCCTCCTCTCTGCCCGTAGCACTGTAGAGTCTGAGCCCTAGAGGGCTCAGACTCTGCTGCGCATGCGCAGGTCTCCGGGAAAATGGCGCGGCGGCCATTTTCCCTGAGATTTCTCTACTGCGCATGCGCAGAACTCCGTGAAAATGTCTGCTGAGCCGTTTTCACGGAGTTCTAATAGCACTACGGATGCCGGCGCTGGACTTCAAAGGGGTGAGTATTTTAAAAATGGGTGCAGTGTGTGCGGTGGGGTCCCCCTCTGGACTCAGGGGCCCGTGTGCACCGCACACACTGCACCCATTATAGAAACGCCAGTGCACACAATGGGGGTAATTCAAAGTTGATCGCAGCAGGAATTTTTTTAGCAGTTGGGCAAAACCATGTGCACTGCAGGGGAGGCAGATTTAACATGTGCAGAGAGAGTTAGATTTGGGTGTGGTGAGTTCAATATGCAATCTAAATTGCAGTGTAAAAATAAAGCAGCCAGAATTTACCCTGCACAGAAACAAAATAACCCACCCAAATCTAACTGTCTCTGCAAATGTTATATCTGCCCCCCCTGCAGTGCACATGGTTTTGCCCAATTGCTAAAAAAATTCCTGCTGCGATCAACTTGGAATTACCCCCAATGTCCCATACAGGAAAAAAATAAATCACCTATACTGGTCTATGGCTGCAGTGCAATACATATGAAAGTAGTAAGCTGGGTGTTTGGTGAGGTGCGGTATGATATACCAGCAGTCGGGATACCGGCTGTCAGTATACCTACAGCGTCATCCCGCCTGCTGGTATATGCTGGGAGAGAGGGAGGACAGATGCTGGCCAAAGAAAGAAAGGAGGGTGGGACAGATGCTGGCCAGAGAGAGAAAGGAGGGGGGGGGGGGGGGGGACAGATGCTGGCCAAAGAGAGAAAGGAGGGGGCAGATGCTGGGCAGAGAGAGGGGGAGCAGATGCTGGCCAGAGAGAGAAAGGAGGGGGGACAGATGCTGGCCAAAGAAAGAAAGGAGGGGGGACAGATGCTGGCCAAAGAGAGAAAGGAGGGGGGCAGATGCTGGGCAGAGAGAGGGGGAACAGATGCTGGCCAGAGAGAGAAAGGAAAGGAGTGGGGGAGACAGATGCTGGACAGAGAGAGAAAGGAGGAGGGAGGAAGGGGGGGGGGGGGGTAGATGCTGGCCAGATATAGGAGGGGGATCAGATTCAGGGGAAAGAGAGCAAGGGAGGCAGATGATGGGCAGTGGAGGGGGGGGGGGGGGGAGATACTGTGCACAGACTTTACATAGAAAGAATGGGGCATGTACAGTAGGAGTGAGAGAGAGAGACAGAAGCTGCACAGAGAGGTGGCAGAGTTAGGCAGGAGCGCTCCACCGGAACCACCCTCCCTACACCCCTGCTCAAAACAACCTACTAACAGTACTTGTACTTTGAGTCCAGAATCAAGGTAATCAGAGACTCTTGGGTCTTTGGAATTTACAACATGGAATGGTCAGCGCGCTCATTAGTGGAAATTGAGAGAGGGGAAAGAAGGTGTTGCGGGATGGAATACAGCTATAGGTATATGGATGTGTCACAGCTATAGGTATATGGATGTGTCAATCTGTTTGTGTATGGATGTAGGTTTAAGGCAATGATCAATCTAATGATGGTTTCTAATCATTCACTTTATTATGATATGGAGTGTTCGGATATCGTTTGCAGGCTGCCCTTCTATCAGCAACCTCCTTAAAATGATTTGATGGTTCCTTATTACACCGTTCCTTCAGGAAATACTACAATTCATGATTAGAAAGTTGGACGCTCTACTGCAAGGACTCTAACCCTTGACAGTGCCAAACACATTGGGTCTTTGGGACCATTCACCACTGTGTATTACTTCTTTAGTGCCTTGTATTCATGTATACGAGTTTCATTAAACCAGCAAGCTTTCGGCTACGGTAAGTGAGTGCGTCTCAGAGTGGTCTCTGAAACCAGTCCAAGTCCACAAAAATCCACCAGTGTGGCAGTAACAATGCATTGATAGAGATCTTCCAGCACTGTTTAAAATTGTCTATATACAGTGAATGATATCATTATTAATTTGGTCAATATAGAAAGTGCCTACAGTTGAAGAGATTTTGGCTGAATCTAGGCTAATTCCAAACCTGTGTCTGGAGAGTACACGTAGCAATACATTAGTTGTATGTACAGCATAAAAATCCATCTACATAAACGTTCACAGCAAATACACCTTGAGGATGAGATAGTGTACCATGGTATTCCTTATATCAATGCGAGGAGTACAATTATAAACATACTAATTTAATGTATGCTGCAAACAAGTCCTGAATATTTTTTGAAACTATGATTTGAATGGCACCCAGCATGTGTGGGGCCACCTTCTGATGCGTCCGCAATCTAATTGCGAACACATTGGATCTTTGGTTCAAAGTTTGCCTGCTGGAACGTACTTCAACTTCATATAGGGCCTAATTCAGATGTGGGGCCGGAGGTAATGAAGTCCGAGTTGACCAGATGTGTGGGTTCCCGACCGAACTCAGAATTATTTTTTAAAGCGCCAATCATGTACAAAGCAAAACCATGCTTTGTAAATATTGCCACTTTCAAAAAATGTCCAACTTTAGCCAGTAACCCACACCTATGGCCAACTCGGACTTCATTACATCCGGCCCATGGTTGGAGTTGCTATCACTGCTGGGTATATTACAAGCAGACGCCTCATGCTGCAGTAGGGATCAGCATCGGATCACTCAGTCACCATCGGGCGGTTTATGGCACCCATGGTTCTGCGTAAGCTGGCCACTGCAGAGGCCAGGAAATCTCCATCCTACCATAGCGCCATTATTATTATTATTATTATTATCCTTTATTTATATGGCGCCACAAGGGTTCCGCAGCGCCCAATTACAGAGTACATAAACAAATAACAAACAGGAAAACAGCAACTCACAGTTGATGACAGTATAGGACAAGTACAGGGTAAATAAACATAGTTACATCAGCAGATGACACTGGAATAAGTATCAGGTGGCAGAAGACTGATGGAATTGGTGCAGTTGAAGATTATTAAAGTAAGAAAGGATAAGCACATGAGGGAAGAGGGCCCTGCTCGTGAGAGCTTACATTCTAAAGGGGTAGGGATAGGGTTAAAAATAGGATTTTAATACCCGGTAAATCCTTTTCTCTTAGTCCGTAGAGGATGCTGGGGATGCTTCAAGAACCATGGGGTATAGACGGGATCCGCAGGAGACATGGGCACTTTAAGACTTTAAAAGGGGTGTGAACTTGCTCCTCCCTCAGACCCCAGATATAGGAACTGTGCCATGGGAGACGGACATTTCGAGGAAAGAATTTATTGTTAAACCACGGTGAGGAGTTTACCAGCTCACACCTTCAGTATGCCGCAGAACGTGGCATTCAATAGAATACCAGCCGACGGCATGAAGAATATGCAGCAATACGCTGACATAAAACGTAACACAACCTATGTGTGTAAACACAACCAGTAACAGCATAACACATGCTATGGCCTGAATATCGTCAGCAACAGGCTGACTTAAACACAACACACCATGGCCCTAATTCCGAGTTGTTCGCTCGTTATTTTCCTTCGCATCGGTGCGATTTCCCGCTAGCTGCGCGTGCGCAATGTTCGCACTGCGGCTGCGTCAAGTAAATTTGCTAAGAAGTTTGGTATTTTACTCACGGCATTACGAGGATTTTTCTTCGTTCTAGTGATCGGAGTGTGATTGACAGGAAGTGGGTGTTTCTGGGCGGAAACTGGACGTTTTATGGGTGTGTATGTGAAAAAACGCTGCCGTCTCTGGGAAAAACGCGGGAGTGGCTGGAGAAACGGGGGAGTGCCGGGGCGAACGCTGGGTGTGTTTGTGACGTCAAACCAGGAACGAAACTGACTGAATTGATCGCAGTGGCAGAGTAAGTCTCGAGCTACTCAGAAACTGCTAAGAAATTTCTATTCGCAATTTTGCGAATCTTTCGTTCGCAATTCTGCTAAGCTAAGATTCACTCCCAGAGGGCGGCGGCTTAGCGTGTGCACTGCTGCGCAAAGCGGCTAGCGAGCGAACAACTCGGAATGAGGGCCTATGTGTGTAAACATACCCAATGACTGCAGATACAGCCCGCACTGGGACGGGCGCCCAGCATCCTCTACGGACTAAGAAAAAAGGATTTACTGGTAGATATTAAAATCCTATTTTTTTATACGTCCTAGAGGATGCTGGGGATGCTTCAAGAACCATGGGGTTTATACCAAAGCTCTAGAACGGGCGGGAGAGTGCGGATGACTCTGCAGCACCGATTGACCAAACAAGAGGTCCTCCTCAGCCAGGGTATCAAACTTGTAAACTTCGCAAAGGTGTTTGATCCCGACCAAATAGCAGCTCGGCAAAGCTGTAATGCCGAGACCCCTCGGCAGCCTCCCAGGATGAGCCCACCTTTCTGGTAGAATGGGCCTTCACCGATTTCGGTAACGGCAATCCCGCCGTAGAATGAGCCTGCTGAATCATATTACATATCCAGCGTGCAATAGTCTGCTTGGAAGTAGTAGCCCCAATCTTGTTGGGAGCCCACAGGACAAACAGAGCCTCTGTTTTCCTAACCTGAGCCGTTCTGGTGACATACCGCATTTTTCGGACCATAAGACGCACCTGACCATAAGACGCACTTAGTTTTTAGAGTAGGAAAACTGGAAAAAAAATATTCTGAACCATTTCTGCTTTATCATCCTTGCGCTGCCTCCCTAGTTTTCACCAACCTCTAAGAGATATTTCTGTGTGATTTCTCAGACTCCTACAAGGATTCTGTACAGTGCAGCCTTCTGTCAGAGCCAACATACAGAGACACACACACATCAGAGCCAGCATACACATAGATACACACACACACACACACACACACACACGCACACACGCACACACGCACACACACACACACACACACACACACACACACACACACACACACACACACACACACACACACACACTGACAGTACCAGTGGTTCCCCGCGTCCAGGCTCTCAGCTAACGCTGCCCGCGGTGCACTCCTGAGGAGGGAGGAGGTGGGGGGGAGCGGGGGAGTCACATGATGCTGGCTCTGCTGCTGAGATGCGGGCGCTCTGCGCTCTGCTGACGGCGCAGCAGCATCCAGGACCCGCAGTTACCCGCAAATACGTCTTATTTGCTCCATAAGTGGATGTGCAGCACGCCCTTCACGAAGGTCTGAACTTCTGGAAGGGAGGCCAATTCTTTCTGAAAGAAAATAGATAAGGCCGAAATTTGTACATTAATGGAGCCTAACTTTAGGCCAGCATCCACACCTGCTTGCAAAAAATGGAGCAAACGCCCCAGCTGAATTTTTTTCGTAGGAGTCTTCTTGGATTCACACCAAGACACATATTTTCTCCAAATACGGTGGTAAAGCATCGCCGTTACTTCTTTTCTAGCCTGAAGCAGTGTGGGAATGACTTCACTGGGAATACCCTTTCGGGCTAGGATATGGCGTTCAATCGCCATGCCGTCAAACGCAGCCGCGGTAAGTCTTGATACACGCACGGTCCTTGCTGTAACAGGTCGTCTCGTAGATGAAGAGGCCAGGGATCTTCTATGAGTAATTTTTGAAGATCTGGAAAGCAAGCCCTCCTTAGCCCGTCCGGAACAATGAGGATCACCTAAACCTTTGTTCTTCTTATGATTTTTATCCCTTCGGAAAGAGTGGAAATGCAGGGAACACATAGACCGACTGAAACACCAACGATGTCACCAGGGCGTCCACCGCTATTGCTTGAGGGTCCCTTGACCTTGAATCATATCTCTGAAGTTTCTTGTTGAGGCGAGATGCCATCATGTCTATTTGAGGAATTCCCCAAAGACTTGTCACTTTTGTGAAAACCACTTGATGAAGACCCCACTCTCCTGGATGGAGATCGTGTCTGCTGAGGAAGTCTGTTTCCCAGTTGTCTACACCCGGAATGAAGACCGCTAATAGAGCGTTTACATGCCTTTCCACCCAGCGGAAAACTCTTGTGGCTTCTGCCATTGCCGCTCTGTTCTTCGTTCCGCCCTAGCGGTTTACTTACGCCACTGCTGTTAAGTTGTCTGACTGAATTAAGACGGGCAGATCGCGAAGAAGATGTTCCGCATACAGAAGGCCGTTGTAAATAGCCCTTAATTCCAGAATGTTTATTGTAGACAAGCTTCCCGGCTTGACCTTTTTCCCTGGAAATTCTTCCCCTGGAAATACTGCTCCCCAGCCTCGGAGACTTGTTTCCATGGACACCAGGATCTAATCCTGGATCCCGAACCTTCGTCCCACTAGGAGGTGAGAACTGTGCAGCCACCACAGGAGAGATATTCTGGTCCTGGAAAAATAAGATTTTACTTACCGGTAAATCTATTTCTCGTAGTCTGTAGTGGATGCTGGGGACTCCGTAAGGACCATGGGTAATAGACGGGCTCCGCAGGAGATATGGGCACTTTAAGAAAGAATTTAGAATCTGGTGTGCTCTGGCTCCTCCCTCTATGTTCCTCCTCCAGACCTCAGTTAGAGAAACTGTGCCCGGAAGAGCTGACAGTACAAGGAAAGGATTTTGGGAATCCAGGGTAAGACTCATACCAGCCACACCAATCACACCGTATAACTTGTGATAACTTTACCCAGTTAACAGTATGAACAATCACAGAGCATCAGATAAACCCTGATGCAACTATAACATAACCCTTATTTAAGCAATAACTATATACAAGCATTGCAGAAGAAATCCGCACTTGGGACGGGCGCCCAGCATCCACTACGGACTACGAGAAATAGATTTTCCGGTAAGTAAAATCTTATTTTCTCTAACGTGCTAGTGGATGCTGGGGACTCCGTAAGGACCATGGGGATTATACCAAAGCTCCCAAACGGGCGGGAGAGTGTGGATGACTCTGCAGCACCAAATGAGCAAACACAAGGTCCTCCTCAGCCAGGGTATCAAACTTGTAGAACTTTGCAAAGGTGTTTGAACCTGACCAAGTAGCCGCTCGGCAAAGCTGTAATGCCGAGACCCCTCGGGCAGCCGCCCAAGAAGAGCCCACCTTCCTTGTGGAATGGGCCTTAACTGATTTAGGCAGCGGCAACCCAGCCGCAGAATGAGCCTGCTGAATCGTGTTACAGATCCAGCGAGCAATAGTTTGCTTTGAAGCAGGCGCCCCAAGCTTGTTGGAAGCATACAGGATAAACAAAGATTCTGTTTTCCTGACCTTAGCCGTTCTGGCTACATAAACCTTCAAAGCCCTGACCACATCCAGTTACTCGGAATCCTCCAAGTCAGTAGTAGCCACAGGCACCACAATAGGTTGGTTTATATGAAAGGATGAAACCACTTTCGGCAGAAATTGTGGGCGGGTCCGCAATTCTGCTCTATCCGCATGGAAAACCAGATAAGGACTTTTATGTGACAAAGCCGCCAATTCTGACACACGCCTAGCCGAAGCCAAGGCTAATAGCATGACCACCTTCCACGTGAGATATTTTACTTCCACCGTTCTGAGTGGTTCAAACCAGTGTGATTTCAGGAGACTCAACACCACGTTAAGATCCCAAGGTGCCACTGGAGGCACAAAAGGGGGCTGAATATGCAGCACTCCCTTTACAAACGTCTGAACTTCAGGCAGAGAAGCCAGTCCTTTTTGAAAGAAAATGGATAAGGCCGAAATCTGAACCTTAATGGAACCCAATTTAAGGCCCAGTCACTCCCGACTGTAGGAAGTGAAGGAAACGGCCCAGCTGGAATTCCTCCATAGAGGCATTCCTGGCCTCACACCAAGCCACATATTTTCGCCATATACGGTGATAATGTTGAGCCGTCACATCCTTCCTAGCCTCTATCAGCGTAGGAATGACGTCATCCGGAATGCCTTTTTCTGCTAGGATCCGGCGTTCAACCGCCATGCCGTCAAACGCAGCCGCGGTAAGTCTTGGAACAGACAGGGCCCCTGTTGCACCAGTCCTGTCTTAGAGGCAGAGGCCACGGGTCCTCTGTGAGCATTTCTTGCAGATCTGGATACCAAGTCCTTCTTGGCCAATCAGGAACAATGAGTATTGTTCTCACTCCTCTTTTTCTTATGATTCTCAGCACCATGGGTATGAGAGGAAGAGGAGGAAATACATAGACCGACTGGAACACCCACGGTGTCACCAGTGCGTCCACAGCTATCACCTGAGGGTCTCTTGACCTGGCGCAATATCTCTGCAGCTTTTTGTTGAGGCGGGATGCCACCATGTCCACCTGTGGCAGTTCCCACCGACTTGCAATCTGCGTGAAGACTTCTTGATGAAGTCCCCACTCTCCCGGGTGGAGGTCATGCCTGCTGAGGAAGTCTGCTTCCCAGTTGTCCACTCCCGGAATGAACACTGCTGACAGTGCGCTTACGTGATTCTCCGCCCTGCAAAGAATTCTGGTGGCTTCTACCATCGCCACCCTGCTCCTTGTGCCGCCTTGGCGGTTTACATGAGCCACTGCGGTGATGTTGTCTGACTGAATCAGAACCGGTTGGTCGCGAAGCTTGACGTAGGGCGTTGTATATGGCCCTTAGTTCCAGGATGTTGATGTGAAGGCAAGTCTCCTGACTTGACCACAGCCCTTGGAAATTTCTTCCCTGTGTGACTGCCCCCCACCCTCGGAGGCTTGCATCCGTGGTCACCAGGACCCAGTCCTGAATGCCGAATCTGCGACCTTCGAGACGGTGAGCACTCTGCAGCCACCACAGGAGAGACACCTTGGCCCTGGGGGATAGGGTGATTAACCGATGCATCTGAAGATGTGATCCGGACCTTGTCCAGTAAGTCCCATTGGAAGGTCCTCGCATGGAACCTGCCGAAGGGAATGGCCTCGTATGATGTCACCATCCTTCCCAGGACTCAAGTGCAGTGATGCACTGACACCTGTTTTGGTTTTAATAGATTCCTGACCAGTGCCATGTGCTCCTGAGCTCTCGCTATCGGGAGATAAACCCTTTTCTGGTCTGTGTCTAGGATCATGCCTAGGACTGTCACGAACCTCGGGCAGCGGCGACCGCGCTTGTCCCTGCGGGTGGCCTGGTCTGCCCGGCGCCTCTCTTCCCCTTACGGTCTCCGGCTTCAGCAGCGGGTCGGCGCTGCTCTCCGGCGGCTTCCCGGAAGCAAGGACGCCGCCATCACAAGCGAGGGCAAGGAGGCGGAGCAGGTCTGACGTCACCTGCCTGCTCCGCCAATCAGGCTAGGGCGGGGAATTTAAAATCAGATACCAGGCAGAGATCCGGTGCCTGAGTATCTTCGTTTCTCCTGCGGAAGCTGTGATTCCAGAGCTCCCTCGTCCCTGCAAGCATCCTGTACTTCCAAGCATCCTGTGCCTCCAAGCATCCTGTGCCTCCAAGCATCCTGAGCCTCCAAGCACCTCCGTGCCTCCAGTTACCTCCAAGCACCTCGTGCCTCCAAGCACCTCATCCCTCCAAACACCTCGGTGTCTCCAAACACCTCCGTGCCTCTAAGCACCTCCGTGCCTCCAAGCACCTCCGTGCCTCCAAGCACCTCCGTGCCTCCAGTTACCTCCGTGTCTCCAAGCACCTCGTGCCTCCAAGCGCCTCATCCCTCCAAACACCTCCGTGCCTCCAAGCACCTCCGTGCCTCCAGTTACCTCCAAGCACCTCGTGCCTCCAAGCACCTCATCCCTCCAAACACCTCGGTGTCTCCAAACACCTCCGTGCCTCTAAGCACCTCCGTGCCTCCAAGCACCTCCGTGCCTCCAAGCACCTCCGTGCCTCCAGTTACCTCCGTGTCTCCAAGCACCTCGTGCCTCCAAGCACCTCATCCCTCCAAACACCTCGGTGTCTCCAAACACCTCCGTGCCCCAAGCACCTTCGTGCCTCCAAGCACCTCCGTGCCTCCAAGGGCCTCCCTGCACTCCCTGTACTCCCAGCACCTCAGTGCCTCCAATACCACAGTGTCTCCAATATCTCAGTACCCCAGCCTTCAGTATTTCTACAAGTCTTGTCTTACAGGAGACCTTCAAGAATTCCTCTGGGCCTCCCGCCTGCCGTCTTAGTCCTGCATGAGGAAGACCTACATCCGGCCATCTCTACTACGACCCAGTGGCGGTTCCTCTTCCCGGTCATCGGAAGAAGCCCCGAGTCCACAACACTCCCAAACCAGGTCAGTGACAGTATACTCAGGCCCCATGGACTCGGGGAATCGGAACACGGACTCGAGTGCCATTCAGAACCTGGCTTCTCGAGTGCAAAGTCAGGAAGCAGCGCAAGGCCAGGTGATGCAGTACCTCCAGCAGTTGTCCGGGCGTCTGGATCAGATTCAGGCGTCTCTGGCCTCAGTAATTCCGGCACCTGTTCCAGTAGTCGCACCAGTTGCCGTTGCCAGCAATGTTCAACCATCGGCCGGTGTCACTCCACGCCTTCAGTTGCCTACTCCGTCCCGCTATAATGGGAATCCCAAAAATTGTCGTGGTTTCTTGAACCAATGCGAGGTACATTTCGAGCTACTTGCACACAACTTTCCTACAGACCGGTCCAAGGTAGCATATATTATTTCTCTGTTGGAAGGTTCTGCTTTGGATTGGGTGTCTCCATTATGGGAACGATCTGATCCCATGGTTTCCAACTACACCAACTTCATCTCGTCCTTTCGAAGGATTTTCGACGAGCCCGGCAGAATGACCACTGCTTCTTCCGATTTGCTCCGTGTTCGGCAGGGCGCCCGTTCCGTGGGCCAGTACGTGGTTCATTTCCAGACCATTGCTTCCGAACTACGCTGGAATAATGACGCCCTGAGAGCTGCCTTCTGGAACGGTCTTACCGACCGGCTGAAAGATGAGCTGGTTACTAGAGATCTGCCGGATCCATTAGAAGATTTGATTTCCCTTTGCGTCAAGGTGGATCTTCGGATGCAAGAGCGTGGAAGAGAACGTAGCCGTTCGGATCGTTCCAGGTTCCGGAATCCTACTCCTAGGCCGGTGGCCTTACCCAGCTCAGATGAGCCCATGCAAATTAACCGCTCCCGACTGTCTCCGGAAGAACGACAGCGTCGTCGTGAGGGTAAACTCTGCCTTTACTGTGGAGCCGCAGATCATTTTCTTAAATCTTGTAAAGCCCGTCCGGGAAACGGGCAGGCCTAGCTTGTTCCGGAGGAGTCAAGCTGGGAGTTACGACAAAAGCTTCTCCAACTTCGGACTGCTTGCTTCCAGTAACTCTAGTCTCCAATTCAGTCTCCAGGTCTTGTGAAGCCCTATTGGATTCCGGAGCTGCAGGGAACTTCGTTTCTTCTTTCTGTGCCCAAAGTTTGGGTTTAAAGTTACGGCCTATTGAGCGGCCAATTTCTCTGACGGCTATCAACGGGACTAGAATTTCCAAAGGTCTTATAATGTGGCGCACGGGGCCAGTTAAGCTGCAGGTCGGGGCTCTACATCAGGAAGATTTGGAACTCTTGGTAATCCCAGAAATGCCTCATGATCTGGTTCTTGGAATGCCTTGGCTGAAAAGTCATAATCCCCACATCGACTGGAAGTCGTCACAAATTCTGTCCTGGAGTCCCTTTTGTCACACTAATTGTCTTACTCCTGTTTGTCCGCTCCGTGTTACCTCCAAAACGGATGAAGAGCACATTCCGGAGGCATATCAAGGGTACAAGGACGTATTTTCGGAACAAGCTGCTGACCTGTTACCACCTCACAGGCCTTGGGACTGCCCTATTGACCTTGTCCCAGGGAAGACGCCACCTCGTGGTCGCACATATCCTCTGTCTCTTCCCGAGACTCAAGCCATGTCGGAGTATATTAAGTCCAATATGCTCAAGGGATTCATTCGCCCCTCTTCCTCCCCTGCCGGTGCAGGCTTCTTTTTCGTGAAGAAAAAGGACGGGGGGTTGAGACCATGCATCGACTACCGCGGCCTAAACGACATTACTATTAATTATAAATACCCCTTGCCACTAATCACAGAGTTATTTGATAGGGTTCGTGGTGCCCGCATTTTTTCAAAACTCGACTTGAGAGGAGCTTACAATCTTATACGCATCCGAGAGGGGGATGAATGGAAGACTGCCTTTAATACCCGAGATGGGCATTACGAATACTTGGTGATGCCGTTTGGTCTTAGTAATGCTCCCGCGGTTTTCCAGGGGTTCGTCAACGAAATCTTTCGTGATATGCTGTATCAGAGTGTTGTGGTATATCTGGACGACATACTGATTTTTTTCCAAGAATCTTGTCGAACACAGGACTCAAGTCAAAGAGGTGCTACACCGTTTACGAGAGAATCATCTCTACGCCAAGCTTTCCAAATGTACCTTTGAAGTAACATCTATTCCGTTCCTCGGTTATGTCATCTCGGGGACGGAGCTTCGCATGGATCCGGAAAAGTTGTCGGCCATTCGTGACTGGACTCAGCCTCTTTCCCTGAAAGCAATACAAAGGTTCCTGGGCTTTGCGAACTACTACAGGAAATTAATTAAGGGTTTCTCCACCATTGTTGCGCCCATTACTGCCCTGACGAGGAAGGGTTCTAATCCTAGTTTGTGGCCTCCGGAAGCCATTGTAGCTTTTTCTCGCTTAAAGTTAGCTTTCATGACGGCTCCAGTTCTCCAACAACCAAATTTCGAGGAACCCTTCTTCTTAGAAGTTGATGCATCTTCAGTCGGGGTTGGGGCTGTTCTCTCCCAGTATTCCTCTGATAAAAAATTACATCCGTGTGGCTTCCATTCTCGTAAATTCTCTCCAGCCGAACGAAATTACACTATTGGAGACCAGGAACTCTTGGCAATCAAATCTGCCTTGGAAGAATGGAGATATCTTCTAGAAGGGGCCAAACATGTGTTTACCATCTACACGGATCACAAGAATTTGCTGTACATCAAATCCGCACAATGCTTGAATCCTCGCCAGGCGAGATGGGCACTTTTCTTTTCCCGATTCTCGTTCATTATCAAGTACCGGGCCGGGACTCTCAATATTAAAGCAGATGCGCTTTCTCGTTCACAAGTTCCCACAGACGAGGATGAACCTCCGGAGCGGGGTTTAATTCTGAATCCAGTTTCTGTCTCTGCTGCTTTAACTACTCCAGCTCCTCCTCCTGGAAGAATGTCCGTGCCAGCTAGATTCCGCCCAGGAATACTACTGTGGGCCCATAACTCCAAGTTTTCCGGTCATCCCGGCGCTCAGAAGATGTACAAGTTTCTGCAAAGGTCTTACTGGTGGAACACCATGAGGAAGGATGTACAAGATTGCGTTAATTCATGTCCCCAATGTACACAACATAAATCTCCTCGTCTGCCTCCTGCAGGGTTACTTCGTCCTCTGCCTATCCCTGTGAGACCCTGGACTCACATTTCCATGGACTTCATCACTGACTTGCCCTGTTCCAAGGGTTGCAACACCGTTTGGGTTATCGTTGACCGTTTTTCGAAGATGGCACACTTTGTGCCCTTGACTGGTCTCCCGACAGCACCGAAACTGGCTCTATTGTTTATCCGAGAACATTTTCGTTTGCATGGGTTGCCACAAGAGATTGTTTCTGACCGTGGAGTACAGTTCACCGCCAGGTTTTGGAAAGCCCTTTGTTCAACTCTACACATTAAACTTAAGTTTTCGTCTGCTTATCATCCCCAAACTAATGGGCAAACGGAACGAGTCAATCAAGATCTAGAGACTTTTCTTCGTTTGTATCTCTCTCCTTCACAGGACAACTGGGTGGAGTTGTTGCCTTGGGCGGAGTTTGCCCATAACCATTTGTTTCATTCTTCCACTGGGGAATCACCATTTTTCGTCAACTACGGGTTCCATCCCCGTGTTCCGGAATTTCCAAGCCTTCCGATAATAGAGGTTCCTGCTGTAGTGTCCACTCTACGACACTTTGGACAAATTTGGAGAAAGGTTCATGCTAAACTTAAGCAGGTTTCTGTTCGGTACAAGTTCTTCGCAGATAAGAAACGGCAAGCCGCACCTCAATATAAAGTTGGGGACAGGGTATGGCTGTCCACACGGAATCTCCGGTTGAAGGTGCCCACCATGAAATTCGCTCCAAGGTTCATCGGTCCTTACCCTGTGCTACAAGTCTTAAATCCTGTGGTCTGTAAACTGGGTTTGCCTGCCCATCTTCGAATACCTAACGCCTTTCATGTTTCTCTACTCCGTCCCCTCATTCTGAATCGGTTCCACTCAGCACTCCCTAGGCCAACGTCCGTAGTGGCAGAAGCTGGAGCGGAGTTTGAAATCAAAACTATTCTTGACTCTCGTTATCTTCATAAAAAATTACAGTACTTGGTGGACTGGAAGGGTTATGGTCCTGAGGAGAGAAGTTGGATTGGGGCTACTGAAGTAACGGCTCCTCGTCTGATTCGGATCTTCCACTCCAGACATCCGACTAAGCCCGGGAAGTGTCCAGGGGCCACTCCTGGAGGAGGGGGTACTGTCACGAACCTCGGGCAGCGGCGACCGCGCTTGTCCCTGCGGGTGGCCTGGTCTGCCCGGCGCCTCTCTTCCCCTGACGGTCTCCGGCTTCAGCGGCGGGTCGGCGCTGCTCTCCGGCGGCTTCCCGGAAGCAAGGACGCCGCCATCACAAGCGAGGGCAAGGAGGCGGAGCAGGTCTGACGTCACCTGCCTGCTCCGCCAATCAGGCTAGGGCGGGGAATTTAAAATCTGATACCAGGCAGAGATCCGGTGCCTGAGTATCTTCGTTTCTCCTGCGGAAGCTGTGATTCCAGAGCTCCCTCGTCCCTGCAAGCATCCTGTACTTCCAAGCATCCTGTGCCTCCAAGCATCCTGTGCCTCCAAGCATCCTGAGCCTCCAAGCACCTCCGTGCCTCCAAGCACCTCCGTGCCTCCAGTTACCTCCAAGCACCTCGTGCCTCCAAGCACCTCATCCCTCCAAACACCTCGGTGTCTCCAAACACCTCCGTGCCTCTAAGCACCTCCGTGCCTCCAAGCACCTCCGTGCCTCCAAGCACCTCCGTGCCTCCAGTTACCTCCGTGTCTCCAAGCACCTCGTGCCTCCAAGCGCCTCATCCCTCCAAACACCTCCGTGCCTCCAAGCACCTCCGTGCCTCCAAGCACCTCCGTGCCTCCAAGCACCTCCGTGCCTCCAGTTACCTCCAAGCACCTCGTGCCTCCAAGCACCTCATCCCTCCAAACACCTCGGTGTCTCCAAACACCTCCGTGCCTCTAAGCACCTCCGTGCCTCCAAGCACCTCCGTGCCTCCAAGCACCTCCGTGCCTCCAGTTACCTCCGTGTCTCCAAGCACCTCGTGCCTCCAAGCACCTCATCCCTCCAAACACCTCGGTGTCTCCAAACACCTCCGTGCCCCAAGCACCTTCGTGCCTCCAAGCACCTCCGTGCCTCCAAGGGCCTCCCTGCACTCCCTGTACTCCCAGCACCTCAGTGCCTCCAATACCACAGTGTCTCCAATATCTCAGTACCCCAGCCTTCAGTATTTCTACAAGTCTTGTCTTACAGGAGACCTTCAAGAATTCCTCTGGGCCTCCCGCCTGCCGTCTTAGTCCTGCATGAGGAAGACCTACATCCGGCCATCTCTACTACGACCCAGTGGCGGTTCCTCTTCCCGGTCATCGGAAGAAGCCCCGAGTCCACAACACTCCCAAACCAGGTCAGTGACAAGGACTTTGGAATATATAGAATCCAGCCGTGTTGCCGTTACACTTCCTGAGAAAGTGATACGCTGTTCAGCAACTGCTCTCTTGATCTCGCTTTTATGAGGAGATCGTCCAAGTGCAGGAGCACCATCATTTCCGCCATTACCTTGGTGAATATTCTCAGGGCCGCGGAGAGACCAAACGGCAACGTCTGAAATTGGTAATGACAATCCCGTACCGCAATTCTGAGGTACGCCTGATGAGGTGGATAAATGGGGACATGAAGGTATGCATCCTTTATGTCCAGAGTCACCATAAAATCTCCCCCTTTCAGGCTTGCAATGACCGCTCTTAGCGATTCCATCTTGAACTTGAACCTTTTCAGGTATATGTTCAGGGATTTTAAATTCAATATGGGTCTGACCGAACCGTCCGGTTTCGGTACTACAACATGGTCGAATAATAACCCCCTCCTTGTTGAAGGAGGGGAACCTTGACCACCTCCTGTTGAAGATACAATTTGTGAATTGCAGTTAACACTGTTTTCCTCTCATGGGGGGAAGCTGGCAGGGCCGTCGGTGAGGGGGCATCTCCTCAAAGTCCAGTTTGTATCCCTGAGACACAATATCTAGTGCCCAGGGATCTAACAGGGAGTGAACCCACTTGTGGCTGAACTTACGAAGGCGTGCCCCCACCGGGCCTAGCTCCGCCTGTGGAGCCCCAGCGACATGCGGTGGATTTTGTAGAGGGCGGGGAGGACTTCTGTTCCTGGGAACTAGCTGTGTTGTGCAGCTTCTTTCCTCTGCCCCTGCCTCTGGCAAGAAAGGACGCACCTCGGACTTTCTTGTTTCTTTGTTCGAAAGGCTGCATTTGATAATGTCGTGCTTTCCTAGGCCGTGCAGGAATATAAGGCAAAATATCAGAATTACCAGCTATAGCTGTGGAGACCAGGTCCGAGAACCCTTCTCCACACAATCCTCAGCCTTCCATATGCCTCTTAAGTCGGCATCATCTGTCCATTGCATATTCTACAGGACACGTCAAGCAGAAATCAACATAGCTTTGACTCTAGGACCCAGTAGACTCATGTCTCTTTGGGCATGTTTTATATATATATATATCTCTTAAGACAGCATCTTTGATATATATATATCTATATATACATATATATATATATACATATATATATATATATATACATACTAGGGTCTCAATCTCTGCTGATAAGGTACCTGTCCACGCTGCCACAGCGCTAAAAACCCATGCCGACACAATCGCCGGTCTGAGTAGTGTACCAGAATGTGCACACTATCTGCAGAATCCCTGAGGATAGCTGTTACGTCAGGGCTACCGTTTGGGCAAACGTGACACCCTAGGGGAAGATTCCCATCGTATCCTGGCCCTAGTAGGGAAAGGATACTCCCTGAGAATTCTTTGTGGGAAACTGCAGTCTCTAGTCTGGAGATTCACGCTCTTTTTCTTCATGAGAGGAGGGAAATTTACCTCAGCTTTCTTCCCCTTAAACATGTGTACCCTCGTGTCAGGGACAGATGAGTCATCAGTGATATGCAAATCATCTTTTATTACAATAATCATATATTGAATACTTTTCTGCCATTTTGGCTGTAACTTTGCATTATCGTAGTCGACACTGGAGTCAGACTCCGTGTCGATATAGTGTCTATTATTTTGGATAGTGATCATTGAGAGACTCTGAAGGTCTCTGCGACATAGGGACAGACATGGGTAGATTTCCTGTCTATTCTCTAATCTTTTGTGCAATAAATTCACCTTAGCACTTAATTACACATATCCAAACAGGTGTCGGCGTTGTCGACGGAGACACCCTCTCACACACATATTTGCTCCATCTCCTCCTTAGGGGAGCCCTTTACCTCAGACATGTCGACACACAAGTACCGACACACCACACACTCAGGGAATGCTCATCTGAAGACAATTCGACAATAAGGCCCTTTGGAGAGACAGAGAGAGAGTATGCCAGCACACACCCCAGCGCTATTAACCCAGGAATAACACAGTAACTTAATGTTAACCCAGTAGCTGCTGTTTATATTGATTTTTGCGCCTAATTATGTGCTCCCCCTCTCTTTTTACCCTCTTCTACCGTGTAACTGCAGGGGAGAGGCTGGGGAGCTTCCTCTCAGCGGTGCTGTGGAGAAAAAACATGGCGCTGGTGAGTGCTGAGGAAGAAGCCCCGCCCCCTCGACGGCGGGCTTCTGTCCCGCTTTCATGTACAATTTTTGGCGGGGGCTCATACATATATACAGTGCCCAACTGTATATATGCAAACTTTTGCCAAAGAGGTCTCTAATTGCTGCCCAGGGCGCCCCCCCTGCACCCTTACAGTGACCGGAGTATGTGAGGTGTGTGTGGGAGCAATGGCGCACAGCTGCAGTGCTGTGCGCTACCTCAGTGAAGACTGGAGTCTTCTGCCGCCGATTTCGAAGTCTTCTTGCTTCTTTCACCCGGCTTCTGTCTTCCGGCTCTGCGAGGGGGACAGCGGCGCGGCTATGGGATCGGACGACGAGGGTGAGATCCTGTGTACGATCCCTCTGGAGCTAATGGTGTCCAGTAGCCTAAGAAGCAGGACCTAGCTTCAGAGAGTAGGGCTGCTTCTCTCCCCTCTGTCCCACGATGCAGGGAGTCTGTTGCCAGTAGAGCTCCCTGAAAATAAAAAAACCTAACAAAATACTTTCTTATAGCAAGCTCAGGAGAGCTCACTAAACAGCACCCAGCTCGTCCGGGCACAGATTCAAACTGAGGTCTGCAGGAGGAACATAGAGGGGGGAGCCAGAGCACACCAGATTCTAAATTCTTTCTTAAAGTGCCCATGTCTCCTGCGGAGCCCGTCTATTCCCCATGGTCCTTACGGAGTCCCCAGCATCCACTAGGACGTTAGAGAAATAGGATTATTTTCCGGTGCATGTGCAGGCGAGACCCGGACCACATGTCCAACTGGTCCCGCTAAAACCACTCTGGCATTTAACCTGCTCACCGAATGGCCTCGTAGGACGCAACCATCTTCTTCATCAATGGAATGTATTGATGGATTTACACTGTTGCAAATATGATCCGACTCTGGATCCTCAGATCTCTTTCCACTGGAAAAAACAAACTCTCAACAGTTCTGTATCTAACCTTATTCCCAACTCCGACATCCGCGTTGTTGGGATCAACAGTGATTCTGGCAAGTTCAGGAGCCAACCACTGTGTTGCAGAACTGTCAGAGAGAAAACAACGATTTGCACCACTTGTTTCTTGACCTAGCCGTAGTCAGGAGAGCGTCCCAGTACAGAATAATAATGGCTTTTACTATTGAAGGAAAACCATCATACTGCCATTACTCCGGTGAATTGGCAATGACAATCCTGAATAGCAAACCCAGGTAATCCTAATGCGGAAGAAACCGTACTTACACCCTTTCTCCTTTTACAGATTGGAGATCCCTGCCCTGAGAGATTCCATCTTGTAGTTCAACTTCTTAAGTAGAAATTTTTGGGATTGTTCTGACCGAGCTGTCCGGGCTCAGAAGCACGAAAAAAGCTTGAATAACAGCTTTTTTTTTTTTTGTGTGTGACAGGGACAGCAGGACAATGTCCTGATCCTGACCCAACTCTTGTATGACGTCGCATACTACCTCCCCGTCCAGAAGAGAATCGACAGGATCTATTTGAAAAATCAGTGAGGGGAATCATCTGGAAACTCCAGTATGTCCCCCTTGGGACTCTATTCTTAACTCACTGGTCCATGTCCATTCCAGGACTGACTGAAGAGTATTAGACGTGGTCACACCGGTGTGGGCTCCCGCAAGATAGACCCAGCGACATGCGGTGGATGTGGTAGAAACAGAGGATGATTTCTGCTTCTGCGAACTTGAAAAGGCTGCTGACCTCTTACCTTTTCACCTTCCTTTACCTGCAAAGAAGGGGAAAAACCGTATCCATCCGGTCGAAATAACTGCATCCTACAAAAATGCGTCACCAACCGTTGTGAGGGAACATAGCTCAAGAAGGTAGACTTACCAGTGGTATCTGCCGAGATCAACTTAACAAAGCTATCCCCAAACCAGGTTTCACCTTCATAGGGAAGATACTCCAGTACTTCTCGGAGTCAGCCTCAGCATTCCATTGGTGAATCCACAACGCCCTCCTAGCTGAGACCGCCATGGAATTGGCCCGCGAACCCAAGAGTCCCATATCTCTTGTAGTCGCACGGCAGTATGCTGCAATGTTCGAGATATGACCCAACTTAAGGAGTATCCCATCTCTACCCAGGGTAATTATATCGGATGACAAGGTAACCGACCATTTCTGAATACAAGCACTCCCCCATGCGCATGTAATGCAAATATAATCAAAGCATATAATTAAAAATAAGAATT
Organism: Pseudophryne corroboree; assembly: GCF_028390025.1. Taxonomy (NCBI): domain Eukaryota; kingdom Metazoa; phylum Chordata; class Amphibia; order Anura; family Myobatrachidae; genus Pseudophryne; species Pseudophryne corroboree. The sequence continues at coordinate 573,521,367 of NC_086444.1, read as the reverse complement.
TACTTACCGATAATTCTATTTCTCGTAGTCCGTAGTGGATGCTGGGGACTCCGTCAGGACCATGGGGAATAGCGGCTCCGCAGGAGACAGGGCACAAAAATAAAGCTTTAGGATTAGGTGGTGTGTACTGGCTCCTCCCCCTATGACCCTCCTCCAAGCCTCAGTTAGGATACTGTGCCCGGACGAGCGTACACAATAAGGAAGGATATTGAATCCCGGGTAAGACTCATACCAGCCACACCAATCACACCGTATAACTTGTGATCTGAACCCAGTTAACAGTATGACAAACGTAGGAGCCTCTGAACAGACGGCTCACAACAATAACAACCCGAATTTGTTTGTAACAATAACTATGTACAAGTATTGCAGACAATCCGCACTTGGGATGGGCGCCCAGCATCCACTACGGACTACGAGAAATAGAATTATCGGTAAGTAAATTCTTATTTTCTCTAACGTACTAAGTGGATGCTGGGGACTCCGTCAGGACCATGGGGATTATACCAAAGCTCCCAAACGGGCGGGAGAGTGCGGATGACTCTGCAGCACCGAATGAGAGAACTCAAGGTCCTCCTCAGCCAGGGTATCAAATTTGTAGAATTTTGCAAACGTGTTTGCCCCTGACCAAGTAGCAGCTCGGCAGAGTTGTAATGCCGAGACCCCCCGGGCAGCCGCCCAGGATGAGCCCACTTTCCTTGTGGAATGGGCCTTGACAGATTTAGGTTGTGGCAAGCCTGCCACAGAATGTGCAAGTTGAATTGTGCTACAAATCCAACGAGCAATCGTCTGCTTAGAAGCAGGAGCACCCATCTTGTTGGGTGCATACAATATAAACAGTGAGTCAGACTTTCTGACTCCCGCCGTTCTTGAAATATATATTTTCAATGCCCGGACCACGTCCAACAACTTGGAATCCTCCAAATCGTTAGTAGCCGCAGGCACCACAATAGGCTGGTTCAGGTGAAACGCTGACACCACCTTAGGCAGAAAATGAGGACGCGTCCGCAGTTCTGCCCTGTCCGTATGGAAAATCAGATATGGGCTCTTATATGATAAAGCCGCCAATTCTGATACTCTCCTGGCTGAAGCCAGGGCCAGTAGCATGGTTACTTTCCATGTAAGATACTTCAACTCCACCGATTTGAGCGGCTCAAACCAATGGGATTTGAGAAAATCCAAGACTACATTAAGATCCCACGGTGCCACTGGGGGCACAACCGGGGGCTGTATATGTAGTACTCCTTTTACAAAAGTCTGGACTTCAGGAACTGAAGCCAATTCTTTCTGGAAGAAAATCGACAGGGCCGAAATTTGAACCTTAATGGACCCCAATTTGAGGCCCATAGACAATCCTGTTTGCAGGAAATGTAGGAATCGACCCAGTTGAAATTCCTCCGTGGGGGCCTTCCTGGCCTCACACCACACAACATATTTTCTCCAAATGCGGTGATAATGTTGTGCAGTCACCTCCTTCCTGGCTTTTACCAGTGTAGGAATGACCTCTTCCGGAATGCCTTTTTCCCTTAGAATTCGGCGTTCAACCGCCATGCCGTCAAACGCAGCCGCGGTAAGTCTTGGAATAGACACGGTCCCTGCTGAAGCAGGTCCCGTCTTAGAGGTAGAGGCCACGGATCCTCCGTGAGCATCTCTTGAAGTTCCGGGTACCAAGTTCTTCTTGGCCAATCCGGAGCCACTAGTATCGTTCTTACTCCCTTTTGCCGTATAATTCTCAGTACTTTTGGTATGAGAGGCAGAGGAGGGAACACATACACTGACTGGAACACCCACGGTGTTACCAGAGCGTCCACAGCTATTGCCTGAGGGTCTCTTGACCTGGCGCAATACCTGTCCAGTTTTTTGTTGAGGCGGGACGCCATCATATCCACCATTGGTTTTTCCCAACGGTTCACAATCATGTGGAAGACTTCTGGATGAAGTCCCCACTCTCCCGGGTGTAGATCGTGTCTGCTGAGGAAGTCTGCTTCCCAGTTGTCCACTCCCGGAATGAATACTGCTGACAGTGCTATCACATGATCTTCCGCCCAGCGAAGAATCCTTGCAGCTTCTGCCATTGCTGTCCTGCTTCTTGTGCCGCCCTGTCTGTTTACGTGGGCGACTGCCGTGATGTTGTCCGACTGGATCAACACCGGCTGACCCTGAAGCAGGGGTTTTGCCAGACTTAGAGCATTGTAAATCGCTCTTAGCTCCAGTATATTTATGTGAAGAGACATCTCCAGGCTTGACCATACTCCCTGGAAGTTTCTTCCCTGTGTGACCGCTCCCCAGCCTCTCAGACTGGCATCCGTGGTCACCAGGACCCAGTCCTGTATGCCGAATCTGCGGCCCTCTAACAGATGAGCACTCTGCAACCACCACAGAAGAGACACCCTTGTCCGTGGCGATAAGGTTATCCGCTGATGCATCTGCAGATGTGATCCGGACCATTTGTCCAGCAGATCCCACTGAAAAGTTTGTGCGTGGAATCTGCCGAATGGAATCGCTTCGTAAGAAGCCACCATCTTTCCCAGGACTCTTGTGCATTGATGCACAGACACTTTCCCTGGTTTTAGGAGGTTCCTGACAAGTTCGGATAACTCCCTGGCTTTCTCCTCCGGAAGAAACACCTTTTTCTGAACCGTGTCCAGAATCATTCCCAGGAACAGCAGACGTGTCGTCGGGGTCAACTGAGATTTTGGAAAATTCAGAATCCACCCGTGTTGTTGCAGCACTAGTCGGGTTAGTGCTACTCCGTCCTCCAGCTGTTCTCTGGACCTTGCCCTTATCAGGAGATCGTCCAAGTAAGGGATAATTAATACGCCTCTTCTTCGCAGAAGAATCATCATTTCGGCCATTACCTTGGTAAAGACCCGAGGTGCCGTGGACAATCCAAACGGCAGCGTCTGAAACTGATAATGACAGTTTTGCACCACGAACCTGAGGTACCCTTGATGTGAAGGGCAAATTGGGACATGCAGGTAAGCATCCTTTATGTCCAGGGACACCATAAAGTCCCCTTCTTCCAGATTCGCTATCACTGCTCTGAGTGACTCCATCTTGAACTTGAATTTTTGTATGTACAGGTTCAAAGATTTCAGATTTAGAATAGGTCTTACCGAGCCGTCCGGCTTCGGTACCACAAATAGCGTGGAGTAATACCCCTTTTCCTGTTGTAGGAGGGGTACCTTGACTATCACCTGCTGAGAAAACAGCTTGTGAATGGCTTCCAATACCGTCGCCCTGTCTGAGGGAGACGTTGGCAAAGCAGACTTTAGGAACCTGCGAGGGGGAGACTTCTCGAATTCCAACCTGTAACCCTGAGATACTACCTGCAGGATCCAGGGGTCCACCTGTGAGCAAGCCCACTGTGCGCTGAAATTCTTGAGTCGACCCCCCACCGCTCCTGAGTCTGCTTGTAAGGCCCCAGCGTCATGCTGAGGGCTTTGCAGAACCCTGAGAGGGCTTCTGTTCCTGGGCAGGGGCTGCTTGCTGCCCTCTCTTACCCCTTCCTCTGCCCCGAGGCAGATATGACTGTCCTTTTGTCCGCTTGTTCTTATAGGACCGAAAGGACTGCGGCTGAAAAGACGGTGTCTTTTTCTGTTGGGAGGGGGTCTGAGGTAAAAAGGTGGATTTTCCGGCAGTTGCCGTGGCCACCAGATCCGATAGACCGACGCCAAATAATTCCTCCCCTTTATACGGCAATACTTCCATATGTCGTTTGGAATCCGCATCACCTGACCACTGTCGCGTCCATAAACTCCTTCTGGCAGATGTGGACATCGCATTTACTCTCGATGCCAGAGTGCAAATATCTCTCTGAGCATCTCGCATATAAAGGAAAGCATCCTTTAATTGCTCTATAGTCAATAAAATACTGTCCCTATCCAGGGTATCAATATTTTCAGTCAGGGAAAGTCAGTCAGGAAAAGTCAACCAGACGACCCCAGCACTGCACATCCAGGCTGAGGCGATGGCTGGTCGCAGTATAACACCAGTATGTGTGTATATACTTTTTAGGGTATGTTTTGATAAGCGTGTGAGCGCCTTATCCACCCTAGGGGGTGTTTCCCAGCGCGCCCTAACCTCTGGCGGGAAAGGGTATAATGCTAATAACTTTTTTTGAAATTAGCACTTTTCTATCTGGGTTAACCCACGCTTCATCACATACATCATTTAATTCCTCTGATTCAGGAAAAACTACAGGTAGTTTTTTCACCCCCCACATAATACCCCTTTTTGTGGTACTTGCAGTATCAGAGATATGCAAAGCCTCCTTCATTGCCGTGATCATATAACGTGTGGCCCTACTTGAAAATACGTTTGTTTCATCACCGTCGACACTAGATTCAGTGTCTGTGTCTGGGTCTGTGTCGACCGACTGAGGTAAAGGGCGCTTTACAGCCCCTGACGGTGTCTGAGACGCCTGGGCAGGTACTAACTGGTTTGCCGGCCGTCTCATGTCGTCAACTGATTTTTGTAATGTGCTGACATTATCACGTAATTCCATAAACAAAGCCATCCATTCCGGTGTCGACTCCCTGGGGGGTGACATCACCATTATCGGCAATTGCTCTGCCTCCACACCAACATCGTCCTCATACATGTCGACACACACGTACCGACACACAGCAGACACACAGGGAATGCTCTTATCGAAGACAGGACCCCACTAGCCCTTTGGGGAGACAGAGGGAGAGTTTGCCAGCACACACCCAAGCGCCATAATATATATGGGAACAACCTTATATAAGTGTTGTTCCTTATAGCAGCTTAAATATATCAAAATATCGCCAAAAAATGCCCCCCCTCTCTGTTTTACCCTGTTTCTGTAGTGCAGTGCAGGGGAGAGTCCTGGGAGCCTTCCTCACAGCGGAGCTGAGCAGGAAAATGGCGCTGTGTGCTGAGGAGAATAAGCCCCGCCCCCTATTTCGGCGGGCTTTTCTCCCGGAGTTTTAGATATCTGGCATGGGTTAAATACATACATATAGCCTCAATGGCTATATGTGATGTATTCTTTTGCCATAAAGGTATTAAATATTGCTGCCCAGGGCGCCCCCAGCAGCGCCCTGCACCCTCCGTGACCGCTTGGTGTGAAGTGTGTGACAACAATGGCGCACAGCTGCAGTGCTGTGCGCTACCTTCATGAAGACTGAAGAGCCTTCTGCCGCCTGTTTCCGGACCTTCAATCTTCAGCATCTGTAAGGGGGGTCGGCGGCGCGGCTCCGGGACGAACCCCAGGGTGAGACCTGTGTTCCGACTCCCTCTGGAGCTAATGGTGTCCAGTAGCCTAAGAATCCAATCCATCCTGCACGCAAGTGAGTTGAAATTCTCTCCCCTAAGTCCCTCGATGCAGTGAGCCTGTTGCCAGCAGGACTCACTGAAAATAAAAAAACTAAAAACTTTTTCTAAGCAGCTCTTTAGGAGAGCCACCTAGATTGCACCCTGCTCGGACGGGCACAAAAACCTAACTGAGGCTTGGAGGAGGGTCATAGGGGGAGGAGCCAGTACACACCACCTAATCCTAAAGCTTTATTTTTGTGCCCTGTCTCCTGCGGAGCCGCTATTCCCCATGGTCCTGACGGAGTCCCCAGCATCCACTTAGGACGTTAGAGAAATATCACTTAGCTTCCTGTATACGATCCTTTGTGACAGGGCCCCGTGCAGAACAGGGGGTGACTCTCACTTTATTCTATCCACGGCGGGAAAAGAATAAACACTCGGACTCCTCGCGAGGATTTGAAACCATCTTGTCACGGCTGACCTAGAGCTTTTTCAACAGAGCGACCAGCACATGAGAAGGAATAACTTTACTTCAGCATTCATTATAAGTTTTAATATGAATATACACATTTAAATACACATATACACACATATATCTATATATATAGATATATATATTTATTTCATATATATAGTTTGTCAGGAACAGCAGGGTCCCTAGTGATGTTAATACGTTCTTAATGTGTATGAAACATGTACTGAATGCCAATGTTGTGGATCTAATCAGGAAACATCATGGTCGACATAAGAAATAGTATTCGTGTCGATATCAGGGAGTAGTAACTGGGCAAAATAAAATTTTTGCGACCCCGCGGGGTCTGAGGGAAATATATTATTAATATTACGCCCTTCACAAAAACTACTACGTCTGTGTTTGAGCCACAGATCTATGCAACCGTACCATACATATATATACATACAGGTATAGCTTTCTGAAATGCATCACATTATCATGTCAGTTTTTACCCAGTCAGATTAGTTGGTGCCGACAGGGTCACCCACACACGTCTGTGTTTCCCATATAGTTTTCTCATTGGAAAAGCATACATCTACTGACATGCTGACACTTATTTACATGAACCAAGTACCTTCAGGAGTCGGCGCTGCCGACAGAGACATTCCCATAGCCGTTTGTGGCAGAGCCCTCAGCCTCAGACATGCCGACTATAAGGGATAGACCCAGTACTTTCTGTCAGGGAAGCACAGCAGACGTTTACCAGCTCCTTTACACCACACTCATTAGATATTGTGCTTTATTTTTAACATATACTGCACTAAACAAATGTGCCCCCCCCCCACTCCGTTTTTCACTGTGATCTGTTCAGCAGTGCTTTGGCAGGGCCAGCGTATTTGAGGAGAAAATGGCGCTGGTTAGAGCTGTGAGGGCTAAGCCACGCCCCCTTCATGGCACGCTTTAGCCCCGCTATTTTCTATATATTTATACTGGCGGGGCTGAAGCGCGCCATTAAGTATTTAGTATAAAAAGGAAAAGAAATGGCTGCGCAATGTGTTAGGGCACAGGTTCTCAAACTCGGTCCTCAGGACCCCACACAGTGCATGTTTTGCAGGTCTCCTCACAAAATCACAAGTGAAATAATTAGCTCCACCTGTGAACCTTTTAAAATGTGTCAGTGAGTAATTAATACACCTGTACACTTGCTGGGTTACCTGCAAAACATGCACTGTGTGGGGTCCTGAGGACCGAGTTTGAGAACCACTGCGTTAGGGCAATATAAATAAGAGCTGACGTGTAGGCAATAAGAAATTATTTATTATACTAATAACATTGGATTTAACACATTAAAATCAATAATCCAACTGATGCAAGAATTATTAAAAAAACAGATGTTGGATGCAAATCACCTTGATGTTATAAATATATAAGCTGGAGGTTAAAACTTTTAGTATTGATGAGGAAACAAGTCCAATATCATCTCCATATAAATGTCCACAGTCAAATAAGCGGCTGACCAATGAATGTCTGATGTTAAATGCCGTAATTACGATCTCAGTGCAGCAAAGGAAACTACTGCTGTATAAGTAAATGTACACCTCTCCGAGGGCTGGTCCCAACCGAGCGTCCTCGGTCGTATGTTCCTGCAATGCCCAATACTGATTAGTGCAGCGGAGGGATGGACGTGCTGTCACCGGATTGATGTATGAGGTTTATCAACGGCGTGTTGATGAAAAGTCGCCGGCGGCAATTGAAGAAGCCGGGATGGGAGCCAAGATGTAGATGGCTCAGTCAGCAGCTTGCTACCAATGCAATTAGCAGAATCAAGGTGTGCAGGGAGGCGGGATCCTGACGCGTTTCGTCACATACCATGTGACTTTATCAAAGGTGTATCCCAGCCTCTGTATCTGTCACTATTTAAAGCCCAAATGCTACACAAAACACGTGTATTTAACAATCAATTAAGAACAGGTTACACGTCAGCTCATGGGGAATTTAATCACTAGTAATCTACATCTCTAAAAATAATTTATTAGTAAATATGTACAACTAGAACAATGATACATTAATTAATATATATTTACTCTTTGCTGTATCATAATGATAGAGAATAAACAGCTTAACTCTATATGCACATTAAGAGTTAAAACCCGATGGTAACGAGATGTGTACTTTATCTCATAATAAACAATCGTAATAAATAAAAATAAATGTATGTATATCAGCTCCAAAAAGAAGAATATGTAATAATAATATACCGGATCATAAGTAAAACATATATAAATATATTGAGAAAATGAGAGACTACAAAATAAAATAATATTATAAAAAGTGACATACTAAGAATCGAACACCCGGTCAAACCGGGAGATATTAAGAGTCCACCGTGGGAGGTTAGTCGTCCTACCTGTTGCACCACAGGACTCACTAGCAGATCACATAAGGAGTAAGAACATCAATGACTGACATAGAACTCATATGTATCGCAAATCTATGATTCATAAGGAACTCATGTGTGTGACGGATATGCCCTAAATGAGAGCTCAAACAGACATATGTTTATTATTCACTATAGAATAGGTAATAGATGGAACATCTAGCTTAAATATATATTAATTTGTAGAGTGAACGAATTAAAGCTTTCAGGTGTAACGAATTACCTAGAATTAGAGAATAATAAAAATATGAAGGAAAATAACAGTACCATATAATATATTAAATTGTGTTTATAAAAGTTGAAGAAATTAATAAAACTGAGATCATTGATCTGATTACTAGAGGATATGATTCATCAATAGAATGAAAGACTATTCAGATAGTCCAATGTATTTGGATTAAATTGATGGAAAAAAGAAAAAAGTCAGCATATATAGATATACGGAGAGGGAGAAACTACAGAAACAGGATAGATGTTAGCATAAATCCATTTTGATAGATTCATTCAGTCCCTCAGGAACAAGGGTTTTCAGTTTATGGATCCAGTAGTTTTCCCTGAGACCTTCTATATCTATCCCCGCCACGGGCGGTGGGTAGTATAGTCTCAATACCAATAAGTTTAATTTCATCAGGATTTTTATGATGTATTTCTGAGAAATGTCTGGAGACACTATGAAAAAGGAACCCCTTGAGGATATTCCGTCTGTGCTACAGAAATCTAATGCGTAATTTACGTGTCGTTCTGCCTACATAAATGAGGTTACAACTACAAATTAATAAATAGATTACATAAGTGCTATTACAGTTGATAAAAGAACGTATGTCAAATTGTAAATTATTGGATGAAGAAAAAACCTTGGAGTTATTCTGGATATAAGAACATGAAATACATTGTTTAGCACTGCATTTATGTCACAATCCTGACTGTAGGTTTTATATTTGGTGACTGACCCCTGCCATCTGTCCTGGATCCTGTGTCTTTTCACTCACGGAGTTAAACAGCTTGTCAGTTTTCCTGAGTTCTCTGCCTGAGAGGTAATAGGTAATCAGCTCCACCTGTGGTGATCTCCTGTGTGAGGCTGAATTCAGTAATCTAAAAGCAAGCATCCTGTGTTTTGCAGAAGTCCAGGCTTCAGTGTTCTCTTGGCCTGCTAGGCCTCATTCTACATCACAGCCTTGGCTAGAGTAGTCACATGACAGTGACATCACCTAATCCTGCCCACCAATCATCAAGGACCAGGAAGTATAAATCAGGAGGCTGAGTTGGAATCTGGGCCAGTTCCTTGTGTCACATACAGCTTTGTGTGGGTCTTAAGCTGAGCTCCCTAAAGGTAACCTTTGTACCTAAGTTCCTGTGGAAACTCTGTTCCCTTGTTACCGTTTGGTTTATTTGTGTGTTGCCATTTGATTTCACCATTTCCCTGAGTCTCAATGTAAAGGTACAGCTGCAATGTTTCGTCTTAAAGGCACAGTACTGAATTCCGTGTTCTCCACTGAAAACCACAGCTGTCGTGTTTCAGTTTTACTACTGTTGTAGTTGGGATCTCCAGGGCTCAGTACCTCGTGCCTCAGCATCTCCGTGCTTCCAGCATCTCTGTGCCTCAGTACCTCCGTGCCTCAGCACCTCCGTGCTTCCAGCACCTCAGTATCTCCGTGACTCAGCATCTCCGTGCCTCAGCACCTCAGTGCCTCAGCATCTCCGTGCCTCAGTGCCTCAGCACCTCCGTGCTTCCAGCACCTCCGTGCCTCCGTACCTCCGTGCCTCAGTACCTCTGTGCCTCAGTACCTCCGTGCCTCAGTACCTCCGTGCCTCAGTACCTCCATGCTTCCAGCACCTCCGTGCCACAGCACCTCCGTGCCTCAGTACCTCCGTGCCTCAGTACCTCCGTGCTTCCAGCACCTCCGTGCTTCCAGCACCTCCGTGCCACAGCACCTCCGTGCCACAGCACCTCCGTGCCTCAGTACCTCCGTGCCTCAGCATCTACGTGCTTCCAGCACCTCCGTGCCTCAGCACCCCTACGCACCCCAGTGTCTCTACGCACCCCAGTGTCTCCACGCACCCCAGTGCCTCCACGCACCTCAGTGCCTCCACGTACCTCAGTGCCTCCACGTACCTCAGTGCCTCCAAGCACCTCAGTGTCTCCAAGCACCTCAGTGTCTCCAAGCACCTCAGTGTCCGCAAGCACCTCAGTGTCCGCAAGCACCTCAGTGTCCGCAAGCACCTCAGTGTCTCCAAGCACCCCGTGCCCTTTAGCACAATTATACCTGGTATTCTTCACTGATTCATCAGTGCCTTTCCAGTTCTGTCTTTCAGGAGACCTTCAGCATGCCTCCTGTCTGCCGACCTAATCCTGCATGAGGAGAACCTAGATTCGTCCATCTCTGCTGCGGTTCCTCTTCCCAGTCACCAGAAGAAACCCAGAGTCCACAACAGTCCCAAACCAGGTCAGTGGTAGTATTCATATAATCCTCCAGTCGCCCGCACAGACTTCACTAACACCGGGTTCACAAAACCTTAGTCATGACAGTAGGAACTGGCCACATGGACCCGGCCGAAAGTGTTTGTCTGACGCATGACCTCCTAAGCAATATTGCAGGACGCTTGGAAGGTCTGGAGTCGACTCAGCATCGATTGGCACAGTGTCTGCAGCGGAATTCGTCCTCCAGAGATTCTATGACCTTCTGCTCTAAGACTCCTGACCAACTGCAGATTTTCTACCAGATGTTACTACAGTTACAAGAACTTTTGCCTAGTATTCTCTCTGTGATGCCTGATCTCCTCAGGAATACTACCAACGTTGTTGATCCTGTTTTGTCCCATCCAGTTAATAGAGTCTCTTCCTCTGCGCAAGGGAAAGTTTTTCATCAGAGCTATCCACGGCCCAAGCTCTCTGAAGCTGAACGTCAGCGGCGTAAGGAGCTACATCTCTGTCTTTACTGTGGAAATTCTGGTCATTTTGTTAAAGACTGCATTCTTCGCAAGCCAGGTAATAGTGACAAATCTCAGTATCATAGTGCTCATGTCTACAAGTCATCCACAGTATCCAATCCTTCTGCTGCTGACGGGGGTATCAAGAAGGCTACTCTTCTGAGAGAGACTCAAATTTATGACTGGGGTCCGGTGGTTAAAAGACCTTATCCCAAGTTGGGTGTCCAGAGAAGAATGTTCAAGCCATTTACAGTCACAGAGGAGTCCGTGTCCACAGCCCCAGGAGGGGCGTTTTCAGAGCGTCCAGCCCCAGGAGGGGCGTCTTCAGAGCGTCCAGCCCCAGGAGGGGCGTCTTCAGAGCGTCCAGCCCCAGGAGGGGCGTCTTCAGAGCGTCCAGCCCCAGGAGGGGCGTCTTCAGAGCGTCCAGCCCCAGAGAGTCTTCAGAGTGCTGCCCAGCCAGTGAGTCTTCAGAGTGCTGCCCAGCCAGTGAGTCTTCAGAGTGCTGCCCAGCCAGAGAGTCTACAGAGTGCTGCCCAGCCAGAGAGTCTACAGAGTGCTGCCCAGCCAGAGAGTCTACAGAGTGCTGCCCAGCCAGAGAGTCTACAGAGTGCTGCCCAGCCAGAGAGTCTACAGAGTGCTGCCCAGCCAGAGAGTCTACAGAGTGCTGCCCAGCCAGAGAGTCTACAGAGTGCTGCCCAGCCAGAGAGTCTACAGAGTGCTGCCCAGCCAGAGAGTCTACAGAGTACTGCCCAGCCAGAGAGTCTACAGAGTGCTGCCCAGCCAGAGAGTCTACAGAGTGCTGCCCAGCCAGAGAGTCTACAGAGTGCTGCCCAGCCAGAGATTCTACAGAGTGCTGCTCAGCCCCGTGAAGTGGGGGCTCTTGCCTCAGCCCAGCCCCGTGAAGAGGGGGCTCTTGCCTCAGCCCAGCCCTGTGAAGAGGGGGCTCTTGCCTCAGCCCAGCCCCGTGAAGAGGGGGCTCTTGCCTCAGCCCAGCCCCGTGAAGTGGGGGCTCTTGCCTCAGCCCAGCCCTGTGAAGAAAGGGCTCAGCCCGTCCCGGTTCCAGCCGGTCCAGCAATACTCCAGGCCCTGCCTGGTCAGTCCGTCCCGGTTCCAGACGGTCCAGCAATACTCCAGGCTCCGCCTGGTCAGTCCGTCCCGGTTCCAGCCGGTCCAGCAATACTCCAGGCTCCGCCTGGTCAGTCCGTCCCGGTTCCAGCCGGTCCAGCAATACTCCAGGACCAGCCTGGTCCGTCTCCTTTGGCTCCAGCCAATCCAAGTATCCTCGGATCCAATCCAGTCCTACTCGTCCAGCCAAAGCTATCTTCGGTTTCATCCTCTAAGCTTTCGTCTGATGGTTTTCCACCTATTTACTTTGATGGAGATTTATTGCAATATGCCGCTCTGGTTGAACAATTTCTCTCTCGGATGGAGTCTGATCCTTCAGGTGCAGTAACTCTTTCCAACGTTACTCAATATCTGTTCCTGGCATTCAGAGGAAGAGCTTTGGAGTGGGCCAACATGCTCTTTGAGAGTAATGATCCTGTGTTCCATGACTTACAGACTTTCAGTAACGCTGTAGTTAAAGAATTTAGTCCTAAACCTTTGGAATCTGCATCAACGAAGGTCCTAAATTCTTCTGTATGAATTTCTCAAGTTCCTCTAAGATTCAAGATGGGTGTCCGGAGTCCACCCTTGAAGAGGGGGATACTGTCACAATCCTGACTGTAGGTTTTATATTTGGTGACTGACCCCTGCCATCTGTCCTGGATCCTGTGTCTTTTCACTCACGGAGTTAAACAGCTTGTCAGTTTTCCTGAGTTCTCTGCCTGAGAGGTAATAGGTAATCAGCTCCACCTGTGGTGATCTCCTGTGTGAGGCTGAATTCAGTAATCTAAAAGCAAGCATCCTGTGTTTTGCAGAAGTCCAGGCTTCAGTGTTCTCTTGGCCTGCTAGGCCTCATTCTACATCACAGCCTTGGCTAGAGTAGTCACATGACAGTGACATCACCTAATCCTGCCCACCAATCATCAAGGACCAGGAAGTATAAATCAGGAGGCTGAGTTGGAATCTGGGCCAGTTCCTTGTGTCACATACAGCTTTGTGTGGGTCTTAAGCTGAGCTCCCTAAAGGTAACCTTTGTACCTAAGTTCCTGTGGAAACTCTGTTCCCTTGTTACCGTTTGGTTTATTTGTGTGTTGCCATTTGATTTCACCATTTCCCTGAGTCTCAATGTAAAGGTACAGCTACAATGTTTCGTCTTAAAGGCACAGTACTGAATTCCGTGTTCTCCACTGAAAACCACAGCTGTCGTGTTTCAGTTTTACTACTGTTGTAGTTGGGATCTCCAGGGCTCAGTACCTCGTGCCTCAGCATCTCCGTGCTTCCAGCATCTCTGTGCCTCAGTACCTCCGTGCCTCAGCACCTCCGTGCTTCCAGCACCTCCGTGCTTCCAGCACCTCAGTATCTCCGTGACTCAGCATCTCCGTGCCTCAGCACCTCAGTGCCTCAGCATCTCCGTGCCTCAGCACCTCCGTGCTTCCAGCACCTCCGTGCCTCCGTACCTCCGTGCCTCCGTACCTCCGTGCCTCAGTACCTCCGTGCCTCAGTACCTCCGTGCTTCCAGCACCTCCGTGCCACAGCACCTCCGTGCCACAGCACCTCCGTGCCTCAGTACCTCCGTGCCTCAGTACCTCCGTGCTTCCAGCACCTCCGTGCTTCCAGCACCTCCGTGCCACAGCACCTCCGTGCCACAGCACCTCCGTGCCTCAGTACCTCCGTGCCTCAGCATCTACGTGCTTCCAGCACCTCCGTGCCTCAGCACCCCTACGCACCCCAGTGTCTCTACGCACCCCAGTGTCTCCACGCACCCCAGTGCCTCCACGCACCTCAGTGCCTCCACGTACCTCAGTGTCTCCAAGCACCTCAGTGCTTCCACGCACCTCAGTGCCTCCACGTACCTCAGTGCCTCCAAGCACCTCAGTGTCTCCAAGCACCTCAGTGTCTCCAAGCACCTCAGTGTCTCCAAGCACCTCAGTGTCTCCAAGCACCTCAGTGTCCGCAAGCACCTCAGTGTCCGCAAGCACCTCAGTGTCCGCAAGCACCTCAGTGTCCGCAAGCACCTCAGTGTCTCCAAGCACCCCGTGCCCTTTAGCACAATTATACCTGGTATTCTTCACTGATTCATCAGTGCCTTTCCAGTTCTGTCTTTCAGGAGACCTTCAGCATGCCTCCTGTCTGCCGACCTAATCCTGCATGAGGAGAACCTAGATTCGTCCATCTCTGCTGCGGTTCCTCTTCCCAGTCACCAGAAGAAACCCAGAGTCCACAACAGTCCCAAACCAGGTCAGTGGTAGTATTCATATAATCCTCCAGTCGCCCGCACAGACTTCACTAACACCGGGTTCACAAAACCTTAGTCATGACAATTTAAAGCAGCCTATGATTTTAGGAAGCCATTGTGACGTTTTGTCTACAGTTGCAGAAGATCTAGAAATTCTTTTATCTATAAAGAAGCTAGGGGCAAGATGTTGCTGAAGATTATTCGACTTTTTAAAGATGACTGACGGAGTGTCACTTAATTCAGTTCTCAAAACGTGATCCGTAAGGAGAATGGAATAATTGTTGTAAATAATTTTCCTGATCCTTGAGGATGAACTATTAAACTGTGACATAAAATGTGGTTGGTCATAATCAAAACTTGAATGATTTTTCTTATTATAGGTTAACAGATCTTTTCTATCTAGAGCATCGACTTTATCTCGAGCTGTTTTAATAAGAGACACTGGGTATCCTCTATTATGAAGAGATAGAGATAACTCATCTGCCTGTAATATATAGTTGCCTACATTGCTACAGTTACGTTTGATACGTCTTAGCTGACCATAAGGAATGTTATTTATCCAAGGTTTATAGTGTGAGCTATCATAGTGTAAGAAATTTAGAGTATCGACGTATTTCCTGAAGGTTTTAGTGGAAATTTGACCATCAATTATGGTCAAAGAGATATCCAAAAAGGAAATCGAGAATCTATTCATAGTGCTCGTGAAACACAAATTGAAAGCATTATCATTGAGTACATTGGCAAAGCTTGAAAAATGTGAGATATCCCCATCAAAAATAAAGAAAAGGTCATCTATGTAACGGCCATAGTAGAAGAGGTCCGCGCCAAAGTCCTGCCCCCACACATGGGCTAAGTATTTAGTGCCCAGGCACTTAATGTCTCTCCTGCCAGTCTCTATCTGAGATATACATGCTGCCCAGGGCCCCCCCCTGCACCCTTGTAGTGCCGCTTGTGTGTGGGAGCAGTGGCCCGCTGCGCGGTACCTCAGGGTCACACAGTCTTCTGCCGTCACTGAAGTATTCTGTTCTTCATTTACTCACCCGGCTTCTTTCTTCTGGCTCTGCAAGGGAGGTGACGGCACGGCTCCGGGAACGAGCAGCTAGGCGTACCAAGTGATCAGACCCTCTGGAGCTAATGGTGTCCAGTAGCCTAAGAAGCAGAGCCTTTGAACTCACAGAAGTAGGTCTGCTTCTCTCCCCTCAGTCCCACGATGCAGGGAGACTGTTGCCAGCAGTGCTCCCTGAAAATAATAAGCCTAACATAAAGTCTTTTCCGAGAAACTGAGTAAAGCTCCTCAGTGTGTGACCAGTCTCTCTGGGCACAGAATCTAACTGGAGTCTGGAGGAGGGGCATAGAGGGAGGAGACAGTTCACACCCCTTTTAAAGTCTTAAAGTGCCCATGTCTCCTGCGGGTCCCGTTTATACCCCATGGTTCTTGAAGCATCCCCAGCATCCTCTAGGACGTATGAGAAATACTTACCGAGATCCATTCTGAGTGCTGGGATCCTGACTGTATGACAGAACAACATAACAGTAATGTCAGTACTGGTGGCTGTGCGCGCCTGAACGGAGCAACACTTGAATTGCTCTGTCATGCGTCACCTAGCGGCCGCTGGTGCGCTAAGCACATATAGGCCTATTTATTAAATAACATGTATAAAGGAGGGATCGCTATTTCCGCCAGAAGGCGCATTCCCTATTGGGTTCTATGGGGGATGCGATGCTGCCGGATGTATCAACATGAGAAGCATTCCCGATATCGTTCCCCGCAGCTATGGCGATCTTTTGATTTGCGGTTTCCCATTGTAGCCTATGGGCTACGGATCATGGGAAGAAGTTTTGGCTGGGTTCCCAGGCACCCTCCGCCAGGAATGGCCTCAGTGCATTGCGGTCACGTGTGACCATGCATGCGCAAAACCCCCGGCAGCCTGCAGAGCACATTGCAGGGAGGGGTTTTGGAGCCCCTGTACCTGTGGGTGCTGGGTGATACATCCACCTGAAGGGATCACATTCAATAAGCGATTTGTGATAACTGGGCCTCATAGAGTTGTGGAGCAGCATTAGACTTTAATTAAATAGGATAGTGTAAGATCGTGTGTCACTTCACGTTTTGCTTATTGGAGCAAGTGACATTTGATAAAAACCATACATAAATCACTCTTATTGCTGCAGTTAGAAAATAAGATTTTAAACCTATCGGTAAATCTTTTTCTCCTAGTTCGTAGAGGATGCTGGGGACTCCGTAAGGACCATGGGGTATAGACGGGCTCCGCAGGAGACATGGGCTTTCTAAAGACTTTAGAATGGGTGTGCACTGGCTCCTCCCTCTATGCCCCTCCTCCAGACCTCAGTTAGAGAAACTGTGCCCAGAGGAGACGGACAGTACGAGGAAAGGATTTTTGTTAATCCAAGGGCAAGATTCATACCAGCCCACACCATCCACACCGTATAACATGGAATATACTAACCAGTTAACAGCATGAAACAAAACAGCATCAGCCAGAGACTGATCCAAACTGTAACATAACCCTTATGTAAGCAAAAACTATATACAAGTCTTGCAGAATTTAGTCCGCACTGGGACGGGCGCCCAGCATCCTCTACGGACTAGGAGAAAAAGATTTACCGGTAGGTTTAAAATCTTATTTCCTCTTACGTCCTAGAGGATGCTGGGGTCTCCGTAAGGACCATGGGGATTATACCAAAGCTCCAGACCGGGCGGGAGAGTGCGGATGACTCTGCAGCACCGATTGAGCAAACATGAGGTCCTCCTCAGCCAAGGTACCAAACTTGTAGAATTTAGCAAAAGTGTTTGAACCCGACCAAGAAGCCGCTCTGCAAAGTTGCAATGCCGAGACACCTCGCGTAGCCGCCCAAGAAGAGCCCACCTTCCTAGTGGAATGGGCCTTTACCGAATTTGGTATCGGCAATCCAGCCGTAGAATGAGCCTGCTGAATCGTCTTACAGATCCAGCGGGCAATAATAAGATTTTACTCACCGGTAAATCTATTTCTCGTAGTCCGTAGTGGATGCTGGGAACTCCGAAAGGACCATGGGGAATAGCGGCTCCGCAGGAGTCTGGGCACAACTAAAAGAAAGCTTTTAGACTACCTGGTGTGCACTGGCTCCTCCCACTATGACCCTCCTCCAAGCCTCAGTTAGGATACTGTGCCCGGAAGAGCTGACATAATAAGGAAGGATTTTGAATCCCGGGTAAAACTCATACCAGCCACACCAATCACACCGTACAACACGTGATACCATATCCAGTTAACAGTATGAAACATAACTGAGCCTCTCAACAGATGGCTCATAACAATAACCCGTTAGTGAACAATAACTATGTACAATTATTGCAGACAATCCGCACTTGGGACGGGCGCCCAGCATCCACTACGGACTACGAGAAATAGATTTACCGGTGAGTAAAATCTTATTTTCTCTAACGTCCTAGTGGATGCTGGGAACTCCGAAAGGACCATGGGGATTATACCAAAGCTCCCAAACGGGCGGGAGAGTGCGGATGACTCTGCAGCACCGAATGAGAGAACTCAAGGTCCTCCTCAGCCAGGGTATCAAATTTGTAGAATTTTGCAAACGTGTTTGCCCCTGACCAAGTAGCAGCTCGGCAAAGTTGTAAAGCCAAGACCCCTCGGGCAGCCGCCCAAGATGAGCCCACCTTCCTTGTAGAATGGGCTTTAACTGATTTAGGACGCGGCAGTCCAACCGCAGAATGCGCCAGCTGAATAGTGCTACAAATCCAGCGAGCAATAGTCTGCTTAGAAGCAGGAGCACCCAGTTTGTTGGGTGCATACAGGATAAATAGCGAGTCAGTTTTCCTGACTCCAGCCGTCCTGGAAACATAAATTTTCAAGGCCCTGACTACGTCCAGCAACTTGGAATCCTCCAAGTCACTAGTAGCCGCAGGCACTACAATAGGTTGGTTCAAGTGAAAAGCTGATACCACCTTAGGGAGAAACTGGGGACGAGTCCTCAATTCTGCCCTATCCATATGAAAAATCAGATAAGGGCTTTTAAATGACAAAGCCGCCAATTCTGATACACGCCTGGCCGAAGCCAAGGCCAATAACATGACCACTTTCCACGTGAGATATTTAAGATCCACGGTCTTCAGTGGCTCAAACCAATGTGATTTTAGGAAATTCAACACCACGTTGAGATCCCAGGGTGCCACTGGAGGCACAAAAAGGGGCTGAATATGCAGCACTCCTTTTACAAATGTCTGAACTTCAGGTAGTGAAGCTAGTTCTTTTTGGAAGAAAATCGACAGAGCCGATATCTGCACCTTAATGGAGCCTAATTTTAGGCCCATAGACACTCCTGCTTGTAGGAAATGCAGAAATCGACCCAGCTGAAATTCCTCTGTTGGGGCCTTATTGGCCTCACACCAAGCAACATATTTCCGCCATATGCGGTGATAATGTTTTACAGTTACATCTTTCCTGGCTTTAATCAGCGTAGGAATGACATCCTCCGGAATGCCCTTTTCCTTTAGGATCCGGTGTTCAACCGCCATGCCGTCAAACGCAGCCGCGGTAAGTCTTGGAACAGACAGGGCCCCTGCTGCAGCAGGTCCTGTCTGAGCGGCAGAGGCCATGGGTCCTCTGAGATCATCTCTTGAAGTTCCGGGTACCACGCTCTTCTTGGCCAATCCGGAACCACGAGTATTGTCCTTACTCCTCGTTTTCTTATTATTCTCAGTACCTTTGGTATGAGAGGCAGAGGAGGGAACACATAAACCGACTGGTACACCCACGGTGTCACTAGAGCATCCACCGCTATCGCCTGAGGGTCCCTTGACCTGGCGCAATATCTCTCTAGTTTTTTGTTTAGGCGGGACGCCATCATGTCCACCTGTGGCCGTTCCCAACGATTTACAATCAGTGTAAATACTTCTGGATGAAGTCCCCACTCTCCCGGGTGGAGGTCGTGTCTGCTGAGGAAGTCTGCTTCCCAGTTGTCCACTCCCGGAATGAACACTGCTGACAGTGCTAACACGTGATTTTCCGCCCATCGGAGAATCCTTGTGGCTTCTGCCATCGCCGTCCTGCTTCTGGTGCCGCCCTGTCGGTTTACATGGGCGACTGCCGTGATGTTGTCTGACTGGATCAGTACCGGCTGGTTTTGAAGCAGGGGTTTTGCCTGACTTAGGGCATTGTAAATGGCCCTCAGTTCTAGAATATTTATGTGTAGGGAAGTCTCCTGACTCGACCATAGTCCTTGGAAGTTTCTTCCCTGTGTGACTGCCCCCCAGCCTCGAAGGCTGCGTCCGTGGTCACCAGGACCCAGTCCTGTATGCCGAATCTGCGGCCCTCTAGAAGATGAGCACTCTGCAGCCACCACAGCAGATTCACCCTGGTTCTTGGAGACAGGGTTATTAGCCGATGCATCTGAAGATGCGATCCGGACCATTGGTCCAACAGGTCCCACTGAAAGATTCTGGCATGGAACCTGCCGAAAGGAATTGCTTCGTAAGAAGCCACCATCTTTCCCAGGACTCGCGTGCAGTGATGCACCGACACCTGTTTTGGTTTCAGGAGGTTTCTGACTAGAGACGACAGCTCCATGGCTTTTTCCTCTGGGAGAAACACTTTTTTCTGGACTGTGTCCAGAATCATTCCCAGGAACAGTAGACGTGTCGTCGGAACCAGCTGTGACTTTGGAATATTCAGAATCCAACCGTGCTGGTGTAGCACCTCCTGAGATAGTGCTACTCCTACCAACAACTGCTCCTTGGATCTCGCCTTTATTAGGAGATCGTCCAAGTATGGGATAATTAAAACTCCCTTTTTTCGAAGGAGTATCATCATTTCCGCCATTACCTTGGAAAACACCCTCGGTGCCGTGGACAGACCAAACGGCAGCGTCTGGAATTGGTAATGGCAATTCTGTACCGCAAATCTGAGGTACTCCTGGTGAGGATGGTAAATGGGGACATGCAGGTAAGCATCCTTGATGTCCAGGGATACCATGTAATCCCCCTCGTCTAGACTTGCAATAACCGCCCTGAGCGATTCCATCTTGAACTTGAATTTTTTTATGTATGTGTTCAAGGATTTCAAATTTAAAATGGGTCTCACCGAACCGTCCGGTTACGGTACCACAAACAGTGTGGAATAGTAACCCCGTCCTTGTTGAAGTAGGGGCACCTTGACTATCACCCGCTGGGAATACAGCTTGTGAATTGCCTCTAGCACAGCCTCCCTGTCCGAGGGAGTTGTTGGCAAGGCAGATTTGAGGAAACGGCGGGGGGGAGACGCCTCGAATTCCAGCTTGTACCCCTGAGATACTACTTGAAAGATCCAGGGATCCACCTGTGAGCGAGCCCACTGATCGCTGAAATTTTTGAGGCGGCCCCCCACCTTACCTGGCTCCGCCTGTGGAGCCCCACCGTCATGCGGCGGACTTGGAAGAAGCGGGGGAGGACTTTTGCTCCTGGGAACTAGCTGTTTGTTGCAGCCTTTTTCCCCTACCTCTGCCTCTGGACAGAAAGGACCCGCCTTTTCCTCGCCTGTTTTTCTGGGACCGAAAGGACTGTACCTGATAAAACGGCGCTTTTTTAGGCTGTGAGGGAACATGGGGTAAAAATGCTGACTTCCCAGCTGTTGCTGTGGAAACGAGGTCCGAGAGACCATCCCCGAATAACTCCTCACCCTTATAAGGCAAAACTTCCATGTGCCTTTTGGAATCTGCATCCCCTGTCCACTGCCGAGTCCATAAGCCTCTCCTAGCAGAAATGGACAATGCACTTATTTTAGATGCCAGCCGGCAGATCTCCCTCTGTGCATCTCTCATGTATAAGACTGAGTCTTTTATATGCTCTATGGTTAGCAGAATAGTGTCCCTGTCTAGGGTGTCAATATTTTCTGACAGGGAATCTGACCACGCAGCGGCAGCACTGCACATCCATGCTGACGCAATAGCTGGTCTAAGTATAATGCCTGTGTGTGTATAAATAGACTTCAGGATCGCCTCCTGCTTTCTATCCGCAGGCTCCTTCAGGGCGGCCGTATCCGGAGACGGAAGTGCCACCTTTTTAGACAAACGTGTGAGCGCTTTATCCACCCTAGGAGGTGTTTCCCAACGTGCCCTATCCTCTGGCGGGAAAGGGAACGCCATTAGTAATTTTTTTGAGATTATCAATCTTTTATCAGGGAAAGCCCACGCTTCTTCACACACTTCATTTAATTCTTCAGATGGGGGAAAAACTACGGGTAGTTTTTTCTCCCCAAACATAATACCCTTTTTAGTGGTACCTGGGTTTATATCTGAAATGTGTAACACCTCTTTCATTGCCTCAATCATGCAGCGAATGGCCTTAGTGGACATTAGATTAGACTCATCGTCGTCGACACTGGTATCAGTATCCGTGTCGACATCTGGGTCTGCCATCTGAGGTAGCGGGCGTTTTAGAGCCCCTGATGGCCTTTGAGACACCTGGGCAGGCACGAGCTGAGAAGCTGGCTGTCCCGCATTTGGCATGTCGTCAAATTTTTTGTGTAAGGAGTCGACACTTGCACGTAATTCCTTCCATAAAACCATCCACTCAGGTGTCTGCCCCGCAGGGGGTGACATCACTTCTACAGGCATCTGCTCCGCCTCCACATAATTTTCCTCCTCAAACATGTCGACACAGCCGTACCGACACACCGCACACACACCGGGAATGCTCTAACAGAGGACAGGACCCCACAGAAGCCCTTTGGGGAGACAGAGAGAGAGTATGCCAGCACACACCAGAGCGCTATATACTGCAGGGACTAACTGAATTATGTCCCCTATAGCTGCTATAATATTTACTGCGCCTAAATTTAGTGCCCCCCCTCTCTTTGTTACCCTTTTCTGTAGTGTAGACTGCAGGGGAGAGCCAGGGAGCTTCCTTCCAGCGGAACTGTGAGGGAAAAATGGCGCCCAGTGTGCTGAGGGAGATAGCTCCGCCCCTTTTTCGCGGACTATTCTCCCGCTTTTTTAAGGATTCTGGCAGGGGTAATTATCACATATATAGCCTCTGGGGCTATATATTGTGATTGTTTTGCCAGCCAAGATGTTTTTATTGCTGCTCAGGGCGCCCCCCCCCAGCGCCCTGCACCCTCAGTGACCGGAGGGTGAAGTGTGTATGAGAAGCAATGGCGCACAGCTCCAGTGCTGTGCGCTACCTTGGTGAAGACAGAAGTCTTCATGCCGCCGATTTTCCGGACTTCTTCTTGCTTCTGGCTCTGTAAGGGGGACGGCGGCGCGGCTCCGGGACCGAACACCAAGGCCAGTTCCATGCGGTCGGTCCCTCTGGAGCTAATGGTGTCCAGTAGCCTAAGAAGCCCAAGCTAGCTGCAAGCAGGTAGGTTCGCTTCTTCTCCCCTTAGTCCCTCGTTGCAGTGAGCCTGTTGCCAGCAGGTCTCACTGTAAAATAAAAAAACTAAAATATACTTTCTTTCTAAGAGCTCAGGAGAGCCCCTAGTGTGCATCCAGCTCGGCCGGGCACAAAAATCTAACTGAGGCTTGGAGGAGGGTCATAGTGGGAGGAGCCAGTGCACACCAGGTAGTCTAAAAGCTTTCTTTTAGTTGTGCCCAGACTCCTGCGGAGCCGCTATTCCCCATGGTCTTTTCGGAGTTCCCAGCATCCACTAGGACGTTAAGAGAAAGTCTGCTTAGAAGCAGGGGCGCCAACCTTGTTGGCTGCATACAGGACAAACAGTGCCTCTGTTTTCCTAATCCGAGCCGTCCTGGCTACATAAACTTTTAAGGCCCTGACTACATCAAGAGACTTGGAATCCTCCAAGTCCCCCGTAGCCAGAGGCACCACAATAGGTTGGTTCATATGAAACGATGAAACCACCTTAGGCAGAAATTGAGGACGAGTCCTCAACTCCGCTCTATCCACATGGAAAATCAGATAGGGGCTTTTGTGAGACAAAGCCGCCAATTCGGACACCCGCCTCGCAGATGCCAAGGCTAACAACATGACCACTTTCCAAGTGAGAAATTTCAACTCCACTGTTTGAAGAGGTTCAAACCAGTGTGACTTAAGGAACTGTAACACCACATTAAGGTCCCATGGTGCCACTGGGGGCACAAAAGGAGGCTGGATGTGCAGCACTCCCTCTACAAAAGTCTGGACTTCTGGGAGAGAAGCCAATTCCTTCTGAAAGAATATAGATAGGGACGAAATCTGTACCTTAATGAAGCCTAACTTCAGGCCCATATCCACTCCGGTCTGTAAAAAGTGGAGAAAACGGCCCAGGTGGAAATCTTCCGTAGGAGCATTCTTGGCTTCACACAAAGAAACATACTTCCTCCAGATACGGTGATAATGTTTCGCCGTCACCTCCTTCCTAGCCCTTATCAGAGTAGGGATGACTTCTTCCGGAATACCTTTTCCAGCTAAGATTCGGTGTTCAACCGCCATGCCGTCAAACGTAACCGTGGTAAGTCTTGGAACACGCAGGGCCCCTGCTGCAACAGGTCCTACCTGAGAGGAAGAGGCCATGGATCTTCTGTGAGCATCTCCTGAAGATCTGAATACCAGGCCCTTCGAGGCCAATCTGGAACAATGAGTATTGTCTGCACTCTTTTTCTTCTTATGATTCTCAATATTTTGGAGATAAGAGGAAGAGGAGGGAATACATAGACCGACTGATACACCCATGGTGTCACCAGGGCGTCTACCGCTACCGCCTGAGGGTCCCTTGACCTGGCACAATACCTCTGAAGCTTCTTGTTGAGGCGTGACGCCATCATGTCTATATGAGGAAGTCCCCAAAGACTTGTTATCTCTGCAAAAACTTCTTGATGAAGTCCCCACTCTCCTGGATGGAGATCGTGTCTGCTGAGGAAGTCTGCTTCCCAGTTGTCCACTCCCGGAATGAAGACTGCTGACAGAGCGCTTACGTGATTTTCCGGCCAGCGCAGAATCCGTGTGGCTTCCGCCATTGCCACTCTGCTCTTTGTCCCGCCTTGGCGGTTTACATGAGCCACGGCTGTGACGTTGTCTGATTGAATCAGAACCGGTAGTTCGCGAAGAAGTTTCTCCGCTTGTCGTAGGCCATTGTATATGGCCCTTAATTCCAGTATGTTGATGTGCAGACAAGCCTCCTGGCTTGACCATGTTCCCTGAAAATGTCTTCCTTGTGTGACTGCTCCCCATCCTCGGAGGCTCGCATCCGTGGTCACCAGAACCCAGTCTTGAATCCCGAACCTGCGACCCTCTAGAAGATGAGCACTCTGCAGCCACCACAGGAGAGACACCCTGGCCCTGGGGGACAGGCTTATTTTCTGATGAATTTGAAGATGGGACCCGGACCACTTGTCCAGAAGGTCCCACTGAAATGTCCTCGCATGAAACCTGCCGAAGGGGATGGCCTTGTAGGTTGCCACCATTTTTCCCAGTACTCGAGTGCATTGATGGACTGACACTCTTTTCGGTTTTAACAGGTCTCTGACCATGTTCTGGAGTTCCTGGGCTTTTTTCATCGGGAGAAAAACCCTCTTCTGTTCCGTGTCCATAATCATGCCTAAGAAGGATAGCCAAGTCGTTGGAACCAACTGCGACTTTGGTAGATTTAGAATCCAGCCATGGTGCTGCAGCACTCTCAGGGAGAGCAACACGCTTTTCAGCAACTGATCTCTCGATCTCGCTTTTATCAGGAGATAGTCCTAGTATGGGATAATTGTGACTCCCTGCCTGCGCAGGAGCACCATCATTTCCGCCATTACCTTGGTGAAAATCCTCGGGGCCGTGGAAAGCCCAAACGGCAACGTCTGAAACTGGTAATGACAGTCCTGTACAGCGAATCTCAGGTACGCCTGATGAGGGGGATATATGGGGACATGAAGGTATGCATCCTTTATGTCTAGTGAAACCATAAAATCCCCCCCTTCCAGGCTGGAGATAACTGCCCGGTGCGATTCCATCTTGAATTTGAACTTTTTCAAGTACAGGTTTAGGGATTTTAAATTTAGAATGGGTCTGACCGAGCCATCCGGTTTCGGGACCACAAATAGGGTTGAAAAGTAGCCCTTCCCCTGTTGAACTAGGAGAACCTCGACAACCACTTGTTGTTGACACAGTTTTTGGATTGCAGCTAAAACTATCTCCCTTTCTGGGGAAAAAGCTGGTAAAGCCGATTTGAAAAACCGGCGAGGAGGCACGTCTTCGGTTTCCAGCTTGTAGCCTTGGGATACAATTTCCATTGCCCAAGGATCCACGTCTGACTGAACCTAGACGTAGCTGAAGAGTCGAAGACGTGCCCCCACCGGCGCGGACACTCTCAGAGGAGCCCCAGTGTCATGCGGTGGATTTAGTAGAAGCCGGGGAGGACTTCTGCTCCTGGGAACTAGCCGTAGCAGGCATTCTTTTCCCTCTACCCTTACCTCTGGCGAGGAAGGAAGAGCCCCGACCTCTTCTAGACTTATGCGACCGAAAGGACTGCATCTGATATTGTGGTGTTTTCTTTTGCTGTGGGGGAACATAAGGTAAAAAAGTCGATTTACCCGCGGTAGCTGTGGAAACCAGGTCCGCGAGACCTACCCCAAATAAAACCTCACCCTTGTAAGGCAAAACTTCCATATGCCTCTTTGAATCGGCATCACCCGTCCATTGGCAGGTCCACAGGGCTCGCCTAGCAGAAATCGCCATGGCGTTGGCTCTCGAACCCAGCAGCCCAACGTCTCTCTGAGCGTCTCTCATATATAAGACTGCGTCTCTAATGTGAGCTAAGGTCAATAAAATGGTATCCCTATCTAGGGTATCAATGTCAGCTGACAAGGTATCCAAGCCGACGCTATTGCCGGTCTGAGCAAGGCACCCGTATGTGTATAAATTGATTTTAAGGTAGTCTCCTGCCAGCGATCCGCAGGATCCTTGAGGGCTGCCGTGTCTGGGGATGGTAGCGCCACCTTTTTGGACAAGCGCGTTAAAGCCTTGTCCACCTTGGGTGAGGATTCCCACCGTAACCTGCCCTGTGCCGGGAAAGGATACGCCATAAGAATTCTCTTGGGAATCTGCAGTTTCTTGTCTGGAGTTTCCCAAGCTTTTTCAAATAACTCATTCAGCTCATGAGATGGGGGAAAAGATACCTCAGGTTTCTTTTCCTTAAACATGCATACCCTCATGTCAGGGACAGAGGGGTCATCTGTGATATGCAAAACATCTTTTATTGCAATAATAATATAATGAATACTTTTGGCCACCCTTGGGTGTTACCTCGCATCATCGTAGTCGACACTGGAGTCAGAATCCGTGTCGGTATCAGTGTCTGCTACTTGGGACAGTGGACATTTCTGAGACCCAGAAGGGCCCTGTGACACAGTCAAAGCCATGGATTGACTCCCTGTTTTATCCCTGGACTCTGCTTTGTCCAATCTCTTATGTAATAAAGACACATTTGCATTTAAAACATTCCACATATCCAACCAATCAGGTGTCGGCGTTGCCGACGAAGACACCACAATCATCTGCTCCACCTCCTCCCTAGATGAGCCTTCCGCTTCAGACATGCCGACACACGCGTACCGACACCCCCACACACTCAGGAATATATCTATATGGAGACAGTCCCCCAATAAGGCCCTTTGGAGAGACAGAGTATGTCAGCACACATCCAGCGCCACCGGACACTGGAATAAAATCCCAGCTAGTACAGCGCTTTTATAGAAATATATATACAATAACACTCACTGCGCCACGGCGGGCTTCGGTCCCGATCAATTATTTATACTGGCGGTTTTTTTTTTAATATACCGCCTCCGCAGAATATAATCCAAATGCCAGGGTCCATTGAGGTTTATATTGCTGGCAAGGGCGCCCCCCCTGCGCCCTTACAGTGCCCGCTGTGTGTGTATGTGTGGGAGCAATGGCGCGCAGTGTTACCGCTGCGCGTTACCTCAGTGAAGATCTGATGTCTTCTGCCGCCTTTGAAGTCTTCTTTTCTTCTCAATACTCACCCGGCTTCAATCTTCTGGCTCTGTGAGGACGGCGGTGCGGCTCCGGGACGAACAGCAAGGGTGAGACCTGCGTTCCGACCCTCTGGAGCTAATGGTGTCCAGTAGCCTAAGAAGCAGAGCCTATCATTTAAGTAGGTCTGCTTCTCTCCCCTCAGTCCCACGATGCAGGGAGCCTGTTGCCAGCAGTGCTCCCTGAAAATAAAAAACCTAACAAAAAGTATTTTTCAGAGAAACTCAGTAGAGCTCCCCTGCAGTGCACCCAGTGTCCTCTGGGCACAGGATCTAACTGAGGTCTGGAGGAGGGGCATAGAGGGAGGAGCCAGTGCACACCCATTCTAAAGTCTTTAGAGTGCCCATGTCTCCTGCGGAGCCCGTCTATACCCCATGGTCCTTACGGAGTCCCCAGCATCCTCTAGGACGTAAGAGAAATGTATATTTAACAGCGAAAACTATACAATACTGCTGATTCCGTCCCTAAATGTATATTTTCTCCAAAAATTACTCACTGAGCACAAATTAATAATGCAATGACAGAGTGAGCACTAAGCACAAGAGCAGGTATTTCTGGAGAAATGTGTCAATGTCATGTGGCTTATTCCACATACCAGAACAGCCATTGCATTCCCCAGCTCGTTCTCAAGGCACACTAACAGTGCAGGTGGTTAAATCAAAATAAGTGTGGTATTAATTAAACCACCTGTGCTCAAGCATGGAGACCACTAAGTTCTCTCCTGCCCTCTCGTTTTGTCACTTCCAGCCAAGTCCTGATCACGAAGGTAACATAGACACAACCCTGCTAGTGTGCCTTGAGGGCCGAGGAGGTTGGGATGGAATGCCTGCTGCTGGTTCGTGTCACTGCTCAGCGTGCTTCCCGCTGCTGTTGCCCGCCAGGATCATCTAACCAATGCCACAGACGGCTACAGACGCCTCAGAATCACCCTCCCCTGCGAGTGAGCGGCTGTGGCCCGGCCTGTCCCTTATTCCCAATTTCAGTTTTGATAAAATCACCGCTAAGCGGCTTCCGTAGCGTCTCTCTTGTTATCCATAGCAACCAGCTCTCCCTCCCCCGCCCGTATGTGACAGCTGTCTTCGCCAACCACAGCTGCTTCCCTACGAGGGAGAATCAGTTACACCAATCAGAGACTCGAGCTTATCTGGAGGCGGCAGCAGCAGCGGGGACCCAAACAGCCCAACCGGGTTCACGTCATCATCGGGGACACTATCAGCACAGACACGACAGACAGATAGGGAGTGGAGCCCGAGCACATCATCAACCTAACAGCTGCAGGTAACCGTGCTGACACATTGCTTGTTGGAGAGGCTGTAGTATGCGGGGACTGCTGGGACTTGTGGTCCCCCAATAGTTTACGAGCCACTTTGCTTGATGAGCTGCCTTTTCTGCATCTGTATGGCTGTGTTTTATTGTCTCCGTAGTCTGTGCTCCAACTCAAAGTCAGCAATAGGTTGCTCGTTCCCTTGCTGCATGTGTACCCACCACAACTCCTGGGAGACGCACATGGATCTATAACTCTCATCATAACAAGTCTTCATTAGGTTTACATTAATATCTCTTCCAACTGCAAATTGTGTTCCCTGGCTCCCCTAATACACATTACTGCTTTCCTGACTGCTGCAAACATAACGTTGATTTGTTTTGAAAGCTTCTGCACATGCCCATAGCAGTGTGCACAGCACTGTACCCCCATGTAGATTTGCACCTGGATGGGTGGGACAGGGTTGTCCTAATGAAGGCCAAGTACAGTACAGTAAGGGGGTGTTCAAACAATTGGGGAAATTGGGGTCATGTGCAGAGCAGGAAAAAGAAGTAGATACAGGTTGAGTATCCCTTATCCAAAATTCTAAATCCCACATTTTTGGTTCCCCTACTGAGATAATAACATACATACATACATACATACATACATACATACATACATATTATGTTATATTGTGTGTGTGTGTGTATATATATATATATATATATATATATATATATATATATATATATATATATATATATAATGCCATTATCTCAGTAGGGGACCCAAAAATGTGGAATTTTGGATAAGGGATACTCAACCTGTATACACCTAGGAAAGTCATGTTCCTTGGAGGTGGTCAGGAGCAGGTGCTATTCATGTAACAGCTGCAGCCAGCAGTAGCAAATCACTTCTGATATACATTGCTCTGCTGACGCTGGTGCTTTCTTATACTTTTAAATAGGTCTGTCCCTTTTCCCTCGCAGTGGGAGCTCCCTCCGGGGCTGCTAGCAGGGCCGTCTTTTCGTATGGGCTCTTGCCCAAGGGCCCCAGGAGTATAAGGGCCCTAGGCTAATAGCTGAGGGTCCCCTCTTTCCAGGGGTACCAGATTTTTGAAAATCGGCCCTGGGGAACTGGAGATATTTGACTTGAAAGTAGTGGTCCCCATCTGAGCCTGTTAATTGCTCTTCCCAGACAGATATCTCTGGTTCTGTCTGACTTAGAGTATTTCTGAGGGTATAATCCTAAAGCTGTAAGTCTCACCTTTTGGTGGACACTGGCAGCTTGTCTCTACTATGCATAAAACCAGAGATATCAGCCTTCCAGCAGCTGGTCCCTGCTCCAGCTCCACACGCCTTATATGCAGTTTTAGATTTTCAATGGTGGATTGCTCTGGCTCCTGAACTCTGATCCCCAAGTCCCCAGTACCTCTTGAAAGGTGAGACTCTCTAGTTTTTTTATCCCATTCAAATCGAAGAAATATATTTTCAGGAACTTGAGATATCTGCAGTCAAGCAAGCTGCCTTCCCACTGGAAAATGATAAATATTAAGCCCACTCCACTATCCACTGCTCCCCTGCATATTAAACACCTCCTGCCACCCTGGAAGTCATGTACCAGGGACCCTTCACTCAGCCCAATGCCCCCTTCTACAGTGTAGCCCCATCTGTGCAGTAAAGGAGTAATTAGCAGAAAATACTGCTCCAGGTCCTACATGCTGAGCGGTAGATAGAACACCCCCTACAGCCCGCGGGACATCAAAGCTGCCGCTGGAGGATGGGTAGGGGGCCCAGTGCATTGCTGTGCCCAGGGGCCTACACCTGTTAAGACGGCCCTGGTTGCTAGCAGAAATCTGACAAAACTAGGTCTGTTTTGTTACTGAGCACGGCACAAACAGCGTTGTGGCAAGGCACTTTAGCTGGCGAATGCCAGTTCTTGAGATTAACACCCTTTTTAGTCTGAGAGTATGGGCATTCTCTAACTTGGCATCATGCTGAATTGAATAGCCCTGGGAGCTCCTTCCTGTCGCTGTTCAATTTGCCCTGAATTGAATCGATCCCCTTGTTAACTGTAGAGTTTATTAGAATTGTTTTGATTACCAAGCCAGACAACCTGTCTTTGACCCACACAGGCTTATATTAATTATTGACTTAATGTTTTTATGGCGCCACACAATTTCCTTAGCGCTGTTCAGTCAATATACAGGTAACATGAATGAATATATATATATATATATATATATATATATATATATATATATATATATATATATAATCAAATGTACAGTAAATTACATAATAGTTGAAAAGCACAAAGCAAGAACTTGGTAGGACACGGATGGGGCGATGTTTGAGAGACTCACTATATCCAGACAGGTGTGGGACAGTAATGGGAGTGGAAGACTGTGTATCACTCAATAAAACTTGCCCAATGAAGGGCTAGCACAGTCAGAGTTGCTTAGGATGATTCAATGAAAGCAATCAAATCAGAGATGAACATATAGGGGGGTATTCAACTGTTTGAAAAGTCAGTTGGGTATCTTTTTCCCCCCTATCTAATAGACTAGACAGGAAAAAACAAACACCCAACCAACTTTTCAAACAATTGAATCCCCCCCCCCCCCCCCCCCCCCCCAAAGAAGGAGGGCCACACCTTTGAGAGCTTACGTACTCGGAGGATAGGTGAACTGAGGAGTATAGGTGAACTGGTGAAGGGAGAAAAGTGGAGATTTAGGAGGGGTGGTAGGCTTTGGTAAAAAGATGTGTTTTGAGTGAATGTTTAATGATAGGAAGACTGGCAGAAAGACGCACGTGGCATGGGAGTGAGTTCAGAGGATGGGGGCTAGAACGGGAGAAGTCTTGGAGGTACGTGAGATAATATGACCATGGATTAGTAGAGGCAGCAGTCAGAGAAAGGAGCATGTGGGCGTGTGAACAGAGATGAGGTCAGAGAGCATTATTAAGTGCTTTGTATGTAAGGGTAAGGAGTGTGAACTTGGTTCTGAGGAGGATGGGGGGCCAGTAGAGCAGGTTGCAGAGGGGGAGGCTGGCACTGAGTGTTTACAGAGAAAAATGAGACCTGCAACAGCATTCATGATGGATAGAAGTGGGAAAAGTAAGTGCTATGCCAAAAAGAAGGTGGTTACAATAGTCAAAATAAAAGAGATGAGTGTGTGGACAACAGTTTTGGTGGCAACTGGGGTTGGAAATTATGGTGCTGGAAGCAACAAGAGTGAAATATAATTTGAATTTGCAGTGTAAAGGATAAGAAGGAGTTGAAGATGACAACCAGGCTGCTAGCTTGAGGGGATGGCCAGCAGCGTCATTTTATCAACGGAAAGGGAAAGAGGAGGAAAGGATGAGGCATTGGTATGGGGAAAGATGATACATTTGGTTTTCATAAAGTAGAGTATGAGGGAATGGCACAGTTGCTGGCACTAATGTACTCAACAAAGATAAATGAATATGGAAATATATCAGTGTGTATAATAAAGTGCATAGATATAAAAAAATAAAATAAAATATATATATACACACACACACACACACACACACACACACACACACACACACACACACACTCCACACTCTCTCTCTCTCTCTCTCTCTCTCTCTCTCTCTCTCTCTCTCTCCTGGACCGCTGCTGCTGCGTCTCGGGCCGCCCGCTCCTCTCTATGGGAGAGACGTCATGATGTCTCTCCCATAGCAGCACCGCAGAGACACTAGAGGTCAATTATGACCACTAGCGTCTGTCAATGGCGCCGGATGCATCGGTTGCCCACACAGCCCACGGCGCCTGCTGCAGCCGGGGAGCGGGATGCGGATGCCGGATGTGGGTGGGCGGTGGTTGCCTGCGGCCCGTGCCCCTGCCTTGCTTGCCCATGCCTAGATCCGCTCCTGGGCGTACCCAATTTACAATGAAGCAAGTGATCTGTGCATATCAAGGTTTCTTTCAAGTTCTGTATGTGGCAGTAGACCCTCCACTGAAGAGATGTCAAAGCTAGTAGCGTACCATAACTCACATAAAGTATAGCAGAGAAATACACATCAAGGTATCTTTTAAAAGATCTTTTAATATAGGCAAAACAAGGAGGAAAACTATCCCAGGAATGTCATTTTTATAGATCTATCTATCTATCTATCTATCTATCTATCTATCTATCTATCTATCTATCTATCTATCTATCTTATTATACACACTGATATATTTCCATATTCATTTAGTTATGTTTTTTTAAGTATATTAGTGCCGGCAACTTTGCCATTCTTTCATACTCTACTTTGTGTAATCCATTCTTTGGGGCACGGTGACATCCCATTTGAAGTAACTGCAGCCCTGCAGGCAGCTTATGCACTCAGTTTGTGAGTCTTCACATTTTTTTGATACATTTGGTTTTGTACATGTTTAGTTTGAGAAAACGCTGAGGCAACCAAAATGAGTTAGCTGAGAGGCATGAGAATACCCATGTGAAAATTGGGGGTGAGTGGTCAGGGGAGGAGAGGTAATTTTTGAGTATTGTCAGTGAGAAATAGATATTGAAAACCGAAGGCACTGATGAGTTCACCAAGAGAGGAGGTATAAAGTGAAAAGAGGAGGGGCCAAGAACAGAGCCTTTGCTACAGTAAATATGTATTGGTTTTAATGGGTAGTGGGAGGGAGTAGCTTGTTAAGTTTATTAGAAAATATATTTTTGCTGGGATGGATCAATGGGAGTGAGGGCTCCCAATGGTCATTTTGCCTAGAGCCCCATGAAGTCTAAATCCAGCTACGGACTAGGATATTTATTCTTCTTTACTTCTGCACGACTAATGGCTAGTCAAACCCTCCTTAAGTTGGTGGCCACATCACTTCACCTCTGTGGGCACCTACCATCTCATTCCCTATATGAATCCTACTTTCCTCAGTCTGACACTGTGTGTACCAAGTGTAAACTAGACGCATATGCTTCTATTGCTGATCAGAATGCATCACACGCTCTGCACATGGGTAGAAAAGTGCTATTGTTGTATGTGCCTCTTTTTTTTTCTTTTTTTTTTTTTTGGAGACCTTTTTGCCCATTTAGTAATCAACTCTGCATCAACTTCTTTGGGGTAACTTTGCCAAAGGCCGGTTTTCTTAGTGGGTTTAAAATCGAGCCATATCATCCGTGGTTTTGCCTTTCGAATTGCTGATAGTCATTGTAGTGTTACCAATCAAATTGTTAGCAATATGCAGCAGCTCAAACGCCTAGATTGTGTGCAGTTATGGAAAATTGGGCAATTCTAGGCAGACTGAGGTAACATTGGCCCCTCTCTGGTATCTCTGGTGGGTACCAAAGTAAAAATAAAAGATACGTTAACCCCTAAACCAGTGTTTTTCAACCACTGTGCTGTGGCACACTAGTGTGCCCTGAGCAGTCTCCAGGTGTGCCGCCATAGAAGCACAGCCAGGCCCGTCAGTGTTTTTCCACTACTGAGGCCCTGGAACGATCAATACCGGTGGGTTTAGTGGATGCAGAGCCAGTTCTAATTTTGGGCCCGGGCAGTGTTGGGCTCTTCTGGCTATCTCAGATGTGGCTCAGGCGTTACCTATGGAAAAGCTGCGACATGACATCTTAGGACACGCAACTGCACCATGCACCACCATTATATTTGAATGTGCCTTGGCAATATTTACATCTTGTTCAGTGTGCCGCGAGTTGTAAAAGGTTGAAAATCTCTGCCCTAAACGTTAATAACTCTAAACTGTGCCCCTATAACTTTAATAAATGTAATGTTTGCTTTGGTTCAGTATGTCAATACAAAATATGTGCTGCCTTCTATAGTCTATATCTAACTATAGCTAAATAAATGTTGTACCCCATCAGATTATTAATACATTAAATCTGTGCCCATTTTATTTATAATAAAGATTTGTGTCGCTGTTATATTAATAATATGTGTTTCTCTAACGTCCTAGTGGATGCTGGGGACTCCGTCAGGACCATGGGGAATAGCGGGTTCCGCAGGAGACAGGGCACATCTAAAAAAGCTTTTAGGTCACATGGTGTGTACTGGCTCCTCCCCCCATGACCCTCCTCCAAGCCTCAGTTAGGTTTTTGTGCCCGTCCGAGAAGGGTGCAATCTAGGTGGCTCTCTTAAAGAGCTGTTTAGAAAAGTTTTTTTTTTAGGTTTCATTCAGTGATTCCTGCTGGCAACAGGATCACTGCAACGAGGGACTTAGGGGAGAGATCTCCAACTCACCTGCGTGCAGGATGGATTGGGATCTTAGGCTACTGGACACTGAGCTCCAGAGGGAGTCGGAACACAGGTCAGCCTGGGGTTCGTCCCGGAGCCGCGCCGCCGATCCCCCTTACAGACGCTGAAGAAGACGGCAGAACGGAGGTCCGGAAACAGGCGGCAGAAGACTTCACAGTCTTCATGAAGGTAGCGCACAGCACTGCAGCTGTGCGCCATTGTTGTCACACGGCTCACTGACCTAGTCACGGAGGGTGCAGGGCGCTGCTGGGGGCGCCCTGGGCAGCAATATAAGTACCTTATTGGCAAAATAAATACATCACATATAGCCATTAAGGCTATATGTATGTATTTTAACCCAGGCCAGTTCTTAAAAACCGGGAGAAAAAGCCCGCCGAAAAGGGGGCGGAGCTTATTCTCCTCAGCACACAGCGCCATTTTCCCTCACAGAAAGGCTGAGGGGAAGGCTCCCATGCTCTCCCCTGCACTGCACTACAGAAACAGGGTTAAAACAGAGAGGGGGGGCACTGATTTGGCGATATAAATATATATTAAATGCTATAAGGGAGGAACACTTTTATAAAGGTTGTCCCTGTATAATTATAGCATTTTGGTGTGTGCTGGCAAACTCTCCCTCTGTCTCCCCAAAGGGCTAGTGGGTCCTGTCCTCTATCAGAGCATTCCCTGTGTGTGTGCTGTATGTCGGTACGTGTGTGTCGACATGTATGAGGAAAATGTTGGTGAGGAGGCGGAGCAAATTGCCTGTAATGGTGATGTCACTCTCTAGGGAGTCGACACCGGAATGGATGGCTTACTTGTGGAAGTACGTGATCATGTCAACACGCTGCGAGCCGGTTGACGACATGAGACGACCGGCAAACAAATTAGTACCTGTCCAGGCGTCTCAGACACCGTCAGGGGCTTGTAAAAACGCCCATTTACCTCACGGACACTGACTCCAGTGTCGACGGTGAAGAAACAAACGTATTTTCCTTTAGGGCCACACGTTACATGTTAAGGGCATGAAGGAGGTGTTACATATTTCTGATACTACAAGTACCACAAATAAGGGTATTTTGTAGGGTGTGAATAAACTACTTGTAGTTTTGCCTGAATCAGATAAATTAAATGAAGTGTGTGATGATACGTGGGGTTCCTCCGATAGAAAGTTATGGGCGGTATACCCTTTCCCGCCAGAAGTAAGGGCGAGTTGGGAAACACACCTTAGGGTGGATAAGGCGCTCACACGCTTATAAAAACAAGTGGCGTTACCGTCTCCAGATACGGCCGCCCTCAAGGAGCCAGCTGATAGGAAGCTGAAAAATAGCCTAAGAAGTATATACACACATACTGGTGTTATACTACGACCAGCAATCGCCTCAGACTGGATGTGCAGCGCTGAGGGGGCTTGGTCGGATTTCCTGACTGAAAATTTTGATACCCTTGACAGGGACAAGATTTTATTGTCTATAGAGCATTTTAAGGATGCATTTCTATATATGCGTGATGCGCAGAGGGATATTTGCATTCTGGCATCAAGAGTAAATGTGATGTCCATATCTGCCAGACGAAGACACGACAGTGGTCAGGTGAGGCAGATTCCAGACGGCACATGGAAGTATTGCCGTATAAAGGGGCGGTCCATCGGACCTGGTGGCCATGGCAACAGCTGAAAAATCCACCTTTTGTTCCCCGAGTCACATCTCAGCAGAAAAGGACACAGTCTTTTCAGTCTCAGTCCTTTCGTCCCCATACGGGCAGGCGGGCAAAGGCCAGTCATATCTGCCCAGGGGTAGAGGAACGGGAAGAAGACTGCAGCAAGCAGCCCATTCCCAGGAACAGAAGCCCTTCACAGCTTCTGCCAAGTCCGCAGCATGACGCTGGGGCAGTACAAGCGGACTCAGGTGCGGTAGGGGGTCATCTCAAGAGTTTCAGCACGCAGTGGGCTCACTCGCAAGGGGACTCCTGGATCCTACATGTAGTATCCCAGGTGTACATTGGAAATTCGAGACGTCTCCTCCTCACAAGTTCCGGAAGTCTGTTTTACCAACGTCTACCTCCGACAGGGAGGCAGTATTGGAAACAATTCACAGGCTGTATTCCCAGCAGGTGATAATCAAAGTACCCCTCCTACAACAAGGGAGGGGGTATTATTCCACACTATATTGTGGTACTGAAGCCAAACGGCTCGGTGAGATCTGAAATATTTGAACACTTACATACAAGCGTTCAAATCAAGATGGAGTCACTCAGAGCAGTGATAGCGAACCAGGAAGAAGGGGACGAGATGGTGTCACTGGATATCAGGGACATTTACCTACATGTCCAAATTTGCCCTTCTCACCAAGGGTACTTCAGGTTCGTGGTACAGAACTGTCACTATCAGTTCAGACGCTGCCGTTTGGATTGTCCACGGCGCCCCGGGTCTTTACCAAGGTAATGGCCGAAATGATGATTCTTCTTAAAAGAAACTTGGACGCTTTCCTGATAAGGGCAAGGTCCAGAGAACAGTTGGAGGTCGGAGTAGCACTATCTTTAATAGTTCTACGACAGCACGAGGGGATTCTAAATATTCCAAAATCGTAGCTTTTCCGAGGACACGTCTACTGTTCCTAGGGATGATTCTGGACACAGTCCAGAAAAAGGTGTTTCTCCCAGAGGAGAAAGCCAGGGAGTTATCCGAGCTAATCGGGATCCTCCTAAAACCAGGAAAAGTGTCAGTGCATCATTGCACAAGAGTCCTGGTAAAAATGGTGGCTTATTACGAAGCAATTCCATTCGGCAGATTTCACGCAAGAACTCTTCAGTGGGATCTGCTGGACAAATGGTCCGGATCGCATCTTCAGATGCATCAGCGGATAACCCTATATCCAAGGACAAGGGTGTCTCTCCTGTGGTGATTACAGAGTGCTCATCTTCTAGAGGGCCACAGATTCAGCATTCAGGATTGGATGCTGGTGACCACGGAGGCCAGCGTGAGAGGCTGGGGAGCAGTCACACAGGGAAAAATTTCCAGGAAAGTGTGATCAAGTCTGGAGAATTCTCTCCACATAGATGGAGCTAAGAGCAAAATTATAAGGCTCTAAACTTAGCAAGACCTCTGCTTCAAGGTCAGCCGGTATTGATCCAGTGGGATAACATCACGGCAGTCGCCCACGTAAACAGAAAGGGCGACACAAGAAGCTGGAGGGCAGTGAAAAAACTGCAAGGATTTTTCGCTAGGCGGAAAATCATGTGATAGCACTGTCAGCAGTGTTCTCTCCGGGAGTGGACGACTGGGAAGCAGACTTCCTCAGCAGGCATGACTTCCACCTGGGAGAGTGGGAACTTCATAGGGAAGTTTTTCCGCATGATTGTGAGCCATTGGCAAAGACCAAAGGTGGAAATGATGGCGTCCCGCCCGAACAAAAAACGGGACAGGTATTGCGCCAGGTCATGAGACCTTCAGGCGATAGCTGTGGATGTCCTGGTAACACCGTGGGTGTAACAGTCGGTGTATGTGTTCCCTCCTCTGCTTCTCATAACCAAGGTATTGAGAATTATAAGACATAGAGGAG
This sequence comes from Pseudophryne corroboree, assembly GCF_028390025.1. NCBI lineage: Eukaryota > Metazoa > Chordata > Amphibia > Anura > Myobatrachidae > Pseudophryne > Pseudophryne corroboree. The sequence continues at coordinate 573,482,937 of NC_086444.1, read as the reverse complement.
TATGAACTATACTCGTGACTCCGGATTGGCCAAGAGGGACTTGGTACCCGGAACTTCAAGAGATGCTCACAGAGGACTAAGGGCCTGGGGAGCTAAGAAGGGACTTGCTTCAGCAGGTACCATGTCTATTCCAAGACTTACCGCGGCTGCGTTTGCCGGCATGGCGGTTGAATGCCGGATCCTGAAGGAAAAAGGCATTCCATAAGAGGTCATACCTACCCTGGTCAAAGCCAGGAAGGAGGTGACCGCACAACGTCATAACCACATGTGGTGAAAATATGTTGCGTGGGTGAGGCCAGGAAGGCCCCACGAAGAAAATTCAACTAGGTCGATTTCTACACTTCCTGAAAACAGGAGTGTTTTGAGCCTAAAATTGGGGTTCTTTAAGGTTTTAAGTTTCGGCCCTGTAGAATTTCTTCCGAAAAGAATTGACTTCAGTTCCTGAAGTCCAGATTGTCAAGGGAGTATTGCATATACACCCCTTTTTGTGCCTCTAGTGGCACCGTGGGATCTCAACATAGTGTTGGGATTCCTTAAAATCATATTGGTTTGAACCGCTCAAATCTGTGGATTTGAAATATATCACATGGAAAGTGAACATGCTGTTGACCAATATCTCACATGGACAGTGACCATGCTGTTGGTCCTGGCCTCGGCCAGGCGATTGTCAGAATGGGCGGCTTTGTCTTACAAAAGCCCATATTTAATTTTCCATTCGGACAGGGCAGAACTGGGACTCGTCTCCAGTTTTCTTCCTAAGGGGGTGTCAGGGTTTTCACCTGAAACAACCTATTATGGTGCCTGCGGCTTCTAGGAACTTGGAGGACTCCAGGTTACTAGACGTTGTCAGGACCCTAAAATATATATATATATATATATATATATATATATATATATATATATATATATATATATATATATATATATATATATATATATATATATATATATATATATATATATATAGTTTAGGACGGCTGGAGTCAGAAAGTCTGACTTGCTGTTTATATTGTATGCACCCAACAAGATGGGTGCTCCTGCGTCTAAACAGACGATTGCACGTTGGATCTGTAGCACAATCCAACTTGCACATTCTGTGGCAGGCGTGCCACAGCCTAAATCTGTAAAGGCCCACTCCACTAGGAAAGTGGGCGCATCTTGGGCGGCTGCCCGAGGGGTCTCGGCATTACAACTTTGCCGAGCAGCTACGTGGTCAGTGGAGAACACGTTTGTAAAATTTTACAAATTTGATACTCTGGCTAAGGAGGACCTGGAGTTCTCTCATTCGGTGCTGCAGAGTCATCCGCACTCTCCCGCCCGTTTGGGAGCTTTGGTATAATCCCCATGGTCCTGACGGAGTCCCCAGCATCCACTAGGACGTTAGAGAAAATAAGAATTTACTTACCGATAATTCTATTTCTCGTAGTCCGTAGTGGATGCTGGGCGCCCATCCCAAGTGCGGATTGTCTGCAATGCTTGTACATAGTTATTGTTACAAAAAAATCGGGTTATTCTTGTTGTGAGCCATCTTTTCAGAGGCTACTTCGTTTTGTTATCATACTGTTAACTGGGTTCAGATCACAAGTGGTACGGTGTGATTGGTGTGGCTGGTATGAGTCTTACCCGGGATTCAAGATCCTTCCTTATTGTGTACGCTCGTCCGGGCACAGTACCTAACTGAGGCTTGGAGGAGGGTCATGGGGGGAGGAGCCAGTACACACCATGTGACCTAAAAGCTTTTTTAGATGTGCCCTGTCTCCTGCGGAGCCCGCTATTCCCCATGGTCCTGACGGAGTCCCCAGCATCCACTACGGACTACGAGAAATAGAATTATCGGTAAGTAAATTCTTATTTTTTCTGCCGTGTAGTTGATATCCTACTTACAGAAACTCTAATACGTTGTACTCCTTTGAATAACCCCCCCCCCCCCCCCAAAAAAAAAAAAAAAAGAAAAGATAAAATAAGTAATGGGAATACTGATTTGAAGCATGTCGAGTTGAAAAGTAACGTTTGTTTTTGATAAATCAAGCGATTGCAAATTCCAAAAAATGTCAATCATATTGGAACATGTCCAGTGCAAAAACTGCCAAATGGGCACTGCACCTTACCCTTACCCTTAGTGGCAAAATGGGTTTTGGAGGCAGGGCCTCTTTTACTGGCTTTTTCCACTACTTGACTTCAACTCCTTCTTACATCATCTAGACTGTATCCCCAAGGTCCTTGTCCACAGTTGTTGATATTGCATCACCATTCATTGTGTGTTATGTGTTCAGATTTTTGTGTCCCACAGGCATTATTTTCCATGTTGATGTAATGAACTGAGGTTTCCACACGTAAGTCCATTTATCTCTCTAATTGGTAGCCCATTATGAATTTGTTGATCTCCTTTTGGGGTATGAAAACTGATCCAAATCTTTTTGTATTATCTGGAAAAATACACAGTTTCCCTTGTAGACTAAAGTTAATATTGCTAATGAATACATTAAACAAAACAAGAGCGAGTATTGATTCCTGTGGCTCTCTACTTTATCTAGGCTTATACTAGTTGTTGGAAACCCTTTGCACATTATGGATGTTTTCAGTGGCAACAGCTGCCGTGGTGTATGCACAGCCCACTCTTACCTCACCCCTTCTTCCCCCTCCTGCTCCGCTTATTTACCCCATTGCCGCCCAAACCTCTGATGAAACAATATCCCATTGGGGGAGACAGGAGTCACACATCATACGGAGGGACCATCCTGACATTTATTGGCTGTGATCCCAAGTGCATAATATCTCATAGCATCCAGTACAGACTTACTGGGAAATAATTGTACACTGTTCCAGAGGCAAATCAGAAGTTATTGAAATCGTACTTGCACAAAGGCATCATTGTTAGAGCCTATGTATATTTAGACTTTTACTTAGTTGTTATGTAGTTGAGCCCTTCATTATTTTTTTGTCAGTTTGATCATAATTATGTAAATTTTGTGTTCGTATTGCCCTCTCTTTATATCACATTATTGGTGAGAATTTTTCACTTCTCTGGAGTGTTCAATACCGTGCATCCCCCATCAGAGGTCATACATTACACTCTCCTTTCAGGGTTTAAATAACGGCGTTGTGCCAGTTCGCGCATGCGTAGTAGAGCTGCGTTCCAAGCCTCCACCTGGGGGTACTTACTACGCATGTGTAATAAATGTTTGACAAGGTTCGTCTCTTTTAAATCCCAGATATCGGTGTGTGCGCATGCGCACAAGTTTTCTGTGCGTTTCATTACTTTTATGTGTTCCACATTGCTCCGAATTTTCCGGAAGTACTCCTTTCTTATTGCAGATAGAACACTTTTTCTCTTATGCACATTGCAGAGTCTATTATCACTTTCAATCTAAAAATATATTTCTCTAACGTCCTAGTGGATGCTGGGGACTCCGTCAGGACCATGGGGAATAGCGGCTCCGCAGGAGACAGGGCACAAAAGCAAGCTTTTAGGATCACATGGTGTGTACTGGCTCCTCCCCCTATGACCCTCCTCCAAGCCTCAGTTAGGTTTTTGTGCCCGGCCGAGAAGGGTGCAATCTAGGTGGCTCTCTTAAAGAGTTACTTAGAAAAAGTTTTTAGGTTCTTTATTTTCAGTGAGTCCTGCTGGCAACAGGCTCACTGCATCGAGGGACTTAGGGGAGAGATTTTCAACTCACCTGCGTGCAGGATGGATTGGATTCTTAGGCTACTGGACATAGCTCCAGAGGGAGTCGGAACACAGGGCTCGCCCTGGGGTTCGTCCCGGAGCCGCGCCGCCGACCCCCCTTGCAGACGCTGAAGATGAAGAGGTCCGGAACCAGGCGGCAGAAGACTCTCAGTCTTCATCAGGTAGCGCACAGCACTGCAGCTGTGCGCCATTGTTGTCAGCACACTTCACACAGTGGTCACGGAGGGTGCAGGGCGCTGGGGGGGGGCGCCCTGGGCAGCAATGTATAATACCTGTATGGCGAAAAATACATCACATATAGCCCTTGAGGCTATATGTATGTATTTAACCCCTGCCAGATATCTAAAACTCCGGAGAAGAAGCCCGCCGAAAAGGGGCGGGGCCTATTCTCCTCAGCACACAGCGCCATTTTCCCTCACAGAAAGGCTGGTGGGAAGGCTCCCATGCTCTCCCCTGCACTGCACTACAGAAACAGGGTTAAAACAGAGAGGGGGGGGGGCACTGATTTGGCGATATGTATATATATTAAAATGCTATAAGGGAGGAACACTTATATAAAGGTTGTCCCTGGATAATTATAGCGTTTTGGTGTGTGCTGGCAAACTCTCCCTCTGTCTCCCCAAAGGGCTAGTGGGTCCTGTCCTCTATCAGAGCATTCCCTATGTGTGTGCTGTATGTCGGTACGTGTGTGTCGACATGTATGAGGAAAATATTGGTGAGGAGGCGGAGCAAATTGCCTGTAATGGTGATGTCACTCTCTAGGGAGTCGACACCGGAATGGATGGCTTATTTATGGAAATTACGTGACAATGTCAACACGCTGCAAGCCGGTTGACGACATGAGAGGGCCGGCGAACAAATTAGTATCTGTCCAGGCGTCTCAAACACCGTCAGGGGCTGTAAAATGCCCATTTACCTCAGTCGGTCGACACAGACCCAGACACGGACACTGATTTCAGTGTCGACGGTGAAGAAACAAACGTATTTTCTTTTAGGGCCACACGTTAAGGGCAATGAAGGAGGTGTTACATATTTCTGATACTCCAAGTACCACAAAAAAGGGTATTATGTGTGAGGTGAAAAAACTACCTGTAGTTTTTCCTGAATCAGATAAATTAAATGAAGTGTGTGATGATGCGTGGGTTTCCCCCGATAGAAAATTATTGGCGGTATACCCTTTCCCGCCAGAAGTTAAGGCGCGGTGGGAAACACCCCTCAGGGTGGATAAGGCGCTCACACGCTTATCAGAACAAGTGGCGGTACCATCTACGGATAGGGCCGTACTTAAGGAGCCAGCTGATAGGAGGCTGAAAAATATCCTAAAAAGTATACACACATGCTGGTGTTATACTGCGACCAGCGATCGCCTCAGCCTGGATGTGCAGAGCTGAGGTGGCTTGGTCGGATTCCCTGACTAAAAATATTGATACCTTTGACAGGGACAGTATTTTATTGACTATAGAGCATTTAAAGGATGCATTTCTATATATGCGAGATGCGCAGAGGGATATTTGCACTCTGGCATCAAGAGTAAATGCGATGTCCATATCTGCAAGAAGATGTTTATGGACACGACAGTGGTCAGGTGATGCAGATTCCAAACGGCACAAGGATGTATTGCCATATAAAGGGGAGGAGTTATTTGGGGTCGGTCCATGGGACCTGGTGGCCAGGGCAACTGCTGGAAAATCCACCGTTTTTTACCCTAAGTCACATCTCTGCAGAAAAAGACACCGTCTTTTCAGCCTCAGTCCTTTCGTCCCTATAAGAGTCATATCTGCCCAGGGATAGAGGAAAGGGAAGAAGACTGCAGCAGGCAGCCCATTCCCAGGAACAGAAGCCCTCCACCGCTTCTACCAAGTTCTCAGCATGACGCTGGGACCGTACAGGACCCCTGGATCCTACAAGTAGTATCCAAGGGGTACAGATTGGAATGTCGAGAGGTTTCCCCCCTCGCAGGTTCCTGTAGTCTGCTGTACCAATGTCTCCCTCCGACAGGGAGGCAGTATTGAAAACAATTCACAAGCTGTATTCCCAGCAGGTGATAATAAATTTACCCCTCCGACAACAAGGAAAGGGGTATTACTCCACACTATATGGTGGTACTGAAGGCTAGGTGAGACCTATTCTAAATCTGAAAAATTTGAACACTTACAAGGGTTCAAATCCAGATGGAGTCACTCAGAGCAGTGATAGCAAAGAACAAGGGGACTATATGGTGTCCCGGGACATCAGGGATGCTTACCTCCATGTCCCAAAATTTGCCTTTTCTCACCAAGGGTACCTCAGGTTCGTGGTACAGAACTGTCACTATCAGTTTCAAGACGATGCCGTTGGATTGTCCAAGGCACCCCGGGTCCTTACCAAGGTAATGACCGAAAGGAGGATTCGTCTTCAAAGAAAATGGACGACCTCCTGATAAGAACAAGGTCCAGAGAACAGTTGGAGGTCGGAGTAGCACTATCTCAAGTAGTTCTACGACAGCACGGGTGGATTCTAAATATTCCAAAACCGCAGTTGTTCCGACGACACGTCTGCTGGTCCTAGGGATGATTCTGGACACAGTCCAGGAAAAGGTGTTTCTCCCAGAGGAGAAAGCCAGGGAGTTATCCGAGCTAATCGGGATCCTCCTAAAACCAGGAAAAGTGTCAGTGCATCATTGCACAAGAGTCCTGGTAAAAATGGTGGCTTATTACGAAGCGCTTCCATTCGGCAGATTTCACGCAAGAACTCTTCAGTGGGATCTGCTGGACAAATGGTCCGGATCGCATCTTCAGATGCATCAGCGGATAACCCTATATCCAAGGACAAGGGTGTCTCTCCTGTGGTGATTACAGAGTGCTCATCTTCTAGAGGGCCGCAGATTCGGCATTCAGGATTGGATGCTCGTGACCACGGAGGCCAGCCTGAGAGGCTGGGGAGCAGTCACACAAGGAGTGTGATCAAGTCTGGAGAATTCTCTCCACATAAATATACTGGAGCCAAGAGCAAATTTATAATGCTCTAAGCTTAGCAAGACCTCTGCTTCAAGGTCAGCCGGTATTGATCCAGTGGGATAACATCACGGCAGTCGCCCACGTAAACAGAAAGGGCGGCACAAGAAGCAGGAGGGCAGTGGCAAAACTGCAAGGATTTTTCGCTAGGCGGAAAATCATGTGATAGCACTGTCAGCAGTGTTCATTCCGGGAGTGGACGACTGGGAAGCAGACTTCCTCAGCAGGCACGACCTCCACCCGGGAGAGTGGGAACTTCATCGGGAAGTTTTCCGCATGATTGTGAACCGTTGGGAAAGACCAAAGGTGGACATGATGGCGTCCCGCCCGAACAAAAAAATGGGACAGGTATTGCGCCAGGTCACGAGACCTTCAGGCGATAGCTGTGGACGTCCTGGTAACACCGTGGGTGTAACAGTCGGTGTATGTGTTCCCTTCTCTGCTTCTCATAACCAAGGTATTGAGAATTATAAGACATAGAGGAGTAAGAACTATACTCGTGGCTCCGGATTGGCCAAGAGGGACTTGGTAACCGGAACTTCAAGAGATGCTCACAGAGGACTAATGGCCTCGGGAGCTAAGAAGGGATTTGCTTTCAGCAAGTACCATGTCTGTTCCAAGAGGAACCGTGGCATCGGCCTTTAAGAAAGGACCTGCTCCAGCAGGGACCTTGCCTGTTCCAAGACTTACCGCGACTGCGTTTGACGGCATGGCGGTTTGAACGCCGGATCCTAAGGGAAAAGGCATTCCGGAAGAGGTCATACCTACCCTGGTCAAAGCCAGGAAGGAGGTGACCGCACAACGTTATCACCACATGTGGTAAAAATATGTTGCGTGGGTGAGGCCAGGAGGGCCCCACGAAAAAATTTCAACTAGGTCGATTTCTGCACTTCCTGCAAAAAGGTGTGTCTATGAGCCTCAAATTGGGGTCCATTAAGGTTCAAGTTTCGGCCCTATAGATTTTCTTCCAGAAAGAATTGGCTTCAGTTCCTGAAGTCCAGACGTTTGTCAAGGGAGTATTGCATATACAGCCCTTGTGTGCCTCCAGTGGCACCGTGGGATCTCAACGTAGTGTTGGGATTCCTCAAATCATATTGGTTTGAACCACTCAAATCTGTGGATTTGAAATATCTCACATGGAAAGTGACCATGCTGTTGGCCCTGGCCTCGGCCAGGCGATTGTCAAAATTGGCGGCTTTGTCTTACAAAAGCCCATATTTGATTTTCCATTCGGACAGGGCAGAACTGCGGACTCGTCCCCAGTTTCTTCCTAAGGTGGTGTCAGCGTTTCACCTGAAACAACCTATTGTGGTGCCTGCGGCTACTAGGGACTTGGAGGACTCCAAGTTGCTAGACGTTGTCAGGGCCCTGAAATATATATATATATATATATATATATATATATATATATAATATATATTATATATATATATATATAATTCCAGGACGGCTGGAGTCAGAAAGTCTGACTTGCTGTTTATATTGTAGGCACCCAAAAAGCTGGGTGCTCCTGCTTCTAAGCAGACTATTGCTCGTTGGATTTGTAGTACAATTCAGCTTGCACATTCTGTGGCAGGCCTGCCACAGCCAAAATCTGTAAATGCCCATTCCACAAGGAAGGTGGGCTCATCTTGGGCGGCTGCCCGAGGGGTCTCGGCTTTACAACTTTGCCGAGCAGCTACTTGGTCAGGGGCAAACACGTTTGCTAAATTCTACAAATTTGATACCCTGGCTGAGGAGGACCTGGAGTTCTCTCATTCGGTGCTGCAGAGTCATCCGCACTCTCCCGCCCGTTTGGGAGCTTTGGTATAATCCCCATGGTCCTGACGGAGTCCCCAGCATCCACTAGGACGTTAGAGAAAATAAGATTTTACTTACCGATAAATCTATTTCTCATAGTCCGTAGTGGATGCTGGGCGCCCATCCCAAGTACGGATTGTCTGCATTACTTGTACATAGTTATTGTTACAAAAAAATCGGGTTATTATTGTTGTGAGCCATCTTTTTTAGAGGCTACTTCATTGTTATCATACTGTTAACTGGGTTCAAATCACAAGTTGTACGGTGTGATTGGTGTGGCTGGTATGAGTCTTACCCGGGATTCAAGATCCTTCCTTATTGTGTACGCTCGTCCGGGCACAGTACCTAACTGAGGCTTGGAGGAGGGTCATAGGGGGAGGAGCCAGTACACACCATGTGATCCTAAAAGCTTGCTTTTGTGCCCTGTCTCCTGCGGAGCCGCTATTCCCCATGGTCCTGACGGAGTCCCCAGCATCCACTACGGACTATGAGAAATAGATTTATCGGTAAGTAAAATCTTATTTTTCATTTATTCTATGTACATAAAACAATAGAAACAATTCCAAATCCCTGCATTTGAGTCCCATATTGCACCCCCCGGTTTTTTTCATCACTATAATGCATATCCAATTTTTTCTTTTCAATTTTGACATATTTTACCAATGTTATATTTGACTGGCAATTCTTCACCTGCTTGAATCTCGTTATATATTAATCTATGTATACTCCATATAAGGAGTGCGTAGGAGAACTAATACTTTTTTACAATTTGAAACAAAGTAAGAGAGGTTTTTTTAGTAACTAAAAGTTGTTAGATTTTAGCATTTTAGCAGAAACTCAAGGTTTTGTTTTCAATCAATTAAACACATTTGTGGTTTTATGTGAGACCACATAAAATCTATGTGAATAGTAAAGAATATAATAGTGTAAACGGACATACCCATTGCTGACGGTGAGCTGAGTATTGAGAACTGTGGATAACAAACCTTTGTCACTATGCTGCTCTTTAAGCAAGATTTAATGTTATTATTTCTGTTTCAATTACTTTTTTTCCACTTGCAGTCAAACATAAGGTGTCAGCATGGGGCTCAGTGTCTGGAAGGAAGGGATTCATTTAAAACAACAGACATTGTCCTGTTGAGAAATAAACAGCTAGAAATATGGACAGAATGACAGTCCTTTCTCAGACCCACACTACTGCTAATAAAGTTATAAGGTAAGATTGTGATTAATAGTCTTTTATTATTGAAGAGGCAACTCTTATGAAAGCAGATTGTGTTCCAGGAGATTAACTGGGTCATTCCCTGATTACTTTGGGGGGAGTATACTGATTACCCAAGCCCAGGCCTGATGAAGGGGCCAAGGTCCCCTCTTACCTGGTGGCAGCAGCAGCTGCTGCATCTCTTCTCCTCAGCCTAACACACGCTGCTGTGTGCTGGGTTGCACTGTGGCCAAGGAGGCACTTAAAATACAATTTGTTCTCTATTTTTGCTAAGGGTGCATGGCCACACCCCCTGAGAAGTACCTGGGCCCAGTCTACTGTGCCGGTTATATGGTGGGTGTAGTGTACAACTGTAAGCACTAGTGTAATCTGGTTAGTCAGGGAACAGCAACTGCCAACATCCCGAAGGTAAGTATCGGGGTTACTGTTATGGTCAGGGCCATTGAGGGGAGGGTTAACCCTAGCTACCACCTCCCGAATCTTAGCCCTAGACTCCAAGCAAGGGGTTAGGGTAGGAGACAGAGGAGTGGTAAAATAATTACCCCGTCCCCTGTTGGCATTTTTAATGTTGGGATGCCGGTGTTGGTCATCTGACCGCCAGCAACCTGACTGCCGCAAAGTATATCACACCCGTGTAATCTATTTAGTGGAATTATTTGGATTTTTTTTTTCTTTATTTCAGATACTTAAAAATAAGGTAATTGGCAATAAAAGGTACAGGCAGCCCTTCTATCTTGTAGATTTAAAAAAACAGTTATCTGTGAATGAAAATACAAATCTTTCATTTCTATACAAAAAAAACTGTGTATACTGTATGTGGCTGTCTGTATATGTGACTGTGTGTATACTGTATGTGGCTGTCTGTGTACTGTGTGTGTATGTATGTATGTATGTGTATGTATGTGTATATATATATATATATATATATATATATATATATATATATATATATATATATATATATATATATATATATATATATATATATATATATATAATATAGTGGCCGTCTGTGTATATGTGGCTGTGTATGTGTGCATATGTGGCTGTGTGTGAACTGGGAGGGGGAACACCATCGTCTATTCTGCCTCCGGGCATCTATATTGAACTTACGCCACTTGTGCGACTCAGTCGCTAGTCAGGGAGATATGCATAGGATAGGTGTGTGAGGACACATCTGTAATTTGTATGTCTATGCTGGTGATCTCCGCTTTCCCATATTATATCCGTTTGTTTATGTCCTATATAAATGTTTGTCCTCTAACCTAGTATGGCATTGCTATTGAAAGTTTTTAAATAGATATTTTTTCATTTACAGTGAATGCTTTATAGATTTTCTTTCCTCAAGCCCTCATCTTCAGTCATTTGCTCTTGTATGTTTCTGGTTATTATGATAGGAAAACCTTGCTAAGGGATGGCTGTAAAAAAAGTGTGGGTTTCCTGTCCTAATATTCAGCACAGAGTTGGCGTGCATGGTTCTGCTACAATGTTGTGACTAACTGAATGTGCCCCATTGCATGTACAAAAACATGCATCCAGTCCTTTTACTTCTAACCAGTGACATCCCTGCTACGTACAGTGGAGGAGTCTTTTGGTGCCAACTAATATCCAAATGAAGACTTTCAATTGACTGGGAACCAGGGAGTCTCCCTGATTGAATGACAGTCGCCCACAGAATAAAAATGTATTTAACATACAGTACATGCCTCTCTGTATTAAGCAGTTCTTTTTATCTTCACTAGGTTTTTCCATTTTATTTATTAACGGACTCTCTATTCCTGTTCATTGTGATACTTTGGGCCTGATTCAGAGGTTAATTCTACTCTGATTTGGATGCAGATTGGCAATGTTTTGAGGACTGCGCGTACATTGGAGACATAGATCACATGTTCCTTGATACAGCTTAGACGCTGGTCGCAGTGCACTGTAAGCTGCAGCATGCTTCAGGCGTATTGGAGTGGAGATGGAGAGTGTTGCACAAAACGCATGCATGTTACCTCCGCTTTACCAAAGCCATCGTCTCCGTCTTCGCTAGTCTCCGCACCGGAGATGTGGTGGACATCCTGAGTAACCTTGGGGTTACTCTGATGTTCCCGATGGTGATTACGCATGAAATGGATCTGAGAAGCCACCGCTGGGACACTGTAGCATTTGCATCCCTTCTCAGATCTGCTGCTGATGCAGCACTGATCACTTCAGCATCCTCCCCTGAGTCATGGTAGATGGCTCTGGTACTTGTCTTTTCAGGTGACACCAGAAGAGCAATTCTCAGCCAATCTCTTTTTAATGTTTGTTCAAATTCAACATTACCAAATAAATTAATTCTAGGTTAATTTTGTGATTAATTACATGACGTGCATATGCCAACAATACATAAAGTGTCATTTAAAAGTGCCTTCTAGCGACTTCTGAAATAAGATGTGGACAAATATTAGATACTGAGGGGTACATTTACTAATGTGGGAGTTTTTTGGAACTATTGCCCATAGCAACCAATCGGATTCTATCTTCTCTTCTAGAAGCAGCTAGATAAATGTTAAGTAGAATCTGATTGGTTGATATGAGCAACATCACCAGTTCTAAAATACTCCCACCTTAGTAAATTTACCCCTAAGTTTTTTTTTACTGCTTATAGCTGCCATCTGTGTGAGTGATTAACAAAGTGTTAGTGTAACTTTTGAGATCTCAATTATTTTGATTGTGGATATCCAGAGATTAAATTCTAATATTTATTATTCTGCTTTTTAGATAGATGGATATATATATATATATATATATATATATATATATATATATATATATATATATATATATATATATATATATATATATATATATATATATATAATTTATAATTCTTTTGTGATTCAATAAAGTTTATTGCATGAACTGGTTGAATACTTTATATAATTTAATGATCCACCTACTAGCTCCTAAATAAACTTCTCTACTTATTATTGATTGTAACTTATTACCACTTATTTATATAGTACACACACATTCTGCAGCACTTCACAGAGCTCCCTGCAGTTTACAATCTATGGGCATGATTCAGATTTGTACATAAAGCCAATGTTCACACAACTGAGCAATTCTAAGGAGACTGCGCACACGTTAAGGTGCCTTAGGGAAACCGCTCGCAGTAAGGAGACCTTTGTAGAGTGATTGACAGAAGGTGATGGGGAGTGGCGTCAAAAACACAGGCATGTAGCAAGCCTCTTCTACATCGATGCTGCGTATGTGTACGTAGTTGCTAAAGACTTTGCAAAGGCTCCGGTGGGCGTTTCAATTCATCTCTGGGCGGCTGCTTTACGTGCCTGGTTTAGCAAGCCTGTAGCCTGAAAAATGCGGTTACGGAATTTGGCCCTTATGTTCCCTACCACATGCACAGTATGATTAATGTTGTCAAGGGTCAGTTAACCTACTTGTACCTGGAGGAAGCCCGCGCAAGCATGGGGAGAATAAACAAACTCTACACAGGGCTGTGGTGGGAATCGAGCCCAGGACCTCAGTGCTGTGATGCAATAATGATAACCATTACACCATCACGCCTACAAATATTTGCAAATATTAACATGTTATTTAAAAGTAAACAGCTTTGGCAATAGGTGGAAGATCTGTTTCTAACTGTGCCTTTCAGTTGGTAACATTGATCAGACTTATTATTTTATATGATGAAACCAGTGCTGTAACTAGACATTTTAGCACTGTGTGCAAGAAACAGGATCAGCGCTCCCCCATATAGAAAACAGGGCCAGGGGCCTGCCTTCATTGGGAAGGGGCGTGGCCACAAAATAATACTTATTCATATTACGCTGTACAGAAGCCTCCAATATTCAATTTACGATGCACAATAGCACCACTTACACACATTACACCAGGTAGTGCCCCTGTCACACATTACGCCAGGTAGAGTCCCCCTGTTTTTTTTTTTTTTTTTACACATTAAGGTAGGCAGAGCTCCTTTTACACTTTACGGCAGGCAGAGTCCTCTTTTACACATAACTGCAGCAGAGACCCCTTTTTACACATTACGCAGGCAGAGTACTCTTTTTTTTTTTTGTATAATCTGTTTTTATTTAGGACAATATAACAGTATAAGGATTGCATCACATTTTAACAAAAGAAGAAGGAAATCGTCAGGACACAAATGAAGGTCTAATACATCATATCCTTAAAAAGTAGGGTAGCGTATCGTCCCCATCGCTGGGGGTTAGTATAGGCACTAGAGTTAGTAGGTGTTTCTGTAACATCCATCTGGTATCCTTTCGCCATCTATCCATATTATAATGCAATCATAATATCTTAAATAGCATTGTGGAAAAGTTATAGAAAAGAGAGAGGCATGAAATGAGAGTAATAGTAGAGAGAGAACATAGTGTGACCAAACTGGGGGAAGCTATCGAATTGGGGAGGAGGTGTGGTACAATCTATCTATTCGATCAATTGCGCGGTTAAATCATAGAGTACCCTTTTTACACATTATGGCAGCAGAGTCCCCCTTTTTACACATTAGGCAGGTACATTCCCCCTTTTTACACATTACTGCAGCAGAGTCATCTTTTTACACACTAGGCAGAGTCCCCCTTTTACAAAGAGAGATAGAGAGAGAGGGGTGAGGACATAGGCACAGAGTGCGGGTGAGGACAAAAGAGAGAGGACAGATTGAGTGATAGTTAGTCAGGGCATAGATACTGTACATCCGCACCCACCCTGGCCGAGGAGGTGGTGTGGTGGTACACTCTTCCTGCAGTGCTGAGTCTGGCTCTGAGCTGTGCTGCTGCTGGTGCAGGAACCCGGACTGCGTGGATGGAAGCCGGCAGGACTCCTCCTCAGTACCAGGGACTCAGGAGGGCTGCAGACCTGGCTGGTGCTTGAGGGCGGGTGGGCGCCGTCGCTGGCACTGCTGCTGCTACTCGATCTTCTCTGCTCCTCTGTCACCATGCGCAGCCGCTGGGGCTGCTGCTCCTTGATCTTCCCTGCTCCTCGGTCTTCTTTCACAACCGCGTCCGCTCCCAGAATGCCGTGTGCGATGCTGGTGTGGGCGCAAAATCATTCTGGGAAGGTGGGGGGTAGGGGGAGAGGAGATGACAGAGAAAGGCGGTGGGAGTGTTAAGTGGGAGGTGGTGCTGCTCAGCACACAAGGGGACAGCCTGACCGGCCATGTATATAATTTAGCCACATTTTATGTTCACCGCTCTGGAACTGTCATGCCGCCTACTATATTCAGTGCAGTGGCTCCCGGCTGACACCGCAGCGCACCGGGGGACTTTTCATCACCAACCAGATGCGCTCCCTCTACGCATGCGCTGTGTGTAGAAACTGCAGTTTCTGTTTAATTTTATGAATGGTTGCTATGTACTAATAGCCTAATGCAGGAGATTATACAGAAATCTCAGAAGGCTTATTTGTGCTGCAGATCAGTCCCCATTATTATCAGTGGGAGCTAGGTTCCACCCCCTACATTCCAAACTCCAAAAAGAGAAACCTCTTTAGCTGCCGTAGACTTCTATAATCCTATTGAGGCTTTCTTGCAGAAGAGGGAACTTCCGATCCCTCTCCCGCAGCCTCTGGCCGGCTCCCGTGCCTGGCGCTGTGTGCTTGTGCAGTGTCAGATTCCCCAGGGGAATCCTTTACAAATGTGACAGACTCCTCCAATATGTCTGGGAAGTAATCTGTATCGTGACAGCTATTTGTATTTAGAAAGAAAGAGAAAGAAAATATTCCTGCTATGCACAAAACTTAACTCGCAGGGACAGCGGTAGTGATAACTTCTGTCCCAGCGGGGATGTTTTCTTTCAAAATTTAAATATCTGTCAAAATACAGATTGTTACTGCCACAATTATTACATCGGGCCTTATGGGTCTATTTATCATTGAATATTTGTGGCGTATACCCTAAAGACACCCACAAACATTAAAGATCCCCCTAATGTATGAAGGAGGGACCACAGCCTATATCTTCTCTAGAACCCTCCCCGGCAGCAGTGGTACTTGCACATGCACAGATAAGACCTGGCTCCCTATATAGAAGGGAAATAATCTTTTTTGTGATCATTTTCCTTCTTTACACAGCTCAGGGATGGGCTCCTGTCTCTCCATGTGATTTTAGTACATTAGGGTAAATGTTAATCTTTTATTGCTGCGAATAGCGATAACAAATTCTATTTATCTGGTCTAAAACACGGGGGGGGGGGAGTGGGAGGGGGGCACCGCTGCAGCAGGGAGAGCAGGAACCCAGCGGCAACGTCCACCCGGCTCCAGCAAGCGAGGTCCCGCTTGCTGGAGCTGGGTGGAGGCCGCTGTGAGCCTCCGCTGCTGCAGCCGCTGCTCCCCCGTCTCCTCCTCTCCTCTCCCGATCTGCTCCATCTCCTCCACTGCTCCCCCCACCGCCGCAGACATCTCACCTCCGGCGCCGCTGACCGCTCCCCCCTCATCTCCGGCGCCGCTGACCGCTCACCCCCGCCGCCGCTGACCGCTCCCTCTGCTGCTGCTGTCAGCGCACCCGCAGCGCTGACAGCAGCAGCAGGTCAGGAAACGGCCAAATCCGACAGTCGGATTTGCCCGCTCTTTTGAATAGGGGTTGTCTGGTCCATTCTGACAACTGCATGTCTGAATGGACACTACTCTTATTGAATATACCCCTTAGTCTCCAACACAAATGTCTACTCCGAATATTGAATTTTTGATATATTAATAGTAATATTTTATTATTGCAATATATAATTATTTACTACTATGTGATCTTCCTGACCTTTATAACCTTTATTTCTCTATCGTCCTAAGTGGATGCTGGGGTTCCTGAAAGGACCATGGGGAATAGCGGCTCCGCAGGAGACAGGGCACAAAAAAGTAAAGCTTTTACCAGATCAGGTGGTGTGCACTGGCTCCTCCCCCTATGACCCTCCTCCAGACTCCAGTTAGATTTTGTGCCCGAACGAGAAGGGTGCAATCTAGGTGGCTCTCCTAAAGAGCTGCTTAGAGAAAGTTTAGCTTAGGTTTTTTACTTTACAGTGAGTCCTGCTGGCAACAGGATCACTGCAACGAGGGACTTAGGGGAGAAGTAGTGAACTCACCTGCGTGCAGAGTGGATTTGCTGCTTGGCTACTGGACACTAGCTCCAGAGGGACGATCACAGGTACAGCCTGGATGGTCACCGGAGCCGCGCCGCCGGCCCCCTTGCAGACGCTGAAGAGAGAAGAGGTCCAAAATCGGCGGCTGAAGACTCCTGAGTCTTCATAAAGGTAGCGCACAGCACTGCAGCTGTGCGCCATTTTCCTCTCAGCACACTTCACACAACAGTCACTGAGGGTGCAGAGCGCTGGGGGGGGGCGCTCTGAGAGGCAAATAAAAACCTTATTAGAGGCAAAAAATACCTCACATATAGCCCACAGAGGCTATATGGAGATATTTAACCCCTGCCTAACTTCAAAAATAGCGGGAGACGAGCCCGCCGAAAAAGGGGCGGGGCCTATCTCCTCAGCACACAGCGCCATTTTCTCTCACAGAAAAGCTGGAGAGAAGGCTCCCAGGCTCTCCCCTGCACTGCATTACAGAAACAGGGTTAAAACAGAGAGGGGGGGCACTGATTTTGGCGATATTGTATATATATAAAAGATGCTATAAGGGAGAAACACTTATATAAGGTTGTCCCTATATAATTATAGCGTTTTTGGTGTGTGCTGGCAGACTCTCCCTCTGTCTCCCCAAAGGGCTAGTGGGTCCTGTCCTCTGTCAGAGCATTCCCGGTGTGTGTGCTGTGTGTCGGTACGTGTGTGTCGACATGTATGAGGACGATGTTGGTGAGGAGGCGGAGAAATTGCCTGTAATGGTGATGTCACTCTCTAGGGAGTCGACACCGGAATGGATGGCTTATTTAGAGAATTACGTGAGAATGTCAACACGCTGCAAGGTCGGTTGACGACATGAGACGGCCGACAATCTATTAGGACCGGTCCAGGCGTCTCAGAAACACCGTCAGGGGTTTTAAAAAACGCCCATTTACCTCAGTCGGTCGACACAGACACAGACACGGACACTGAATACAGTGTCGACGGTGAATAAACAAACGTATTTCTCATTAGGGCCACACGTTAAGGGCAATGAAGGAGGTGTTACGTGTTTCTGATACTACAAGTACCACAAGAAAGGGTATTATGTGGGAGTGAAAAAACTACCTGTAGTTTTTCCTGAATCAGATAAAATAAAATGAAGTGTGTGATGATGCGTAGGGTTACCCCGATAGCAAATATTGGCGTTATACCCTTTCCCGCCAGAAATTAGGGTACGTTGGGAAACACCCCTTAGGGTGATAAGGCGCTCACACGCTTATCAAGTGGCGTTACCGTCTCCAGATACGGCCGCCCTCAAGGAGCCAGCTGATAGGAAGCTGGAAAAATATCCTAAAAAGTATATACACACATACGGTGGTTATACTGCGACCAGCGATCGCCATCAGCCTGGAGATGCAGTGCTGGGTTGGCTTGGTCGGATTCCCTGACTGAAAATATTTTATTCATGTAGAGCATTTAATAGGATGCATTCTATATATATGTATGTGAGATGCACAGAGGGATATTTGCTCTCTGGCATCAAGATAAGTGCGTTGTCCATATCTCCCAGAAGATGTCAGGGACACGACAGTGGTCAGGTGATACAGATCCCATACGGCAGATGGAAGTATTGCTGTATAAAGGGAAGGAGTTATTTGGGGGTCGGTCCATCGGACCTGGGGACCACAGCAACAGCTGGGAAATCCAACCTTTTTTACCCCAAGTTACATCTCAGCTAAAAAAGACACCGTCTTTTCAGCCTCAATCTTTCCTTTCCCATGAGGGCATGCAGGCAAAAGGCCAGTCATATCTGCCCAGACATAGAGGTAAGGGAAGTAGACTGCAGCAGGCAGCCCTTTCCCAGGAAAAGAAGCCCTCCACCGCGTCTGCCAAGTCCTCAGCATGACGCTGGGGCCGTGCAAGCGGACTCAAGGTGGGGGGGTAGTCTCAAGAGTCTCAGGGCGCAGTGGGATCACTCGCAAGTTGACCCCTAGATCGTACGAGTATTATCCCAGGGGTAAAGATTGGAGAGTCGAGACATCTTCTCCTCGCAGGTTCCTGAAGTCTGCTTTACCAACGGCTCCCTCCGACAGGGAGGCAGCATTGGAAACAATTCACAAGCTGTATATCCAGCAGGTGATAATCAAAGTACCCCTCCTACGACAAGGAAAAGGGTATTATTTTTCCACACTATATTGTGGTACTGAAGCCAGACGGCTTGGTGACACATAGTCTAAATCTAAAATGTTTTGAACACTTACATAAAAGGTTCAAATCGAGATAAAGTCACTCAGAGCAGTGATAGCGAACCGGAAAAAAGGGGACTATATGGTGTCCCTGGACATCAAGGATTACCTCCATGTCCAAAATTTTGTCCTTCTCATCAAGGGTACCTCTGGTTCGTGGTACAGAACTGTCAATATCAGTTTCAGACGATGCCGTTTGAATTATCCACGGCACCCCGGGCCTTTTTACCAAGGTAATGGCCGAAAAGATGTTTCTTCAAAGAAAAAAGGCATCTAAATTATCCCTTACTTGCACGACCTAAAAAGGGCAAGTTCCAGAGAACAGTTGGAGGTCGGAAGAGCACTATCTAAAGTAGTTCTTCGACGGCACGACTGGATTCTAAATATTCCAAGAATCGCAGCTGTTTTCCGACGATACGTCTGCTGTTCCTAGGGATGATTCTGGACACGGTTCAGAAAAAGGTTTTTCTTCCCGAGGAAAAAGCCAAGGAGTTATCCGACCTGTCAGGAACCTCCTAAAACCAGGAAAGGTGTCTGTACATCAATGCACAAGAGTCCTGGGAAAAATGGTGGCTTTTTACGAAGCAATTCCATTCGGCAGATTCCATGCAAGAATTTTCCAAAGGGATCTGTTGGACAAATGGTCAGGGTCGCATCCTCAGATGCACCTGCGAATAACCCTGTCGCCAAGGACAAGGGTATATCTTCTGTGGTGGTTGCAAAAGGCTCATCTATTGGAGGGCCGCAGATTCGGCATACAGGATTTGATCCTGGTGACCACGGACGCCAGCCTGAGAGGTTGGGGAGCAGTCACACAAGGAAGAAACTTCCAGGGGGTATGGACGAACCTGGAAAAGTCTCTTCACATAAACATTCTGGTACTAAGAGCAATCTAAAATGCTCTAAGCCAGGCGGAACCACTCCTGCAAGGAAAACCGGTGTTGATTCAGTCGGACAACATCACGGCGGTCGCCCATGTAAACAGACAGGGCGGCACAAGAAGCAGGAGTGCAATGGCAGAAGCTGCCAAGATTCTTCGCTGGGCGGAGAATCACGTAATAGCACTGTCAGCAGTGTTCTTCCCGGGCGTGGACAACTGGGAAGCAGACTTCCTCAGCAGACACGATATTCACCCGGGAGAGGGGGGTCTTCATCCAGAAGTCTTCCACATGCTAATAAACTGTTGGGAAAGACCAATGGTAGACATGATGGCGTCTCGCCTCAACAAGAAACTGGACAAGTATTGCGCCAGGTCAAGAGATCCACAGGCAATAGCTGTGGACACACTGGTAACACCTTGGGTGTACAAATCAGTATATGTGTTTCCTCCTCTGCCTCTCATACCAAAGGTATTGAAGATTATACGGTGAGGAGGAGTAAGAACAATACTAGTGGCTCCGGATTGGCCAAGAAGGACTTGGTACCCGGAACTTCAAGAGTTGGTCACGGACGACCCGTGCCCTCTACTTCTGAGAAGGGACCTGCTACAACAGGGTCCCTGTCTCTTTCAAGACTTACCGCGGCTGCGTTTGACGGCATGGCGGTTGAACGCCAGATCCTAAAAGGGAAAGGCATTCCAGAAGAAGTCATTCCTACCTTGATTAAGGCAAGGAAGGAAGTCACCGCGAAACATTATCACCGCATTTGGCGAAAATATGTCGCGTGGTGCGAGGATCGGAGTGTTCCGACGGAGGAATTTCAACTGGGTCGTTTCCTACATTTCCTACAATCAGGATTGTCTATGGGTCTCAAATTGAGATCTATTAAGGTTCAAATTTCGGCCCTGTCAATATTCTTCCAAAAAGAATTGGCCTCAGTTCCTGAGGTACAGACTTTTGTTAAAGGAGTACTGCATATACAGCCTCCTGTGGTGCCTCCGGTGGCACCGTGGGATCTAAATGTAGTTTTAGATTTCCTCAAATCCCATTGGTTTGAACCATTGAAAAAGGTGGATTTTAAATATCTCACATGGAAAGTGACTATGTTACTGGCCCTGGCTTCCGCCAGGAGAGTATCTGAATTGGCGGCTTTATCTTATAAAAGCCCTTATCTAATCTTCCATTCGGATAGGGCAGAACTGAGGACTCGTCCGCATTTTCTCCCTAAGGTGGTATCAGCGTTTCACCTGAACCAACCTATTGTGGTGCCTGCGGCCACTGGCGACTTGGAGGACTCCAAGTTGTTGGACGTTGTCAGAGCCTTAAAAATATACATTTCAAGGACGGCTGAAGTCAGAAAATCTGACTCGCTGTTGATACTATATGCACCCAACAAGTTGGGTGCCCCTGCTTCTAAGCAGACGATTGCTCGTTGGATTTGTAACACAATTCAACTTGCTCATTCTGTGGCAGGCCTGCCACAGCCTAAATCTGTTAAGGCCCATTCCACAAGGAAGGTGGGCTCATCTTGGGCGGCTGCCCGAGGGGTCTCGGCATTACAATTCTGCCGAGCAGCTACGTGGTCGGGGGAAAACACGTTTGTAAAATTCTACAAATTTGATACCCTGGCAAAAGAGGACTTGGAATTCTCTCATTCGGTGCTGCAGAGTCATCCGCACTCTCCCGCCCGTTTGGGAGCTTTGGTATAATCCCCATGGTCCTTTCAGGAACCCCAGCATCCACTTAGGACGATAGAGAAAATAAGAATTTACTTACCGATAATTCTATTTCTCGGAGTCCGTAGTGGATGCTGGGCGCCCATCCCAAGTGCGGATTATCTGCAATACTGTACATAGTTATTGTTAACAAATTCGGGTTATATTGTTAAGGAGCCATCTTTAAGAGGCTCTTTCTGTTATCATACTGTTAACTGGGTTTAGATCACAAGTTGTACGGTATGATTGGTGTGGCTGGTATGAGTCTTACCCGGGATTCAAATTGCCTCCCTTATTGTGTACGCTCGTCCGGGCACAGTACCTAACTGGAGTCTGGAGGAGGGTCATAGGGGGAGGAGCCAGTGCACACCACCTGATCTGGTAAAAGCTTTACTTTTTTGTGCCCTGTCTCCTGCGGAGCCGCTATTCCCCATGGTCCTTTCAGGAACCCCAGCATCCACTACGGACTCCGAGAAATAGAATTATCGGTAAGTAAATTCTTATTTTTTACTTTATAACTTTTAGATGTTAAGGGGGGTAAAAGATGACATCGCTTCGTGTGTAGGGGTGCTGGCGACAGCTATCGCCGGTGCTAGATTGGCCTGCATGCAGGCACAGTCTAGCAGGCCGCTCATTTCACCGCTGGGTGAAATGAACGGCCCTCCGTGTCCGTCCGTCCCCTCTCTCAGCACATCGTGCTGTGCTGAGTGGGGGGAGAGATGTGTGCTGTGCGGTTCGCTCAGCACACATCTCCCTCCACATCTCCCGTCAGTACGGCCCTTTAGTTCTTGCTCTACTGCCTAAGGCAGTGGTTCTCAATCATGGCGCCCTAGAGTATCAGAATATTTTTCATGGCACCCCTAGGCCAAAAGTTTCTTATTGAGAGATTTTAGAAATAAAATATTTAATTAAGTAGATTATGTTTATATGTCATCCTAAGGTTCAGTTATGTGGTGAGGGACAAGATTTGCTTCTGTCTGTCCACTTATTATAGATTGACAGCCACCAGCACTGGTTTTGCCCATTACATTGACCATAAGTAATTTGAATTGGTCCTGGACCACCAACCCAAGGCACCCCTGCAAGTGTCCTGAGGCACCCCAGGGTGCCACAGTACACAGTTTGAGAATCACTGGCCTAAGGCCGTAACTTCTTTTCTCTGTAAGATGTAGTTATTGTAAAAAAGAGCCCCCAGAAGAAAGACTTGGCACGTTAACCATATGATGTGGGTATAATATTATGTTATGTCACAGTGGTAAGAAAATGTTTTAAAACCACTTTCAGCTGTTGTCAAACATGGCGATTGTCTCACATTTAGGAGACTTGTATCAACCACTATACAGTATATTTCCCTAATCTCACAGACACTAATAGAGGACAAAAAGCTGACGTAACAAACTTTCATGTTATACTGTGTTTTCTTGTTATATCAATCCTTTAATAATATCACCCTCTCCAATGTGTGCATTCCAATGTATGGCATTTTCTTTATAGGCTCTGTCACACAAGTTGCAGTATTTCCTGTGTTAAAAAGTTATATTACCTAAAGTGATTAACCTCTTTATAGAAAAAAAAAAATGGATGCTGAACCAGTGGCTTCCAATAAGAAGCCTCACTGTCTTTGAATACAACTCCTTTCTATCTCAACCCCCTCCTAAACACCGCACAGTCTCCGTTCTCTAAGAAGCTGGGGCATTTCAAATGTCATGTCTTGACTGATTGCCATCCCTGAGTGATGGGTGGTAGAGAAGCACTACCTTACCAAGAAATGTATATTTTATGAATATACAGGTTGAGTATCCCTTATCCAAAATGCTTGGGACCAGAAGTATTTTGGATATCGGATTTTTCCGTATTTTGGAATAATTGAATACCATAATGATATATCATGGCGATGGGACCTAAATCTAAGCACAGAATGCATTTATGGTTCATATACACCTTATACACACAGCCAGAAGATAATTTTAGCCAATATTTTTTATAACTTTGTGCATTAAACAAAGTGTATCTACATTCACACAATTTAATTTATGTTTCATATACACCTTATACACAGCTGAAGGTCATTTAATACAATATTTGTAATAACTTTGTGTATTAAACAAAGTTTGTGTACATTGAGCCATCAAAAAACAAAAGTTTCACTATCTCATTCTCACTCAAAAAGTCCGTATTTCGGAATATTCCGTATTTCGGATATTTGGATATGGGATACTCAACCTGTATAAAAGGCAGCAAGCTGGCTGAAGTTAGCTACACATTTGTGTTCTATATTCATGTGCAAAAATAGTTTTACTTGCTCTATAAACATAGCACTTTGTCAATCAATTTGCAGACCAGTGTCACTCAGGCATGTCAAGGAAGAACTTTCTGATATGAGTAACATCTCTGAGCTCCGCTGCAAACTCAACAAGGCTAAATCTGAGAGTTTAGAACTGGCGATCAAGCATAATGAAGAGGTGAGTTATTGTCCTTTACTTTCCTCTTGCATTCATTCTTCCCCCCCCCCCCCCCCCCCCCCCAAGTATTATAATGTTTTCCCAAACCAATTTTTTTAATTTTAGATTTTCTTAATAAATCCAAACAACCAAATATATATATATATATATATATATATATATATATATACAAACAAAGAACCCAGCACTCACCAAAGTAAACTCACTTATCCTCAACAATTCAATAAATAAATTATGGGGGTTTAGTTGGTGGATTGGCCAATGCACGGAAGCCTGCATACCGATTTTCAAGGTACCCCACCTTCATGCAGGTCCTACACTATCACAGAGTCTTAAAACCTGACTACTTCACTGCTGTTACACACATCATCTGCCTGCTAGATTTAATGTGTACCTGCCACAGACTTTATGGGGTATATGCAATAGCGGGCGAATCGCGGCATTAGATCCGCCTCTGTGTGATTCGCCCGCTATCGCCAGCCGCAGCCCTGTCGCCGGGACGCTGGTTTCACTATATTCAATGAAAAAACGATTCGCCCCTCCCGCAGGCGGATCCAGGCCAATCGGCGAGCAGTGGGCGTAGTGAATTCGCCTTCCTGCCCAATGGCTGGAACGGTAAAATCAGGGAAAAAAATGGCGTGAGGTCCCCCCTCCAAAGCATAACCAGCCTCGGGCTCATCGAGCTGGTCCTGGTTCTAAAAATGCAGGGGAAAAATCGGGCAGGGATCCCCCGTATTTTTAAAACCAGCACCGGGCTCTGCGCCTGATGCTGGTGCCAAAAATACGGGGGACAAAACGAGTAGGGGTCCCCCGTATTTTTAACACCAGCATCGGGCTCCACTAGCTGGACAGATAATGCCACAGCCGGGGGTCACTTTTATGCCGTGCCCTGCGGCCGTGGCATTAAATATCCAACTAGTCACCCCTGGCCGGGGTACCCTGGGGGAGTGGGGACCCCTTCAATCAAGGGGTCCCCCCCCCCCCAGCCACCCAAGGGCCAGGGGTGAAGCCCGAGGCTGTCCCCCCCCATCCAATGGGCTGCGGATGGGAGGGCTGATAGCCTTTGTTGTAAAAAAAAGATATTGTTTTTTCCATTAGTACTACAAGTCCCAGCAAGCCTCCCCCGCAAGCTGGTACTTGGAGAACCACAAGTACCAGCATGCGGGAGAAAAACGGGCCCGCTGGTACCTGTAGTACTACTGAAAAAAAAATACCCAAATAAAAACAGGACACAGACACCGTCGACAGTAAAACTTTATTTCATACGTCGACACACACATACTTACCTATGTTGACACGCCGACTGCAACGATCTCCGACGATCCGAGGGTACCTGTCAAAAAATTATACTCACCTTCCAGCGTCCGTCCAGAGGTCCAGGTCCAGTGGTAAATCCACGTACTTGGCAAAATAAAAAACGATCAGCGAGCCATACGTACTAGAAAGGAGTGTAATGTTTTCACATTACACTACTTTCTCCCGAATGCCGGGACATCACGTGACTCCTGTCACTGACGTCCCTTCAGCCAATCAGGAAGCGCTACTTCCGTGGCGCTCAGCTGATTGGCTGGACGCCGTCTGTATTCTGACAGCGCCTTGCAAAGCCGCTCCATTACTTTCAATGGTGGGAACTTAGCGGCTAGCGGTGGGGTCACCCGCCGGTCACCGCTGACCGGCGGGTGACCTCACCGCTAGCCGCTAAGTTCCCACCATTGAATATAATGGAGCGGCTTTGCAAGGCGCTGTCACAGCGATCAGCCAATCAGGTGAGCGCAACGAATTTGCGCTTCCTGATTGGCTTAGAGACCTGTCAGTGACAACTGTCACTGTCAGATCTTAATCGTGGAAAGGTGACCCATGTGTCAACATGGGACACCTTTCAGTCCGTTATGGAGCGGGTAAATGCGCTTTCTTTTTTTGCCAAGTACGTGGATTTATCTCTGGAGCCTGTTGAGGTGAGTATATTGATCTTTTATTTTCAGGTACCTTGGGATTCTACATGGAGAAGAGGACCGATGTCGGCGTGTGAACATAGGTAAGTATGTGTGTGTCGGCAGTGTGTAATAAAGTTTTACTGTCGACGGTGTCTGTGTCCTGTTTTTATTTGGGTATTTTTTTTTCAGTAGTACTACAGGTACCAGCGGGCCCGTTTTTCTCCCGCATGCTGGTACTTGTGGTTCTCCAAGTACCAGCTTGCGGGGGAGGCTTGCTGGGACTTGTAGTACTAATGGAAAAAACAATATCTTTTTTTTACAACAAAGGCTATCAGCCCTCCCATCCGCAGCCCATTGGATGGGGGGGGACAGCCTCGGGCTTCACCCCTGGCCCTTGGGTGGCTGGGGGGGGGGGACCCCTTGATTGAAGGGGTCCCCACTCCCCCAGGGTACCCCGGCCAGGGGTGACTAGTTGGATATTTGATGCCACGGCCGCAGGGCACTGTATAAAAGTGACCCCCGGCTGTGGCATTATCTGTCCAGCTAGTGGAGCCCGATGCTGGTGTTAAAAATACGGGGGACCCCTACTCGTTTTGTCCCCCGTATTTTTGGCACCAGCATCAGGCGCAGAGCCCGGTGCTGGTTTTAAAAATACGGGGGATCCCTGCCCGATTTTTCCCCTGCATTTTTAGAACCAGGACCAGCTCAATGAGCCCGAGGCTGGTTATGCTTTGGAGGGGGGACCCCACGCCATTTTTTTTTTCTGATTTTACGTTCCAGCAATAAAAAAAAAAAATATTATTTTAAAAAATATATAAATAATATTTGTGCCTCCCCCAAAAAAAAAAAAAAAACCTAATCCCTTCTAATATAAATAGATCTACTATTCCCAAAAAAAAAAACACAAAAAAAAACATGTTTAAATTTTTTTTATTGGTTTTCACCCTCCAAAGTGTGGCGGAAGGAAAATCGCGAATTTGCTGTCTAAAAGCACTGCAGGCGAATTTCCAAACTTGCATTGAATATGCTGGAGGCGAATTGCAGCATCTGTACCATTGCAGAAAAGGCGAATTCGGAAAAACGCGAATTGAAAAAAGGCGAATTTTGACGGGCCGTTTTTTTGCGAAAAATGACTGCACTGCATAGGCGAATTGATTTTTGGAGGCGAAAACGGCCCGGAATTCGCCTTTTTTGCCGATTCGCCCGCTATTGCATATACCCCTATGGCTTTTAAAGGCACACTAGTCACCTATTGCACTGGCTCAAAGATGATTGCTAAGGAACAGCTGAGACAGGTTCAGGATAATAAAGTCCACACAGGGGTGCATGAGAAAGCTAGTGGCCACGGTTAATAAGAGCTAACCATAGATTAACCCCATCGTATACACACAGAGAAAAAACCACAGCACTCACCACACCAGAAGCGGAGCACAGCTATGCACTTACCTTATCCTGAACCTGTCTCAGCTGTTCCTTAGCAATCATCTTTGAGCCAGTGCAATAGGTGACTAGTGTGCCTTTAAAAGCCATAAAGTCTGTGGCAGGTACACATTAAATCTAGCAGGCAGATGATGTGTGTAACAGCAGTGAAGTAGTCAGGTTTTAAGACTCTGTGATAGTGTAGGACCTGCATGAAGGTGGGGTACCTTGAAAATCGGTATGCAGGCTTCCGTGCATTGGCCAATCCACCAACTAAACCCCCATAATTTATTTATTGAATTGTTGAGGATAAGTGAGTTTACTTTGGTGAGTGCTGGGTTCTCTGTTTGTATTTATTAGAGCGATGTGGTCATGGGCTACATGCACCCCGCCCTGTGAGTGGTAAGTACAGCGGTGGAGAGTGCTGTGTTACATGCACCCCACCCTGTGAGTGGTAAGTACAGCTGTGTACCCCGCTTTTGTGATGGAGAGTGCTGTGTTACATGCACCCCACCCTGTGAGTGGTAAGTGCATAGCTGTGCCCCGCTTCTGGTGTGGTGAGTGCTGTGGTTTTTTCTGTGTGTGTGTGTATGTATATATATATATAATTAGTGCCCTTTCCTTGGTCAGCCCAAGGAAAGTGCACTGTAACAGTTACAGGATTTTATCGTTTACAGACACATGCAAATATTGGAGTGAGAAACCTGCTTAGATAGCTGACAATCTAAAGCACAGGTTCTCAAACTCGGTCCTCAGGACCCCACACGGTGCATGTTTTGCAGGTCTCCTCACAGAATCGCAAGTGAAATAATTAGCTGAACCTGTGGGCCTTTTAAAATGTGTCAGTGAGTAATTAATACACCTGTGCACCTGCTGGGTTACCTGCACTGTGTGGGGTCCTGAGGACCGAGTTTGAGAACCACTGATCTAAAGCATAGGTTCTCAAACTCGGTCCTCAGGACCCCACACAGTGCATGTTTTGCAGGTAACCCAGCAAGTGCACAGGTGTATTAATTACTCACTGACACAATTTAAAAGGTCCGCAGGTGGAGCTAATTATCTCACTTGTGATTCTGTGAGGAGACCTGCAAAACATGTATCGTGTGGGGTCCTGAGGACCGAGTTTGAGAACCTGTGATCTATAGAAAAAGACTTGAGTGAGGGAGGAAACCTGTTCAGTGGCAGGATAGTAGATCAGATTGTGGTGTCAGACTTTCTGAAAGATCTTGGTGGTCATTCCGAGTTGTTCGCTCGCTAGCTGCTTTTAGCAGCATTGCACACGCTAGGCCGCCGCCCTCTGGGAGTGTATCTTAGCTTAGCAGAATAGTGATCGAAAGAGTAGCAGAACTGCTACTAAATATTTTCTTGCAGTTTCTGAGTAGCTCCAGACCTACTCCTAGATTGCGATCACCTCAGTCCATTTAGTTCCTGGTTTGACGTCACAAACACACCCTGCGTTCGGCCAGCCACTCCCCCATTTCTCCAAACACTCCCGCTTTTTTCCCTGACACGCCTGCGTTTTTTAGCACACTCTCGGAAAACGCTCAGTTACCACCCAGAAACGCCCCTTTCCTGTCAATCACTCACCGATCAGCAGTGCGACTGAAAAGCGCCGCACGAACAGCAAAACTGCTAAGTTCTTAGTTAAATAACTAAGCGCATGCGCGCTGCGTCCCATGCGCATTTAGCAACAAATCGCAGCATAGCGAAAATCGGCAACGAGCGAACAACTCGGAATGACCACCCTTGTACCATAACATATAGTGGGTGCAACACAAAAGAGAATGTGGAGTGATAAGCCGATCAGAGAAGAAAAAGAGCTGGTGTGCGATACTAAACGTAGGCTCTATCTGTTAAGGTGAGTACGCACTTAACGATAAATTAAGCGGCGTCGCTTATTTTGACCCTTCCTGAGCGACGTAGTTTACGTTATCGGTAAGTATGTATGCCGCCGCCGAGCGATGCGTGGGTCGTTAACAACCCTCGCTATCGGCCGTGCATGCGGCTCAATTTGGACTGTCGTCCACAAACTGCATACACGGCCTGGCCGTGGCGTGACGTCTATGAGAGATATCGTTTGCATAACGCTCAGTGTGTACGTACTGCTGCTGATTGCCCCGGCAGGGAAGGGAACACACTAGGCGATGTTGCTCATAGTGCACATCACCTAGTGTGTACCCACCTTTAGAGTACTTGTGATGAGGGAGATGATGGAAGGAGGTGTGAGATGGTCTAGGGCTTTCTAGTTTTAAGGCTGAGAGTTTGAACTTTATCTTCCTGTCTGTGTTGCGGAGCCATAGAAGAGACAGGCAGTGAGGTAACACTTGGGAAGCAGGCGGAAATGTATATGAGCTGATCCAGTGTAGTCACTGGTAAACCACAGAAGAGTATTGTAGTAGATACTACAATACAGACTGTTAGACTGTCACAAGAGTGTCTGAGTTAGCAGAGTCAAAAATGATTACTAAGCAGGCGCCAAAATGTTACTGTAATCTCTGAGTATTGGCACAATGGCTATCGGTATGTTATTAAGTTATAGGGACAATAACTAATGTTTCTAACTTATTTTCCCTGTTTTATTCTTCAGTTTATTAACTAGATGAGGCAGTCTTCATTTTCCCTGACTACCTTATTAGCAACACGGATAAAGTATAGCATGGATATCACAGAAGATAAAATGCCAGGCACCTTTAGAATTGTTTCACTTGATCTGTATGTGTTTATTAGCTTAAAGTCTGATCTCCTCTGCAGCGGCACAGACTTATACTTGCTCAGTCTCATCTCTGATGTCCCTTTTGTTCTATCAGTGATTTCTACCTTTATCAGTTCAGAAACTTTGGCTTCTATATTGAGTTATACACGTTTACATAGATGACAGATTATGGTGATTGGGTGCCCTGTGGTTGACAGCTCAGCTACTGACATGGCTGTATTAAATGTACACTTTTCCGCATTGACTCAGCATAAAGCCCAGTCACCACTAATGTATATTTTATGAATGGCAGATAGGAATTCGTTTTGCAGAATCTGTTTATTTGCGCACAACTGCTCTATAACTTTTAAGGCATGTAGCTCTCAACTTTATATAGCAGTTATCTGGATTGAGTGTGTATGCTCTTGCCTTCTACTCCAGTATAGTATATATCCATGCTACAAATCAAATTATATATATATATGTATATATATATATATATATATATATATATATATATATATATATATATATATATATATATATATATATATATAAATTCATTGATTCATTCACTCTTTTCTTTTTCCTCACCACTTTCTAATCACTGTATGCAATCGTACTGTTTCTACTAGTGCACCCAGGCCAGAGACTCTAAAGCTGGGTATTCAACTATGTGATGGTGCGAATCAGCAGCAGTGCATTGTAATGATGCATCTCATCTGCTGTACACTCTAAATGAACCGCTGTGTGACGGCGCAATGTATCCTTACAGGCTTTATGTAGCTACACCCAGTTTGGCTGTGGAATCGTCACATTGGACATGCAGCACATCTAATTGGATGATTCAATGATCAGCAGTCGGGAATGATGGATCGGTTGTACGCACTATATGATGTAGCGTTCTGATCCGTGTTGGGACAATATATTGTATTTTATATGTTATAGAGTTTACCCAGCTGAAGAGCCAGTAACCTTACAAACAGCTACAGTACTAATGGACACTTTGTGCATAATGTGATCCCCAAAATAAGTAGCAAATTGCATGCTACAAAAAGTTAGATTGAGTGATATTTTTTTTTTTTATTGTAAATTGATGCATACTATTGACATTGATATTGGTATTGTTACTTTTTATTTCATTTCCTAGTTGTCATCTTGTGAAAGCCGGTTTGCCAAGCTACGGTCTGAGTTTGAGAAAGGGGAAGCGATTCGCCAGGGTCTAGAATATGAGTTGGCAACGGCAAGACAGCAGTTTAGTAAAGAAAGAATGGCACTGGAAGAGGAGAAAGCAAACTCCTTTAGAATACAAGAGCATTTTAAAGGTAAAGCAATATTCCACTTCTTACAGTGAGCTATATGAAGGGGATAGACATTGGACTTTATACACAATGCACAATGTGAGAGTTACGGATGTGGCCTCATACATCATTGCTGCAGTTGCCCATACAGACCCTGTTGGCGGGCCAGGTCCTGTGTGACCCTGCTTGTGCTGAGCATCTTTTTCACCTGAAAATGAGTCTGTCGCAATGTGATGCTACTAGGATGCACCAGGAGATTGTGCTGATTAATTAGATATGTGACACTTTTATATCTGTGTATAGGAAATGCTACAATAGAGCAGATGTGACTTTTTTTTTCCATGCCAAGTTACGTTGTGCTTAGTATACAGACTCAGTCGCACACAGATATAAGTGCTACATAAATTAAAGTGTCACAAATTTACTGGTGTGTCCTGGTCACATCACATCACAAAGAAGATGCCTATTTAGTTGAAAAATACACCTAAAATACAGTTGCATGAGCCCATTTGCGCTGAATGGCGTATTCAGACTAGGTGGATGAGGACACATCTGTATAGCCAACAATTAAAATGTATGTGTTTACTTCCTGTGGGAGGGGCATCAAGTACAGTATGGCCACGTTTTAATTGTCCTCCCGAGCAAGCTTCACAAGATCGACCGCAATCCTCCACTTTTTGTGCTCTGACTGCGCTACACTATACAGCATTAAGCAGCTGAAGTGGAGCTGATGCTTTTGAACCCTGTCTTGGCTCGGGCTATCCTATATCCACCGAGTCTGGCCGTTCACTGTAGCGGCTGTGTGAACGTCCGTTTTGGTGCGAACATCGTCGTGGGTCTCCATTAACTGTTAAGATGACTTGCCTCAGTTCCCACTATTGTGGACCCTGGACCGCCTGCCTGCAGCCACGGATCTACCGCTGTCCACGCCATCAAGAGGGGGGTGACCCAGGTGACGCTGGTGGAGAGGATCACGCCCGATTTTACGTACCCAAAAGCACTGCCTAAGTGAGGGCGGGGAAGGGAGTAAAGCGGTTTCCACAAACTTGCCTGGATAGGATTCTGATACCACGCGACAGCGGCTAATATCGTACATATCTCCCGAAAAATCAGGTTATCGTGCTCAAAACGGCAATAACGAGATTCGTGCGATTAATTTTAGCCGGCAAAAGCGGTGTAGGAGTAACAGAGAAAATGGGGAAATCTGCCTCTAAGCCCCAAAAAGCAAAACTAATATAGGAAAACATTATTATTGCTTGTAATAAAAGTATTTGGTGTAATTAAATTAGGTCAGATGGCTGTTTATTTGCATTGTTATTATTTTTTTTAATTATAGAAAGCTATTTTTTTCAGCAAAATAAGTGCAGTCATTAAATTTGCGGTACATACAAAAGGGTATAAGTATATATTTGGGTAGTTTTAGGGGACTTAAAAAAAGAAAGAAAAAAAAAAGTAGAAACAAACCGATTACACCCACCTGCAAGAATAAAAACACTTGTCCCACTCATAACGAACCCCAGTATACCTGCCCCATACCTTGTACCCCAATTTACATCACTTTTTGCATTTTTTGACCCCAAGAATGACATGTAATTTATTAGTTGCACTGACTGCACGGACTGGGAGGTCTTCGCAGCCGCGGCATCTGACCTGACTGACACCACATCTTACATCAGATTCTGCGAGGACATGTGTGTATCTACCAAGACTTACCGCATCTACAATAACAACAAGCCATGGTACAACGCCCATCTGAGGAAACTTCGCCGGGCCAAAGAGAATGCCTACAGCTGTGAAGACAGAGCGCTATACAACCGTGCTAGGAACTCCCTAACGAAAGGAATCAGGCAGACGAAAAAGCAGTTCTCGGACAAGCTGTCAAAAGATCTCTCAACCAAGGACCATGTATCCATATGGAAAGGTATGCAGGCCATCACCAACTACAAGACACCCCCAAAGCACTCCGCCATGAACCAGAGGCTAACAAATGAGCTGACCCTCTACTACTGCAGGTTCGACAAAGAAGCTCCCTGTGTACCACATCAACTCCTCCCCACTGCCATCACCTCTGATTGCCAACCTCAAGCACTGCAGATTGTCCATGAGGAGGTGGAGGAGATGTTCAAGAGGATCAATCCAAGGAAGGCACCCGGTCCTAACGGAGTATCCCCATTTCCCTGAGGGCATGCGCCGGTCAGCTAGCCCCCATATTCTCCAAAATATTTAATAAATCGCTAGAAATACGCAAAGTTCCCGCCTGCTTCAAAGTCTCCACAATCGTTCCAATCCTCAAGAAACCTATTATCATAAGTCTTAACGACTACATACCGATTGCACTGACGTCTGTGATCATGAAAGTGTTCGAGCGCCTGGTTCTGAACCACCTTAAAGCTGTGACCAGCCCCCATCTAGACCCCCTTCAGTTTGCCTACCGAGCGAACCGGT